>NC_045621.1:63817352-64126935 GCF_009829155.1 Mustela erminea
TTCTATCCCTAGGGATAATGACTGGTCATTGTTTCTTGCTTTATTTTGGGGTTAGGCCTAAACATTTAAACTTAATATAACCAAATGGTTTAATGATTCTTCTAATAGGACTCATTCATGGTTGAAAATTCAATTATATCCATCATATCCCCATTATTTTACATATCTCTAGCACATCCCTCTTGTAACTATTTTATCAGCAACTCTTGAGATACATTACTGCAGTGCATCTGACCCAGGAATAAGAACTCCTTCTTAACATTTGAAATGTTGTGATTGCCTGTAGGTAATTGCTCTGTCTTTATAATCCATGGATTGAAAGATAGGAAAAACAAAAATCTACAGGGAAGCCCACAACACTTTAAAATGAATTCACATTTTTCTTATCACCAGGGCATAGGTACACATTTGAAAAATATAATAGTACCTACATGTACCAGACATGATTTATTTAGGCTGCAAATAATGATTGGTGTACAGATGGATTTTTGGATCAGATCCCATGATGAAAATTAATTCATCAATGCTGACCACATCCACTCACTCCCTCCACACCCTCAGAGACACAGACACACAGACACACACCCCAGGTTGGGAACTAACAGCATCAGACTATAGAAACTTTCCATCAGGCAAGGCAGTTCATTTAAAGTAAACCCTTAAAAGATTGCAGTGAAGCAACACTGTTCTAAATGGGTCATCATTTAATTTTTAGATATTTGCGTGTTTTGAAGAGCAAATAGGCTTTCTATTCCAAAATAGCTCAATTATGTTTTGATTGCAACATCAGATTTTCCAAGGATCTTGGATCTCAAATACTGTAATCATTTATACATAAGTTGATAATTGCCTTACAAAAATAAAAACTGTTGCTGCGGTGGTATAGTGTGGGCATATGTGGTATTTTATCATCCTCGAGATCTCACAAATGCAGTTAGCTCTATTGATTTCAGAACACACATTATTTGATTCTGCATGATTTCAGGTACTGCATCTCCCAGGTAAGGAAGAGAAGAAAATGGGCTGATGCCTGTGCCCCTGGCAGGACCTTGGGGGGCGTGGGAGGAATGGGCTTGCCGTAGCTCACCCATCTCTGAGATTTAGCAGGTGGTTTTGCTCAGCATAGTGAACTCCATTTGCTTCCTGCACAAAGCCTTCAGAAATGAAAGAACATGCAGTACATCTACCCAAAAATCCCCAAGGAATGTCTTAAAAAAAAAAGTACACTCTGAGTGACCTATTTACGCCCTCATTCCATCATACATGTCATGATCCCATGGAGTAGTGGGCCGGTCTAGGTGTGCGTTTAGCCTGGGCAAGAGCTGTATTTTACTTTAATGGAGGTGTATTTCACAGGTCCTTTTGTACTTATTACCATTTTTTTCCAGGGGAAATGTATTACAAGGAGTACACACACAGTTGCCCTGATTTGTGACTTTTCTCAAATTTTTCTTTTTATTTTTCATTGAAAGAGAAAAATTAGTGGATTGGTTTTTAGGTTTTTAAGAAATCAGACCAAGAAGGTTTTAATGGAAGGAACAGATGGACTGCATCTTTGGGGCTACAGTTGCACTAAGTTTAATGCATATAAGGACCAGGTAATTGTTAATGTAACTTTCAACTGTAAAATTGATCATTCTAGCTATCTGTGCACAACAGAGCACATCTGTGTTTACTGCCTACCGTTTAAGTAACATCCAGCCAAGCTTGCTAAGCTTAGTAGGTCCCACTTCTTGCCCCACACAAAGAAAACACCACATAGATCCAAAGGAAGTTTATCAGATAATTTTTAAAATAGAAGTTCGGAGAGCTCTGCACATATTGCCCAAGGTCGTTGATTGTTATCCCAGAGAAAAATAGTTTTTCTCCTAGATCTGTCCAGTTAAAGCCTACAGCTTCCTCCTGCAAAGAAATCAGGCGATAACACAAGAAGAAAACATGAGGGTGTAGTTCGCCCACCCTGTTCTCAGCAACAGAGTAGGCTGCTTAAATATTAGACAAGTTCAAGGCAAGAGAGCAGTAAGCAGCCCAGATGATTTTACTGTCAAAGGTGTGAGGTGTGGGTGACTTCCAGGACCTTTAGGGAGCAGGGCATTCTGGATAGCAAACCTTGAAAAAAAAAAAAGCATTAATCAAAGCACAAAAATAGCAGGTATAAAACAGCGTTCATGTCACAGAACTGTAGTGAAACTTGCAAGCTTTCTTCTAGGAACCTATTTCTTAAGTGTCTGAAATTCAAATTTAATCCTTCTATGAGATCATTAGTCTATAGGCTTCACCTATTTTTATTTTCCAATTTAAAGAACTTGTGTTTTTTCACATGAGTGAAAAGAAATGATTTCTTTTACAAATTTGCCAAGGCATGAAAACACTTTAAGAGGGGCAGGTTTAACTTCCCATTCCCATTCCTTTGGAAGGTCTACTGAGGAACATGTGTCCAGTTTGGAAGTAACAGATGTGCATTTTTTTTTTTTTTTTTTTTTTTTGCACATCTAAGTACCTATCAAACCTAGGGTAAGAGAAGAGTTTTATGTTTCAGAAGAAAATATGCACTGCTCCCACATGGACCTATTGCTTGCCATACCGCAACTTCAGCAAGTCTCACTGATCTTGGAATACAGCCATCTCCATTCAGAATGATCCATTACAAACAAAGGTGACCTCTCTGTGAGTTCCCCCACCACCCCCCACCTCCCCGACTTCTCTCCCTCCGTAGAAGCTGCTGTGGGTTCTCTGTTATGCCTCTCTCTGGTCAATATGGTTGCTGGCATCTTCATTAAATGTGCCTGGGTATGGTAGGGAACCTCTTAAATCAGAAGGAGGAGCACTTTCTACCTACATGTCAAGTCAGGATGCTACCCTTTGAATTAAAAGGTGCTGTGGCTGCTTTGATTGTCTATAGGGCTTGCACTTTAGACTGTTGGTTTTGTTTTGCTATTTTTTTTTTAAATGGTGGTGATATATTTGTACCGACACTGGCCTATTCTCTCACTCATTATCTCTAGTGACAGATGCCATATCCATTCCTAAGAAGACCGATCTAGAATAAAATGCCTATAGAAAAAGAAAGAAAAAAAAAAAAAAGCAAAGCAAAGCAACTGCCCACAGATAGGTCACACTGAATTTTCACTGGAACTAACTGGGAGCAGACAGTCATGTTCAAATCAGTCATGTTCAAAATCAGCAGTCATGTTCAAATTCCATGAGCTTACATGGCATGATTTACTAGAACGGTATTTGCAAGATATGTGGAGCATGACCTGAAAAATCCAGCAAGGCAATAGTTGACTCAGTTAATATGCAGGCTTTGCAGAATTTCTTTGCATGCATACTCTAGAATGGTCTTAATTTTCAGAACCCATTTTGGCATCTAATAAGGCAGAGATAAAACTATAGCTAAAAAGTTTGACAGCCAAACATAAACAAGGATCTATTCATTGTTCTGTGTTTGCTTGTTAAAAAGGTAAATTCATGTTGTACCAAAATCATTTGTGAAGCAACTCATTTACACAGGCTAAACTTTTATAAGTAAACAATCCTTAGGACATTTGTATTCCTGGAAATTATCGCAAAGTTATATCAAACTTGTAAAAAGCTCATAGTGTACTAGATATTTGGAATTTCTTAATAAGACTGAAAACAGCTTGGATTTTCTTCATGCTTCTTTAAATCCCCAAGACCTAGTATGTGAATTGCTCTTAAAAGGAACATAAAAATATTGTTGAACTGTTAAAAGACTAGCTCCCATGTATTTCAGCCTAAAATCAGGAAAAACAGGCCATGTGATTTGGGGCTCTATGCTAAATTTCTTTATCCTCACAGTATCCCCTATTTCACTAACAGAAACATTAACTGTGTTCATATTTTTCAGTCAGAACAAGTAGAGCAACTGCTCCTAATTTTCAGTGTTCTGAACACCTCATTCAAGAGAAAAATGCATTTGACCACATACCAAGGAAGGCCTACACATGCACACATGTGCGCCCGCACAAACACACACACACACACAGACACACACTGCTCAGGATCTCTCCTTTGTATTTCAGTATCTTCATTACTGTTCTTTGTTGTCGGACTTTTATCTCTCTCAAGAAGGATATGAGTTCTTTTGTATTTCCAACTCCTAGTAGAATACCATAAAAATAGAAAATAGTTTTGTTGACTAAAACAGTGGCTATTACAGGAGAGAAATTAAGAAGCTGATTCTAGAATCCACAGCGTGGCTGTAGCCATATTTTATCAGTTCATCTAAGATCAAGATATTAAAAGAGACTGAGCTCCTACGAGGTACAAGGCTCCATGCTTACATTATGACGTATAAGACAGAGTTTATGCCCAGTGGTTTATGTCATGAAAGAACAGTATTCGGAAATCCTCACTTCCTGTCTGCTTTGATTCTTGTTACAGAAACATGGCAGATGATGGAATGGAGATAGTCAATACAGAGTCACTGAATTTTAGAATCATCCACATTTTTCTTACTGTGTTTCAAGATTCTAGCCTCATGCACTAAAATCATGGCACGTTCTCCTCTGTTGAAGTCTACTATTTTTTTTTCTGAAATCAGATGCCTAAGTGATGTTTTGCAAAATCTACGGTGCCAAGATTTCAAGTAGGATATAAAGGGTAAAGCTGAGAGGAGTTTCCGTATAATTTCTCTGTGTTTGTCAAATCTTGGGTCTTCCTGTTGTCTTCTTCTTTGAAGTAAAGGACTCAGAAGAAAAACTCCAGTGGACATGCAGCTTTGTACAGAATGGTCCCCCAGAAGGTTCCTACCCCAGCCAATGGTGAAGTCTCTCACACTAGCTCCTTTCCTAACGATGTTGGTATTTGTAAGGAGGAATTGGCTTCATTCATTTTTCCTAAGAATTAACTTTAAAAAAAAAAAAAAAAGCTGGAATGATGTTAATTGAAATTCTTTGTGTGGCTGGATTAATACACTTAAAATCTTCTCTCACCTTACGGTATACAACTTGAACTGCCTCCAGAAATATTTAGTGACTTCATGAAACAAAGGCATGCTGCTGTTTTTATCATTCTACTTTATTAGTATGAATGACCATGTTTACACCTAAAGAAATGGACATACTTAAACAAAATAACTTCCATTGGCTTTTTTTCCTAAGTATTTTATCCCAGATGTTGCTGGAGCATCGTCATTACCTGTTCCTTTGATCACCTTGTCACTGAGGCCCTGATGGTCAAATCGTTGAGTCGTATCTCATAGGGCTCCTTCTGTTTCCAAGGAACTCTATTGCTTCTTTCAGAAAGGCAACAATAAAGACCACTGACAAAGCAGCAAGGCTGGAAATCCTGGGATTAGAATAATACTCTGGGTAGAATAGGGAAGACCCAGTTCAGCAGAAGTTACAGCAGTCCAAGCATGGACGCAGGCCTCCCTGTGGCTACATCACAGCTTCACCTCTCCCTTGCTTTCTCCCTTCCCCTCCCACCATGGCATGTGTGTCACTCCCCGAGTACATGCCCCAGTAAACTTCCTGTGTGGATATCTCAGAGGCTCAAGGTCTCTTGCCTAGCAATCCAGCCTGTGACAGGAGAAATGGAAAATTAAGTCTGTGATCATTGAAACTTAGAGATGAAAACCCTGTTCTGTCTGCTCAATTCGTTAACTAAATAGATCAGCTACTACCTCCACCTGGTTTCCTAATAACTCACAGAACTTACCTTGGTAAATTAATAAATAGCCCACATAGCAGCTCTTTCTGTTTTGTTCTTTTTTTTTTTTTTTTAAGATTTTATTCATTTATTTGAGAGAGACAGAGCATGAGCAGGGAGGAGGAGGCAGAGGAAAAGAAAGAGGAAGATTCTCCACCAAGCAGGGAGCCCAATGTGGGGTCCGATCCCAGGACCCCGAGACTACAACACAAGCCAAAGGCAGAAGCTACCCATGCGCCCCACTTTCTCTTTTGTTCTGTCAGTCTTTATTCAAGTCCTTGGTTGCAGATAGACCACATACAAACCAGGATCGAATGTGGCCAGATTTTGACACTAGAGGTTCACAGTATAAATCCCTCCGTTGCCACAAAGTGGGCTGCAGCAAAACTGGGGAGACAAAATCTCATGTCTAAATATTATCACTACCTTCCTTCCCCTATTCTGTCACTAAAATACTTCATAACTCACTCTCATGTAGAGACACACAAAACAAATGTGATTCCTTGGACAAAAGTGGCATGGGCAGAATTCTTTTTGTTTTTTTGAGTAGGCTCCACACCCAATGTGGGGCTTGAACTCACAACTTGTCTATAGGATAAGAAATCGAAAGTTGCATGTTCTACCAACTGAGCCACCTCCAGAATTCTTTTTTACCATATGAAGCTAAAAAGAAGGGAAGATAGTAATGAGATATAATAGAATAATGCACTAGAGTAGCTATTATTTTTAGGCCTAGTAAAACTGTAACTTAGATTAAGAGGTGGGTGACCAATTTTTAGTCTAGGCTATTTCCCCAGAAAAACACAACAATTTATATAGTCAATTTTCAATTATCTGCCCAAGGAGAAATAGCAATAATGGCAATTATCCAAAAGAGTAGATAATGAGCAAATTCATTTCTGTTTGACTTTGAAATATTGTTCTGTATTCCAAAACCAACTTTTGGATGTGGATGCATTTTAAATTCTGTAAAGTTGCTATGCCTCAAACTTAAATATTAAAATTATACTTTAGAAATCAAATGGAAGAAAGTGTTTTATATTCTTCATCTTGTCTTGTACAGTATATTCCTGCTTTCTATATTATTGCTGAAAGCAGATATTATTTCTTAGGGCAATGTTCATCCTAAAATAGAGAAATTCTGCATCTATATGATTCCTGGTTTGTATTCTCCTAGCACCGATGATAATTTAATATTTTGGTTGAAAGGATACTCCCCCCTTCGGTTGCTTGGCTAAAGTTAATTATATTTATCTTTTGTGTATGTGTCAAAAACAACTAAACAGAATGGGCCATCAAGATAAGGAGTTAGGTCAAAGTAAGATATGAAATGTATAAATGCGAACATCTACCCATGAGAAACTGAGTTGGCCATACACAGACTTTCTAGACCTATTTTGGCCCTGTTTTGTTATTTTTCATTCAGTAAATTCTAAACTGTATACAAAGTTACCTGACATAGGATCTGGCTCAGGTTAGCAGTCAGTAAATACTCATTTCCTTTATTCCTTGCATCCTTTTCTTCATTCAATAATGTTTTACATAAGATGCTTCATATTCATGCTTCACATACTTTAGTAAATGTTTATGTTTTAGTCCATTCTTTTTCTGGGTAGAAGATAATCATTTTGTAAAAACGAATTTTTTTAAGATGCTAAAGTAAATCTTCCAGATGTCATTTTCCCAATGTCCATATCCAAGTTGTGTTTCAATTCCTAAAAGCTACCTCCATGGAATTTGAATTCTCACTATTTTTTTTAGATTTGTTTTTATTTTTATCTATTTTTATGTAATCTCTACCCCCAGGGTGGGGCTCAAACTCACGACCCCGAGATCAAAAGTCATGTGCTCTACTGAATGATCCGGCCATGTGCCCCTGATTTATGACTATTAATCTATTAAGAGCCATAGCGTTTTATTTTTTTTTTTAGATTTTTTATCTTTTATAAACATATATTTTTATCCCCAGGGGTACAGGTCTGTGAATCGCCAGGTTTACACACTTCTCAGCACTCACCAAAGCACATACCCTCCCCAATGTCCATAACCCCACCCCCCTTCTCCCAACCCCCCTCCCCCCAGCAACCCTCAGTTTGTTTTGTGAGATTAAGAGTCACTTATGGTTTGTCTCCCTCCCAATCCCATCTTGTTTCATTGATTCTTCTCCTACCCACTTAAGCCCCCATGTTGCATCACCACTTCCTCATATCGGGAGATCATATGATAGTTGTCTTTCTCCGCTTGACTTATTTTGCTAAGCATGATACACTCTAGTTCCATCCACGTTGTCGCAAATGGCAAGATTTCATTTCTTTTGATGGCTGCATAGTATTCCATTGTGTATATATACCACATCTTCTTGATCCATTCATCTGTTGATGGACATCTAGGTTCTTTCCATAGTTTGGAAGAGCCATAGCGTTTTAAAGGGTAAGCGTGAGGGTTACTAAAACTTGACTGCATCCTCTCCTGTCTTACTCTCAGTCACGTGGCCCTCTCCCATTCTAGAACAGTACATTTTCACATAAGGCAGAAGAGTTTATCAAGCATTGTGGTACTTCTGATTGCTTGCTTTTGGACTCCCTTTCTTTGGTGTTTGACTTGATAAGTATTTGGTGTTTGACCAAAGTTGGCTTTTTCTCCCCTCAAAGATCTGAAGAATATCTTCAGTTGATCACTAACAAGACACTGGACAGGTGGGTTAAACAAATGGTTAAGCTAGGTAGACCTCGTTTCAAACACTGGCTCTGCTACCCACCAGGGTGAAATTAGACAAGACACCATCTGTCAAGGTGATGGTTTTTCTCATTATTAATCTTAACACAATAATATAAAGCAAAGAGGATTGTGGTGATGCTCATAGATAATAAATATAGGCATTAGTATACATTAGGCATTCAATAAATGTTGGTGTATGTTACAAATACTAACATTTATTGAGCCCCTACCTGGTGCAAATACCTTTCTAGGCATTTTCTCTGTATTGATTCATTTACATCTCAGTACAACTCTATGATTCAGGTTATGTTATCACAGTTTTATACATGAGACCTAGAGCGCTTAAGGCACAGTAAACAGCTGAGTCAGTATTTCAACCCATCCCCTACACTTAGCCGACACACAACACTGCATCTCGTATAAAGAGCAGCCTTTTAGTGGAAACCGGAGCCAGCAGGTAGATTCAGGGGGACCCCCTCATGCCTCTACCCATACCCATAGCATTGCCATTCTTCACATCTGGCCACACGGCTTAAGCACCACCCCAAACACAGACCTGCAGTCAGAGTGTTATTTCCTATGAGGGACCATGCTATTTTAAGTCACCCAGCTTTACCCAGCACTCATATAACTTGATTGGTGAGAACAGAAAATTATGCCTCTTGGTATGAAGGTTTATACAAATGCAACTTGAACCCAAGGCTCAGATCAACTGAAGCCTGCTGCTAGTTGGCCTCCAGTCTGTCACGTCCACAGATCTGCTCAGATGCAGCCAGTCTCAGGGTAGCCCCAAGTGAAAGTGAGAGGTTGTGGGTAAAAGGGAAGGTACTCGTGCTTAGAAGCCCCAGCTCTGCCACTAACTAGCTGAGTCCTTGCCCCGCCAGCAGCCGTTTGCGTCAGCCCCTGGAACACCATCTCATTACTTGGAAATTGAAGATGTTGCATTAGATCTTAGGTACAAGACCGCCACCCATGAGCTAACCCTGACCTTCCAGGAGCCTTTGGCTTCAGCCTTGTTTGACTTGCACAAAGTTTTGCTTAATTTAATTCTACAGTACAAAACGAGAGATTTTGTACATGAAAATCCTCATTTCTGTCTTCTTTTGAAAATCTCCAGTTGTAGCATCATCGGTTCTGTTTTTCTTTATGGCATCAGTGGAAACCCTCAGCGGGATGGGAGAGCTGGCTTCCCTCTAAGCTGAGACATGGAACTACCAGGTCGCCAGAGCCCTCCCCTCTTCCCCTGTGGTCTCACACCCAGCCTGCTCCTCATCCTCATCAATGCCCTTCGCCTGGTCTTGGAGGCACATGGGTTCGCAGTCCTGGTACCAGCTCCAACCTCCCTTTGTTCATGTGTTCATTATTTTTCTCAGTTGATCAACCTGCATTCAGTGCTTACTTAAATGCCATTTTGTGTCTTGTACTCAAAGCCTGAATTACAACTCTTTTGTTTCTTAAGGGGCAGAATTCAGAGGCTGATTAACCTCCACTGCTTCTAAAGTTTTCTCCCTTCTGGCTATCTACACAGGATCCTGCAGTTTGCTAAACAGCAGCTTCTCCTGGCACAAGCCGCTGCAAATCAGACAAACTGAGACCATGCCTTGCGCCCGGCAGCTGCGGTAAGGAGTCGTCCACGGCAAGCTTGGCCCAACAGGTAAGAGAAGGCACTGCTCAGTTACGCAGTCCGTTACTGGGGGAAAATAATGGCAATGCTATAAAAGCAGAAATCAATATCTAAGGACTAATGAGGAGAGAAAATTTTAGTTTGTTTCTTTTATTACTATTTACATGCTATAACATGTAAGTAACCCTTGCCGTGAGTCATGAAATAACCCTGGTTCCTGAATGATCCAGGAGGAAAAAAATGCAAGCAAAAAAAAAGGATGGCCTTTTCAAAAAATTCGTATTTACAACTGCCTACAAAACCTTTGACTGATTTTAGTGGTGGCCTCTTTTAAGATGAAACATCGGGGAACTAAATATATGCCTTAGGTGACCTGAGACAATGTCTATTTAAAAATCCATTTCTTCAAGGCTATAGCTAATTGATTCTTAAAACTTCTTTGCTGAAATAACCTTGTCCCACAGGCAATTGTGCTTCAATTATTTCTTATTTCGCTTGGAAATAATAGTCTTTTTATATAGAAAATAATGGAATAGTTATAAAAAGTGTCCAAAATAACAAGTAATCGTTAAAATATTTTTACTTAAAGGGATAAAAACTCAAGACAAATATTCAGAATATTCCTTCATACGCTAACTTTTAGCCCTAAATAGAGTGTTAATAAGTTTATAGAAATGATTGCAGCCTTCCTGTAGTGTGACTCAGGAAAGTAAACCCATGCTGGCTCCAGGGGACTTGAATCATACTTTTATCTCTTTTACCATCCCCTCTGTGACCTGGGCCAGTAACTACAGTTGCCTTGCCCATGAAATGAGCAGATATTTCAGGTTGCCTTCTAAACACCAGGCTCTGTTGGATGATGAGGTTCTGTGAGTCGGGGTAGGAGGGCAGCTTTGAGCTAATTCCCTACAAATTCATTTGCCTAAAACAACTTCAACAAAATGACAGTTCACCGAACTTCTTTCTTCTTTTCATTATTTGCGAGGTTCACAGCAATTCGCACTGGGTATGTTGGGTTTTACCACCTTTGGAGATTCCGATGAGGTTTTCATTGATAGTTTTCCAGTTTGCTTCGTAACAGCATTTGAAGGAAGGCCCATTTTGTCTTTGCCTTTCCCCTGGCTGTTACGTAGGGAGGGGATCCTCTGATAAGGAGTCATTGAGAGGCATCAGCGCACAACCAAAAAGGACATCGACTAAGAGACAGGACCCTAACACCATAAGGGTTGTCCAAACTCAAGACAAATATATTCAGTATTTAAATATATTAGGCAAATTGACCACTTGGGGAAACTGTTTCATGGAGTTTGCCTCCTGATGGGGTCCTCCTTCCTCCTGGGGATATTAGAGTTCAGTGAAAGAAAATGATTAGAACGACAGCAGGAAATAAATAATACAATTACATATTGTGATAAGCACTATGGAAGATGCAAGGGGTGCTTAGACAGCGAAGAGCTGGAACTGGCTTCATAAAGGTAGTCAGGGCAGGTGTGAGAGGCAAAAGAGCTATTCCCAGTGCCTCCCCTTTCCAGGCATGTGATGGGATTCTGCTGCCTTATTCACACTGAGATTCCATGAGGCCATGGGAGTTGGTCTGGCCAATCAATTGTGTGTAGAGATGATATGTGTCTCTTCCATGCTGGGGCATCTAATTGACATCACTCCAGCTCCCTGTCCCTATGGCATTCTGACACAAGATATGGTTGCTCCCTTCACCTGGGACAGACAGGTGTGACCTCAAAGAACAAAGCCCCCTCAACCAACCCACACTGGACATACACAGCATATAGCATGAGCAAACAACAAATTTTTATTGTCTTCAGCCACTGAGATATGGAAGCTTTTTATTAATGCAGCTTAACAGAGACAATCCTGACTATTACAAGAGGCATTTCTGAAGAGGCCAGAAGACTTATTTACAACGGCTTTAAGAGACCTTGAGCTTGGTTGGTTCACAGAACTGAAAGAAGGTCAATATGGCTGGATTACAGTAAGTCAGGAAAAAGTAGGAAATAATCTTTAGCATTCCTCCTACTCTCTCAGCTCTTTGCCTGTGCTGGCTCTGAGGCTGTTCTGATATTTATATTCCTGGCAATGCTTGGAGATAGATTAAGTAGCTGACTTTAAATGCTTTTGATTTGTTTACACAAATCAAACTCTCATATTTTATCTCTTGCCTCTGGATTATGATCATTTTTTATCAAGAACTTTTGCATGTGGGCTATTGATATGATAATGCAATCCTAATGCCTTCTCAGGAGCTGAGGGCCTCTATCCTTTCAGTCAATACGAAGATGCACTTGAGTATATAGGCCATTCACAGCAGAGCTAAGGCTCAGGTTGGGAAGCCCAAAGCATTTTGCGATTGAATAACATGTAGTATGGTGCGATTTTTAAGCTCTCAGCTTTTCCTATCAATTTCTAATATTCTGGCAACAGAATCGAGGGAAAAGCCCCAACTTTTGTGGGACTCACCAGAGCTCCTTTAATGCGTATGTATGAGAGATTGTCTTTTGCACTGAAGATCTTGTTTGAAAACAAAACAAAAACCCCCTAGCAAAAAACAAATTGCATGAGATGCAGTTTATCTTCTTTGGGAGAAAAGAAGAGCTGAGTCAGTCCTCCTGGGATTTGACAACTAAGGTATTTCTTTATCCTTGACACTGCTCAGATAGAGCCACAGATATTATAACTGCCTTTATTGAAGTTTGGTAGATTTAGAGGAAGTACATCCAGCTGATATTACAGTCATTCTTGTACAGTTCTTAAAGTCTTAAGGATTTTTTATTGAGGTGAATGAAATCCTGCTTAAGAAAAAGAAAAGTAAGAGAAAGGAAGGGAAATGGATCTAAAATAAAAACAGGGTCCTTAATATAGTCCAGGCTCGGTGTTTTCCTATGTGACATGGTCCTCATACAGGAAGAAGTAACCCAGAAAGGTTATGATCACCAAGCCAGTGAGTGGCAAAACAAGGAAGGGATGGAGGTCTTCCCCATCTAATGACCCTTCTCTTTCCTCTCTACCACTTAGACTAGAGTGTGTGCTACTACTCTCCAAAGTAGTCTAGCCTTGCATTTCTATGATCTCCAGAGCCGTCCTATAAAAGATAAATACTAGATCATCCTTCACTTATTGTATAGCAAGGTTCAGAAGAGCCTCTAAACAGAGCTGCTTGTAATAAGTTGTGCTCTGATAATTGTACATCTTCCCTTTGTTTAGCCTCATCCTGTATAATTAGCACAGTCTTGAAAATAGAAGTTTTCCATGACATTAGAGTTCTTACTTAGCACACCCTCTAATTATTTCATATTTTCACATTAGGGATAAGATACTCATGGTGGAAGGGGGTAATTCTGTTTGTGATTTAATTACTTATAGAAGGAGTTGAGGAAAATCAGAAGAAAGAGGTTATTAAAATAATTTCTGAGATATATACACAAAGACCAAGACATAGGCATTTATTTTTCTCTTACCCACATTGTCTCCTGGCTTATAACATCATCAGTTATAATTGTTAAGATCTCTTTCTATCAACGACTTACTTTTCCTTCAAGACCAACTCAAAATCCTCTCCTCTACTGATATCTTTAAGATATTCACCATTAAAATTAAAATTAAAATTAAAATTAAGCTCTATCTTCTCATCTGCCAGAGCACTTTGTACTAATCTTAAAGCATGTCTCTGCTTTGTATTACAGGGATGGGAGGTAGGGCATAGACAACCGGTTGACTCACTCAAATGTGTTTTCTCTCTTTTCTTCCTGGACATGAAACAAGACAGCATTTCCTTTTCTTCCTTATAATTGGGTATGCCCACATGACGACTTTCTCACAACAGAATATGAGTGGAAGTGACGTGCTTCATCTGGGAGCCAGGATTTTTAGGACGTAGGTGTGCCTTCTCCATGCTCACTCTCCCCTGATGCTGTATGGGGCCCCCAGGGATGGAGGGAGCCGGGCTGCTAGATGACCAGGTAGAAGGCTGTCTGGCCAAGTGGGAACACCCTTAATAGATTGTTACACAAATAAGAAATAACTATCAACAAAGCTTGGAAATTTAGGGTTTATTCATTATAGCAGCTCTGTGGGCTTACCTAACACTGCGTACAGATGTTTGTACGCATGAGTCTATGTGTGTGACTCCCTCTGTTTCATAAGCCCTAGAAGGACTGGCACCCCCCCCCAAAAAAAAAATCATCCTTCACTGTGAGCAAAATTAAACCAAATAGCTGCCTCATTTGGAAAAGGAGCAGTTGGTCATCAAAATGAAGAGTACAGGGTACTCTAAAACATCTCAAGCACTGGGGATGCCATTTCCTCATTTGTAAGCAACTGTCAAGAATTTTCTAAATAACTTCATAGTGACCAGAGTGGAGAATGAAAGGGATACCCCATTCTCATATTAAAATGTGTCCTAGTTCATTACTCATTCAAATATTCAACACTGTTTCAATCAACAAGTAGGTATTAAACATATTGTATAGGCCAGGCAGTCTTGTAACAGTGCCAGTCAATAACAGACCGGGCCTCATCTTGCTCCAAGTCCACAGCTCAGTGGGAGAGCCAAACGCCCACTTCACACTACTGCATATGCACTCAGCTGCCCGCCCAGGTTCTCAGGTTCCTCATCTGTAAAAATAGAAGAAGAAGATTACATACTTCTCAGATTTTGTTGTATTTTTTAATTATATAATATTTAATGATTGTAAAAGAGCATCATGCTAGACACCTGAGCTTGATAATCACTCAAGAAATCTTAGCTATTTTTATTTGTATTAGTTTAGGTAAATAATGTAAGATTATAGGACCAAAAAAATAATAATAATAATCTGTGTGAACTGAGGGAGGGTCTGTGGAACACAATTTCTCCTTTGCAGTGACTCTTGATATGAGAACTGAGGGGCTGAGAATAATGTTCCACATTTTTAAAAACAAAAACAGAGTGTGCAAAAGACCAGTGGTGTGAGGAAGCATTTTTAAAGATTTGGAAAAGAGTAAGAGTCGCTGGAGTATAGAGAACAAGGAGGAAACCCTGCAGAATGAGATCACGCAGAGCCTTGGGGACCAACTTGCAGTCATGCTAAGAACTGACCCTCTTCCTAAGTGCAATAGAAAGTCACTGAATGGTTTCGCACGGGTCGTAGCACAGAATGACATGATCAGCTTTGTCTTTTAGAGAGATCGTTGTGGCTGTGAAGAAAAAAGATCAGAGGGAAACAGAGAATGTGCATGTGGACCACTTGGAAAGACTGGAGGAGCCACTCGGAGAAAACCCACAGAGAGGTCAGGCAGCGGCCGTGGGGATGGAGAGAAGGAAACGTAGGAGAAGTTTCTGAAGTGAAACCGGCCAGACTAGGAGATGGATTAAGTGTGAGAGAAGGGAGAGAGCGCTGGTCAGGACGGCTCCTGCTCTTTCACAGGGTTTCACAATGTGGGCACATTGCCCGGAGACAGGGAACCCTGAAAGAGGATCGGGATTAAAGATCATGAACTTACCTTTGTGCGTGCTACATTCTCATGCTCTTCAGAAATCCAGGAACAGGGCGCCTGGGTGGCTCAGCTGGTCAAGCCTCTGCCTTCAGCTCAGGTTACGATCCCAGGGTCCTGAGATCGAGCCCCGCATCCGGCTCTCTGCTCAGCAGGGAGCCTGCTTCCTCCTCTCTCTCTGCCTCCCTGCCTACTTGTGATCTCTGTCTGTCAAATAAATAAATAAAATCTTTAAAAAAAAGAAGAAGAAATCCAAGAACACATGCTAAGTACAAGGTTGGATATCTGGGTCTGGAACTTCATAAAGACATCTGAGCTAGAGTATAATTTTAAGAGTTATTGACATATGGTTATCACTCAAGGCCATGGACAGGAAAATTTTGCTTAGAAAATAGGCAAGAGGTGCCTGAGTGCCCCATGGTTAAGCATCTGACTCTTGATTTCTGATCAGGTCATGATCTCAGGGTCGTGAGTTCGAACACCACATCGGGTTCTGCACTGGGTATGGAACCTGCTCAAGATTCTCTGTCCTTCTTTCTCTGCCCTCCCCCTGCCACTTTCTCTGGAAGGGAGGGAGGGAGGGAGGAAGGAAGGAAAGAAGGAAGGCAAAACTTAGACTGAGAGGAAAAGAGGGGTGTATATACAAAAGGAGTTTTATTTTAAGGAGTCTTAGTGGAATAGTAGTGAGCCCAAAATTTGAGCGGGGAGGCCAGCAGGATGGAATACTCAGGAAAGAATTACAGTTGGAGTTCAAAGGCGTTCTGCTGGGAAAGCAGAAATAGCAGGCATTGCTATTCATCTGAAAAGCAGTCGGCTGGAGAACTCCCCCTTGCTCAGGGAAGATCTACTTTTTGTTCTATTCAGGCTTTCATCTAGTTGGAGGAGTCCTACCCCGCCCTACCCCCACCACATTATGTATAGAGATCTGCTTTACTCAAGGTCCACTGGGTTAAATGTAAATCTCATCTCAAACACCCTCACAGAAACATCCAGCATAATGTTTGACCACATATCTGGGCACCATGGCCCAGCCAAGTTGACCTGTAAAATTAACCATCGTAGAGACATAAAAAGAAAAAGGAAAACCAGAAAGAGGGCCTAGAAAGAGAGCCTATTTCCTAGGGCCTGTACTAGGGGCTGGGAATACAGTTTCTACTGTGGCGTACAGTGCGAACCCGGGGGTTCAGCCTGGATTTGAGTGCTAACTTTGTTGTTTACTTGCCTTGTGACCTTAGAAAGCAATAGGGACCAGGACAGCCTAGACTGGACCTGGCTGAGACAGAATGAACAGGATGGAGCCAAGCAGATCCAGCTGTATGCTGTGGAGGGCTGAGGCGAGCTCTCTGCAAATGACACTCACCCCTGCCCTCTCTCTGGCCACAAACATGGCTTTTAACCTTCATTGCATGGCTGCTGCCCGAGTTTGCTTTTCCGACGTTGTGTTTGTTCCTGGCCTTGGATGTGCTCTAACCAAAGACCTTCCCAAGCTGGGCCTTGGCCACTAAACAGACTAGAATGGAAACCAGAACGGTATACAATTCCTAGGTTGAAAAGAGAAAAGAGGGGTCCGCAGGGCCAGGAGTTGGGGTTCAGGTTGGCCACACCCCAGTGCTCTATCCTGGGCTTTTGTGGCAGGTTTTCTAAGTAAAGTTTACTGAGCCCTGAAGAGACAGCACAGAGAGATCTTTAAGCAGGGTAAAGACGTCTCCAGGCAGCAAACGTGTGGCAACCCAGAGCGGTGCTCCCTCCTCTTTCCTCCTAGGCTGGCTTGTTCTTAGCTCTGTAATAGCAAATACGATTAAGTAAGGATGTATTTTCCAGTTGCCTCAGCAAATATTTATTCAGCTGTGTGCAAGGCACCATGCTTTCTCACCAGGCTGTGACATGTCTAACGCATCTCAGGCTCCCTGACACCGAGGCCAGAGTGGGAAAGTAGCAAATGCTCTGTAGATGTTGGTCAAATGAATTAGCATAAATCCTGTAGGAATAAGGCATTTGGAAAATGCCTGATAATATATGATCAACAAATTCTTCTTAGCTAATAAAATCTACTTGAGATCCCACAAATGGTTTCTCATACCTTTCCTAAAAACACAAAATATAACTTATACTCTAGTGAAATAAGTCTAGCATATGATAAACTGCCTTATACATTACCTAATACAACCCTGTGGAATAATGGCTTACGGGCATTTGAAATGGCCAGAGTTATAACAGGCAGAGATCATACAGTTGATAATAAACCCACTTTGGTGGGTTCTGGTATTTTTGTTCTGATATTCTGCAGCGTAGTGGCTCCTAATATTTTTCCTGTCACAGTCCTCATAAGAGAGAAATTCCTCATGGGTCACACACTCCAGGTGGGTTATAAGCTACACCCCTTTCTACCTCCCAGGAAAGTTAATCAGAGGGCAAGAGAGTAAAATCAGTGTCTTTACAAGGATGGACTTAAATCTGTCTAATTTTTAAAACTGAAACCCTGTTTTAATGGGTTAAATTATGGACAGCCTTTACTGAGTGTTGGCTGTGTGCCAAGCACTGGGTCATGAGCTTTGCACATCTGATCCCATTTGCTCTAAGAACACGGTGAGCGGTTGGTTCCGTAGCACCTTCATTTTACAGGTGAGGAAACAATGAGCTATTAGAGATTACAGAACGTCTCAAGACTAGTACATGTCCAGGAGTGGAATCTAGGTCTTTACATTTACACTCTCTTGTCTCCAAAATCATATGCAAACTTCAGCACTTGGCGACTATTATTATACATCTTCTGTGACATCCCTCACAACTGACTGCCTCAATCTAGCTATTATAAAGTACAGAACCTTTTACTAAGGGTACAGTGCCACGTTTTGCCCCTGGTTTGAAACCAAGTCATTTATTTGAGCCACTTTAGGTCTTTAAAAAACAATAATGTAATAACCATCTTTTATTGAGTGTCTATTATATTTCACTCACTATGTCTGACACTTTGCAGAAATTATTTCCCATATTGATTAATTACAATATTTCTAATGTATTAATTTATATTATATTAATACTAGATTTCTAATGTAACAGATATACAAAGTATTACATATAAAGTTGGAGCGGAACAGAAGAGCCAAGTCTTGCCCCACTTATTAGTTTCATTTTCAGGCTACAGGGCACTCTGACCTCCCTTTCTTCATCCCCATTCTCCGCAAGACTCATTTGCTGCCTTTCCTCCTCCTCTGTTCCCTTCTCCACTGGCCTCACGGCCACCACTCCCCCGGCTGAGACTCGGCCTTTGGCTTACTGATGGGCCCTGCAGAATGGGTCTAGGAGGACCATCCTCAGACCTGAGGGAGGAAGGTGAGAGGAGAGGACAGGAAATAGTAGAAAGAGAAAGCCTAGCAGGGTAAGTATTTGAAAGGCGGGTACAGACCCCAAGCAGGAGAAAGGTGAAGGTGAGGACGTGAGAGGTGGGCCAGGAGAGAACACAGTGGGGCAGCCAGCTCCTTCCGGTGAGAAAATGAGAAAGGCAGGAGAAAGGCCTAAAGGCTAGCTACCGCAGAGTCTTTGAGGAGGAGAGGAAAGGAGAGAGAAATCTCTAGAGAGCGCGACGATTTTTTATGAGGAGGGAGAAGCACGAAGAAAGAGAAAAAGCAGATTTTTCCAGCCAAGCTTTCTATTTGTGTGGGAGTCCTGTTGACAGACAACCAGATCATTTCTCTCTGTTGTTCTCACCAACCACCCTCTGGAAGTCCTGCCCCAGGGAAATGCCCTCAGGACTAAGCCAAAGGAAATTCTCTGGAGCCCTTGCCATTTGAGCAGCCTCTTGAATGACAAGCCTCACAAAGGCTGGGCATTTTTTACAGAGCAAGGAGCAGGGGTCAGTACTAGGCAGGCTGTGGGCCAAACGGACCCCTGTCCAGTTTTGGATGAGGTCAAACACGAAGCTGGAAATGGGGTAGCATAGGGATCAGGTTATGTTAAAAATAAATAAATAAACATGTTGGTAGAAAGGAAAATAAAAAATATATGCACTTAACTCCTTGCTATCAAGATTTCAATTGAGGCGTTTGTACATTCTTTGATTTCAAACTTGCCCGTACTTTTAAACCATCCATGTCAATATGGGCACATTGTTCTACACATTTGGAGAGGATGCTGCCAAAGGTGATTACCCTGGGTGGGTCTGGATTTAGTTGAAAAGGCCGGTGCATGTCTGGCAGTCCCCTTGGTTGCACAAAAAGTTGATTTCGAGCTGTACCTCTTTGGAAATCTAGACCACCAAAACCGAGAGTTTGAAGGAAAAGTAAACAAGTGCTTCTTAACCTGTATTTTCACAAACAAGCAATTCAGTTACTTTGATTTTAAATTAACGAGTCAAGACGTCAGTCAATTTGATTAAAAACACATGCAGCATCTAATTGATTTGTTGACTGCACTGACTCTTGGCTTGAAAAGGCAGCACGGTGTAATGAAAAGGGAAGGGACTTGGGAGCCAGGCAGCCCCAGCTGTGAACTCCATCACACACACCCCCACAAGATTCTGGGGAACCTCTGAGCTTCAGAACACTCATACCTATGTCCTGAATGCCAGTGATAATCAAATGAGAGAACAGGGGTAGAAAGAAGTTTGCACACTAAAAAGTTCTGTACAAAATTCAGTTATTACTATCCATAACTGTCCCACAACCCCAAAGCCAAGTATCCATCAGTCCTTTGAAAGACTGACACTATATTTGATACACTTGCTCATGGGAACCCTCCCACGTGTGACAACTGCTGTCCCTCTCCTGTCTGAGTCATATGCCCTACTAGGGTTCAATAGTGCCCTCTCTTACCAATTTAATTCAGCACCACTAACAATAATAAGCCCAACTACTGCTGCAGTTAATAGAAATTCTCCTTTAAGTGAAGTGCATCTGCTGTGACATCTGCTTAAAACCCAGGGAGAGGAGTCAGTGTTCACAAGCAAATTGAGTAATTACTATGTAATTACACTATAAATTGTGGAGTCATTGATTTGCTCTCAAAATTCATATATTTTGGATATACTCAATATGAAAACCACCTGGGTTCTTCCAAAATATGCAGCTATGTTCTCAAAACGGTCAGTGTATGGATGTAAGCAAAACAGCTGTGGCCAAAAATTTGAAGTATTATCTCTAGAAGAGAGAAAGTGTTGCACGGAAAGGAATTAAAGTGTGGAAGGAGATGGTAATAGAATGGAAAAGAAAGGGGCGGGATATTTTGAAGGCAAATTACCTAAGTGCTTTCTCAGTCATTTCTTAAGGGCTGTGAAATTGCTAAGCCTCGCTGGCAGGAGAAAACACAGGCAGAAGAGGCCAGAGATGCAGGATTTCACCGGTTCTGAGAAGAGCCCATCACTCTTTGGACACTGTTTGGATGTTGGGAAATTGGTACCGTATGTAGAGAGTAGAGGAATTAATGACACAAGAGATAGGATCTAATAGTCCTTTATAACCACCCAGATCTGCAGCAGGAAAAACTGAGATCTAATACTTTACAAACTGGTTACAAAACATAGCTCTGTGGTACTTCCTCTAAATTCATTTTTTAAAAAGCCAAAGAACAGATATTAACCACATACACTGAGTACGTAATGCATACAAGGCTGTATTCTTGTAGCAACACAGAATATAAGTAAGTAAGGCAGTGCCACAGTATAGTGGAGGGAAGGCTGAGTTTGACCATGGCTGACGGGAGTTTGAATCCTGGCACTCCCGAATAGCTCTTGGATTGAGCCATATGCAGCTACATATTTGAACTACTTTGAAGCTACCTAGTGGCAATTTCATATGGTTCAACCAAAAAAGAATGGCAAAAAGTCTCTTAAATACCCTGGGTCTTAGTTTCTTCATTGCTAAAAAGGATGATTATTTGAGAATCAGAGAAAATGTGTTATATTTATAACAAATATTCATATAAATGTTTGGAAAAAGTTTATAGTGGGACACCTGGGTGGCTCAGTTGGTTAGGCGTCCAACTCTTGCTTACCGCTCAGGTCATGAGCTCAGGATCCTGGGAATGGGCCCCAACTTCAGGTTCCGCACTCAGCAGGGGGCTGCTTCAACATCTTTCCCTCTGCCCCTCCCCCCACCCAGGTGTGCTCTCTCTCTCTGCAAAGGCAAATTACCTTTGCAGGCGTGCTCTCTCTCTGCAAAATAAATAAATAAATCTTTTTTTAAAGAAGAAAACTTTATAATAGAGGGGATGTTCTACCCTCCTGCCCACCCCCCAAGAATGTACTAAGCAAAGGCATTTCTATAGAATGGGAATAGCAACAAAGTGAAGACAAAAGTCAAAGTTGTGGGAGTCTCTCTTCTGATCTCTGGGTTTTTCAAAATAAAAATTACACTAATTATTTAATGTTAGGAACTTTATTAAATTGAGAGGATCCATTTGTTAGAACAAAGGCATTTGATGATTTTCATAAACATGCAGTTATACGTCCAGTCTCTAAAACCAAAAGTCTATGCCAAAGAGCCACCCTCAACCAACAACCTATTAAAATCAGGTTATTTTGCAATTACATTAACAACCAGTGGTTCGATTTTAATAGCACACTACTTTGCAAACTATATGTTCCTCCACAGTCTTCAAAGGGTAAGTCCTATGGAGGGATGGGATGCAGCTTTACAAAAAGGAAGTTTAAAAAAAAAAAATGCAGCCCAAAGCAACCAGTCACATTTACATCAGTTTCTTTCCTTGGCAGGGGGTGGGAGGAGCAGCTGCATTTAGCAGCATCAGAGGCAGCGGCAGGGGAAGAGCCAGTGCCATCAGTCAATTTGCTAAGTGGAGACAAGAAGCAAGTTCAGTGGAGCAGAAAGGTCCCTGCCTCTGTGGAGTTGATGGAGAGAAGGAATGTGATTGGTTTCTTAAGGGGCAGGCAGAGGGGCGATGTGTAATTTCGCCTCCCCGCGCTAACATGCCTGTCTATCAGTGAGGAATCAACACCTTAGATTACACATTATGCAAATGACAGTAGCAGCTTAGCACCTGCTGCAGTCTCCCACCAGAGTTTAGATTCACTCCCATTGTTGGCCATGAAAACTGAAAATAAGCATGCCCCCCTTCCCCTCCTTAGCTTCCTTGTCCTTGAAATAGAGCTTCCTCTAAGCCCCACAGCTCAAAGGCTAAGCTACACGGCAGATGGCCATGTCTCCTTGCAGAGGTTGTGAGCTCAGAACTCCCAGACTAGGAAATTAATTTAACAAAAACAAAAATAGAGGCACCAATGACTCCTGCAGATCAGACAGCACGGATCTCAGGGAAATTCAGTTCTTTAAACAAAATTCGGAAAGATCCTCACGATGTTTCCGCACCAATGAGTCAGGTGAAAACCATTCCCAAAGGTAGCTATTTCCTGATTTGCTTATTGGAAAGTGACAATGGAACAACGGAATGACTATGAAGGGTATAATTTTTTGGTGCCACCACTGAAGTGGACAGGTCTTAATCTGGGGAAGGGAAAGCTGAAAGTTCTGATCTGTCTTCACATAAGTACTATAAAAGAGAATTGACTGCACCATCTCCCACCAAGTCCTAGGGTAAAACTGGAAGATATGTGCTGAAATTACAGGAATAACGAGTCTGTACATGAAAAATGACATCTTTACATGAACTTGAACAGATCCTAGCACAAATTCCCAGGGAAATTCTAAAAAGTCTCTTCCTATATCTCCTAAGAAATGTGTATATCTAAGATGCTGTCATTTATCCCTGGAGTAGATGATTGTCTTAAATCATCTCTTAAGACTACATCCAACATCAAAATTTAAGCTGTAGGGATGAAATCAGAGTTTTTAACAAAAGCAAGTGCAATGTTGGACTTCTGTATCAGTGAAGGGTTGAATTCTGCTGTAGATTATTACCTAAAAAGAGAACTTGACTGGACAAAATCTGGTGTGTTGATCTGCATTTCAAAAGCACTCTCTAACACAGGTCAGAATTCAAGAGTAAAAAAGAATCAGGTCAGGGCAATGGCATTCTGGGGGGTCAGAGGATCTTTAAATCCACTGAGACTAAAAGGAGCCTCCATTTTGTATCTTTGCATGAAGGCTCAGTGCATGGACCTGTCTTTTGTGTAAACATTCGTGCCCCTGCTAGAAAACTAAACTTGAAGTAAAAAAAATAGGGGGCTCGCAAGCAAAGTCTAGATTTTTCTTTATAAAAAAAGTTATCCCTGTCAGAATAATGGTCTTCCCAGTGTCTACCTCTCATGGGAAGATGGAGAAAGACCAGCTTACCTTGTCTGTCCTTGAAAAGCACACTGTGGTTTCTTTTCCAGAAGATAACAAGTCTCTTAATAGAATCAGAGACCCGAGTTCTAGCTTTAGATTCTACTGGTTCTTTTACTTTGGTTACAAATGGTTAATCGCTCTACAGACATTCTCCCTCTAAGATGTTGTGTTGACGTCTCTAAAGCAATCATATTTATAAACACATTGAAATCCTCTTCAGGCAAGCAAAGCAATGGCTGCTGCCTTTCATGCTGTTCTGCATTTCACTGAGAATGTCAACTTGATATACGTACCTGTGTAATACTTGGAACCTCCTCCAATAGTTTTTTTTTAAGCATTGTTTTGTTTGTTTGTTTTGTTTTTTTAAAGCTTCTCCACAATTTACATTAGTTTCAGGTGTGCAATGCAGTGATCCAACAGATTTATACATTTGGCTGCATTCACCGCAAGTATAGCTACTCTCTGTCTTGGTACATTGCTATTTCTTAACTTAAAAAAAAAAAAAAAAGATTTTTTAAAAAATTGTAAGAAGCTACTCCAGAGCCATCTCCTCTATCCAGTGTTGTAGCACAATATGGACAGGCTCAAGGTCTTCACCAAACAAAAAAAAAGTTGGGTTTCATGGTTCGTTCACATCTGGTATTTGATCATTGTGAACCACATTTGTGTTTGAAGGGAAACCAAAAATTTGAGATAGCGCCTTTCTGTGCCTTTAAGATAGGAAAAACAATGGGATTAAGCCTCCAATTTGGCAAATTCCCCCAAAGATATTGAGACGATATGGGTTCTGTTTCACATTCCCCAGTTAGTGAACCTGGTCACAGTGGCATTGCCACTGCTGGTCTGAACAGTTTCTGTGGAATGTGCAAGTAAAATGTATCAGCCATCTAATGAGGATCAAACGCCTGTTCCAGCCTTCCCCCTTTTCCTAACAGGGGGTGAGAAGCAATACTGGGCTGTTTTTTTGCCCGTAGCCACTGAAGCCATGTTCCTAATTAAGAAAGTAAAATGTCCCAGACAAAAATTCAAAAAATCCAACTCATCACAGTAAGTCAGATTTTGAGATTTTCTATTTGCTGCCAAGAGAATATCTCTAGGAGAAGGGAAAATATGGTAGACCACAGGAAATAAGGATGGACGGCTAATAAATTTGTCATTTTAATGATGATGATGATATGTGTTCATATTATACCATAATATGTTTCCTTTAAAATACAAGTGCCTGTTTTTTTTTTCTTTTGTTTTTGTTTTGTTTTGTTTTGTTGCTTATTTTTGCTTAAACACCAGAAATTGTTGATTTGATCCAGGTTTTTGGACCTTTGAATAGAATGTAGTTTGGCATAAATATTAAAGAAGCTGGAAAAACAACCCAAATGAATTAAAATTTATTCTTTGAGCAAAGCTATAAAAAGATACATAGTATTACAAAAGTTACTCTATATACAGAATAGTAGGGACTTGTTTTATCACATCTCAGTGAAATGCAGGATAGCATGTAGGGCAATAAAAAAAACAGTGGCCGACCCAAAAACCCTTGAGTTCTCTCCAGTTCTTTAGATTATAGGCTGCGTTGAAAGACCTGGAGGAAAGCAGTAACCCCTTTTCAGTGGCCCGTTCTGATGCCCAGCAAGTAAAACGCCGTTGTCTGTGCCTAATGGCTCCAGCAAATCTTCCCCGCATCCATCTACACTGAGCAGGACACCTTCACAACATCTCGTACGTGCTTTTTCGTCACTTATTTCATAACTTTCAACACTATGTTAACTCCAGGTGATGATGTACTTGACTTCAACTGTTTTTTTTTTAAAGATTTTATTTATTTATTTGACAGACAGAGGTCATAAGTAGGCAGAGAAGCAGGCTGAGAGAGAGAGGAGGAAGCAGGCTCCCTGCTGAGCAGAGAGCCCAATGCAGGGCTCGATCCCAGCACCCTGAGATCATGACCTGAGCCGAAGGCAGAGGCTTAAACCCACTGAGCCACCCAAGCGCCCCTTGACTTCAACTCTTTAGAGGACGCTATGTTATTGAACCCCTGAGAGCTAACACAGTGTCGCTCATAAGAGAGAAAATTAACCATAGAATCCTAATTCATCATAAAATGTATTAAAATATTTAAATATATGTGTGATTTTTCTTCAAATATTAAAATTAGCAATAGCGTTTATGAAGCACTAATATGTGCCCAGACTGATAGTGCTTTCCTGATATTTATTCCATTTCATTTTCATGAATCTGAAGTAGGCACGCTTTTCCTATCTTCTCACCGAGGAGATGATTGCAGAGAGGTGATACAGCTAGGAAATAGCAGAATGTGAACTTGAGTTGTCTGACTACACGATCTGTAGTTTTAATACTTCATAATACTGCCTGCTGGTACAAGTCTCATAACCAAATGCCTTTTCAAAATACTGATGAAATCCGAGCTCTCGGCAATTAAAAAACTAACATTCGTAGCTGCAAATTTTCACAATTGACACATAGAGATAGCCAAGGTTTTTCTAGTCCAAATTGACTTCCTTTATGTGATATATTACTTCAAGGTGCTACACAGTAAGGGCAGCTAGGATGAAAGATAGCCAAGACCTCATCCTCACAACATGGCACGGACTGTCACTTAGACCAGGGAGATCCAGCCCACCAGGCTCCCTCGTATCATCACCTGGTGCCCAGAAGAATTCTGATGGAGAATCTCCAGATAGCTATCCTCAATAGTTGAAAGTCAGCTCAAATCATGATTGGAATTTCTCATCAAACAGACTACCTGAGCACGCCTGGGTGGCTCAGTGGGTTAAAGCCTCTGCCTTTGACTCAGGTCATGATCCCAGGGTCCTGGGATCGAACCCCGCATCGGGCTCTTTGCTCAGCAGGGAGCCTGCTTCCTCCTCTCTCTCTGCCTGCCTCTCTGCCTACTTGTGATCTCTCTCTGTCAAATAAATAAATAAAATCTGAAAAAAAAAAAAAAAGACTACCTGGTTGTGCTAATTTCAACCTCTTATTAACTGCCCCTAATGGTGCTGATGAAACTATGTATTATGTAAGTGATATGGGCATTCATTATAAAATGATAATAATAATATGATATCATATTATGTTAATATTATCATAATAATATGATTTACAGTAATAAGCTTTGGGATAAATAATCTGGAAGACTTCAAACAAAACATGGAACTGTTTCATGCTGCCATCATATAGGCCCCCAGATACAATACTATTCTCCTCCCAAGAGCCAGAAGTGTTGACTTAGTACTCTTCTGTGGATTTGACCCATAAATTGCAGGTTTCGATTGCTTGTATTGTTCCTCTGAAATATTAGTGGTCCGGGAATAAGTTGTAGTTGCAGATTAATGAGCCAGGTTGGGAAGTTATGACTGTCAGCAGCACTGTGAGTATGATTTCAGGGACTCTGGGCAGCAGATCCTTGTTGTGCCTCTGTTCTCTGACACCACAATTGAGACATGTGAAGTTTCTAGGACAAGGCTTACAGAACCAAGAACAGTGTCATCTGTTCTAATATTCACATCACTGGAGTCTCCAAGAATGCTAACAGAATAAACCTAGGAAATGCAGGAAGTCTGTTAGACTAAATATCCGACAGTGGAGGGATGATTACATAAATAAAATACAATAGTTATTGAAAATAACGTGAGAGTGGGTAATAGCATGCGAAGGTGTGGATGACGCTGAAAAAATGTCCTTACAACATGATCCTCTCTTTATTACTAAAAAAGTACAAGATGCAAATAAAGAAAAGATCTACATCTACTTGTCAATGGTCCTTGTATCTGCTTGGTAGGATTATGGGTGGTTTTTATTTTCTTCTTTTTGCTTATTTTGATCCTCTAAAATTCTGTCTTGAGTATGTACCTTTTGGGGGAGTCTGGAGTATGTATCATTTTGTACTATTAAAATAAAAGCTTTCTCAAAAGGAATATAGCCTTAAAATACACTGTTAGGAAAGTTAGGAAAATCAAGAGTTACAAGATGCTAGGCTTACAAGAATTTTTTAAAAATAGATATTCTAATAGGGTTATGCTTACTCCATAAAGTACCCAAAAGTCTGTGACAAGTCTGCCTTTCTTTAGACCCTTTTTTAAGAAACAAAAAATACAGTGACAATAATGTGATGACAGTCATTTACAATTTCAAAAGGGAAGTCACAGAGTGTCTTAACTGTCCAATAGGACACAGCATCTCAAACTGTGTTTCTAGGAAGCATCTAGCAAAAACAAAATTCAGTGTGTCATTTTATGTCTGTCTTGAGATTCTCAAAGGAATAGATCATTTCAAAGGTTCTGAGCAGTTCTGCAATAAATGAATGAAAACTTCATTTAATGTAGGTTTTCTGCCCATTAGCATCTCACAACCCGAAGTAACAAGTATATTGGAACACAGTCTGCTGACAAGACAGAACTTTGAAAAACTTCTTCTTTCATAGCCCATGAATATATTTCCTATTGAGCATTTACTTTTCTGCTTAGCTTTCTGATCCATGTGGAAGATAAATAATAATCCAAATTTTGACAGTTGCCCCAGGAGCAGTGCCCTAGAGCTCCCCAGGCACCAGAAGCATTGGCACTTCTCTATTAGTCTTCTGGGACTGACATATACCCAGGAACCAAAGAGCTCATTATTACTACTGCAATTCATGCCTTGAATAGTTTTCAGTTATTGGAGGTTATTCTTTGCCCCATTCCTATTACCCCAAAATGCATTATTTCCTTCTTGGATCTGGCAACATATGGTCACTATAAAGAAATTCCAAGCATGCTAAAACCAACCTAATAATAGCTCTGCAAATAATTTCCTGGAAGGGCATTTTTAGAAGTGAAGTTATGCTGGTTCAAAACTTTTCAATGTTTATACTCTTATCAGTAGCTTGGAAGTGACATGAGGTGAAGCATCTTGTTAGGGGATTTCATAGAAGAACAGAGTACAGTAGCTATTGCAAATAATGACTGTGGCTATAGTAACCCAAGGTGAAAAGCACTATTTGCATCACTTTATCACCCCTTAGAGATCCAATTTACACATGTTACTGCTATAACTGGACAAGATGGATGTAATCACAAATGACCCACCACGATAGCAAGTCAGATAATTTATAAAAAATTGGTTCAGAAAGACATTCAGGAAAGAATAATTCAAGGATTTGACAGTTGACAACTTGTGAAAAATTTTTTAAAATATTCACCCCAGAAAAAGTTCAGATTCTATATTATGTTTTCTGAATTTCTTTTTTAATTAATGTCAGGCTAATCGTGTGTGTGTGTGTGTGTGTGTGTGTGTGTGTTTATTGTCATTCACAGAAATTGTATCTTTTTCCAGAAATTTTATTTTTAGTCTAGAGTCATTACAACAAAGTCATGAATTCAGGAATTCAATCAGAGGCAGAAATTTGCCTTGAATGACATAGTGAAAAGGGCCAGACATGGAAGAAGATATCCTACATCAGAGTACACAACACCTTTTGGTCTTTCTAGCACATCACATAAATGCTTGCTCTGGAATACATTCTACTTATCGATGATATCTGAGCTCTCAAGAGCCCTCAATAAGGGCTCTTGTTGATGTCATCTCATTAGATAACTGTTGATGGCTATCTATCTGGAAGCCATTCACTCAATAATTGTTCATTCATCAACTACAGTATTTCCTGCACCATGCTATTATACTTATCATAGTGATAAAGCTAGAAATAATAATAAGAGTAATAAAAATAATGATAAAGTCAGAGAGAATCTTTGTCCTTAAAGAGGTTACAGTTTATCAAGTAGACACAGTTAAAAGCAATGAGAAAACCAGCCTAGTGATTGAAGCTTCTTTCCATAAGACATAAAGAAACAATCAACCCAAAATACAATCAGTGGTAAAGTTATGGAAGTTTATTGAAAATGAAGAAATGATGAAGGTATGGTAGAGAAAAAATAAATTCATGAGCAGTGACTCCCTCTGCATACTTAATCTCAACTACATTTCTGTCAAGGATCCAACACTCTTGTCTTACCTGATGGCTCCCTCTTCTCCAAGTAAATCAATTTACAGTCAATCCAATCCTTTGTTTCTTTGCAAATGCTTTTCTCTTACCATTGAATGTCTCTTCTGCACAATCAGTTTTTCTCCCCAGTGAGATTTCTCTATTCACTTTAAAATTTGAGATCCGGGTGAAACTTGTGTCTTCCATGAATGTAACCCAATCATCCATATCAAGAATTAACTATTTCAGTTATAATACCATAACTCGAATTATTCCTTATTTCTTCACACACCAATTATAGTTAATACAACTATAAGCTCCTTAAAGGAAGGTAATTTGCATTTTAGTTTGTGTATTTATTATAACATGTAAAAATTTTGATCATGGGATTATCAAATATAATGAATGAGGAAATGCAAACAAAAGCATAGTGGTTCTTTTCAGTAATCCTCCCTCCCAGGGCTTCTGGGTGGCTCAGTCATTTAAACATCTGACTCTTGGTTTTAGCTCATGTTAGTATCTCAGGGTCATGAGATCAAGCCCTGAGGTGGGATCCATGCTCAGAGGGGAGTCTGCTAGAGATTCTCTCTCTCTCTCCCTCTGCTCCTCCCTACCTTATGTGCATGCACACACTCTCTCTCTCTCTCTGAAATAAATAAAGAAATCTTTAAAAAAGGGTGGGGGGCACCTGGGTGGCTCAGTGGGTTAAAGCCTCTGCCTTTGGCTCAGGTCATGATCCCGGGGTCCTGGGATCGAGCCCACATTGAGCTCTCTGCTCGGCAGGGAGCCTGCTTCCTCTTCTGTCTCTGCCTGCCTCTCTGCCTGCTTGTGATCTCGGTCTGTCAAATAAATGAATAAATACATCTTAAAAAAAAAAAGAAAGAAAGAAAAGAAATCCTCCCTCCCAAAGGGAAAAAAAAAAAGAATGGAGAATAATGAATTGTCAACATGTCTTCAGACTATGCACATGTATGATACCATGTGTAATTATACAGGCAGAATTAACACATCACAAAAAAGAACCAAAGGCATTTTCAGCAATTTTTAAGAATGTGTTTTTGGTGGCCTATTTTAAAATGAAGGCTGCACAGTTTTCTGCAAATTCTTCTAGAAGAAAGGTGTGCAAGGGTTTCCTGAAAGAGATAATCAATTGTCATCCAGGGCATCTTGCCCTAAACAAGATCACAACAAGAGGTCCATGTGACATCCAGCTAAAAGGCACATGCCATACATTTTAGACAGCATTGAGAGAGAAAATATAGTTTTAAATATGATCCTCAATTCAAAAGGCTGCTTCATGGCCCAACCTGAGTATAGCAGGGATGCATTCATTTTATGGTGGTAGCTAGTTCACCTAAGCAGTCCTTAAATATCCTTAAATGTCCAGCAATTTATAATAACAAGTTTATATGCCACTTACAATGTACCTCACAACCAACCTGAAAATGAGATATCATCATTTAATTTTATACCTCAAGAAGTAGAAAGAATGGTGTGGTTTGGGGTTCTTAGTTACAAAAAAAAACAGAAGCCACTTTACCAGGTAAAAAAGAAAGGAATTTATGGGAAGGCATTAGGTAGTTCCTGGAATCTCTGGGAGTCAAGACCCATATGTGGTTACTAACCAGCCAGAGCAGCTTGGCCATGAACCACACAGCCTGAATGGTACTTGACAATTTTTTAGAGCTGTTTTAGGGGGCGCTGCATTGCTTCCACTGCCTCTACTCAAAACGATTATGTCCCACTTGGAGAATGGAAATTCTGTCACAGCCATTCAAGAAGCACCAGAGACTTTTGTCACTCCATGTGCTTTCCAGTCAATCCAAATCACTGGAAAGCAGCTGCCATCTTTTGTTGCTCAGGCTGGAGGCATCTGATTGGTGGAAATAGGTCCTATGCCTTTATCCAAGTTGTAAAGGGATCTGGGAAATTTAGTTTGGGTTCAGCTCTTCTTTTCAAACTGGTTCATTTCCTGGAAGAAAGGCTAAGGGAGAATTGGACAAGAAATAGATTGGAATAGCTAAACTACCAAATCTGCCCTAAAAGGAGAATTGACTATAATCACCTAGGAAGGAAGTGGCAGAGCCTCAGATGCCAAGTCTTACACTCTTCCCAAGATAAAATGACTGCTTCATTATGGTAGAGACGAGTAGTTCATCTGACCTTCAAAGTTTAGTTAAAATATCCCTTAAGACCAACAGTTTCCTTTTGACTTAGAGCTATATGAGCTTCAAGCAACATTATTGGGATGGTTTTCTAGATACCTTAATATTGTATTGTAAAAGAAGTAGCCTTGTGAATGGAGTTGAATCCTTCATCCTTTCTCGAGTTCTCATTAAAAACAATAACTATGCATATACATTATGGCACTAAGAATCTCAGGGCCAAAAACAACCCTTGAGTCATGGTGAGATGCACAGCAGCCATGAGTTCACTTCCCCTACCTTCACGTTATTTCACAGAAGTAGGAAAAACAAAAATTTTAATATGACTGCATATAAAGGAAATGTAGGATATGGCATAAAGACACACACATTACAGTTTAACAGATTCGTGTTCATATCCAGGTTTGTTTGTTTTTTTTTTAAAGATTTATTTGATTTAAAAAGAGAGCATGCGTGGGAGTGGAACGGCAGTGGGGAGGATGGAGATATGGAGAGGGGAGAGACAGAGGGAGAGGGAGAGAGAGAGCAAAGTATACTCCCCATTGAGAGACCCCATTCCCCACTCCCAGGACCCTAAGACCAGGGCCTGAGCCAAAATCAAGAGTCCAAGGCTAAACCAACTAAGGCACCCAGGCACCCCCACTTCCAGATTTAATCACTCACTAGCTGTGTGATACTGGGGCGAGTTGCTTACTCTTTGGGACTATTTCCTCTTTTGTAAAATGGGAACAAGGATACCTATTTCTTAAAATTGTTAGTAAGGTTATGTAAATTATAGAGAACATTATAAGTGTGAGGAGAAGCAGAGAAGCAATGATGTATTCTCTAAAAATATAAATTATATGTACAAATAGTTATTTGTAAGGCATTTTATATAGTCCTAGCAAATCGTATTGATTAAATAGAAATTATTGCTTAAAATATTATTTCAAAATAATTAATACTACAATCTTGATTTAACAAATTTGAAAAATGAAATGCTATACTAATCTACCCAGTCATAAAAATGGTTACACTTTTTTTAGGCAACCCAGAATATTAATTTTTTTCCTCTCCTCTCCTCACAGCCCCATGTCCTAGAAGTCCATCTTTTTCCCCAAGAGCCTCCTGGAGGCCCTTTTCATGTCCTTGTTTCATAGGCTGTAGGCAAGGGGGTTCATCATGGGGATGGTTACACTTTCGACTGAACAGATACGATAGAGAATAATGGCAAGTGAGATTTTTCTCCCTCTAATTCCTGATGGTTTTATATTTGTATGGCTCATGTGTTTAAAAAAAAAAAAAAGTCTATTTCCTTTTACAACTGACCTGTTTCCGATTATACTTAAATACCTTTTCCTAAATTCTACTTTTATAGAACTCAAACTATCTGATGGGAAAGGAAAGCAAATATCTCTCTGCTTTGGTATAAACTTACATCTATACCCTTTTTGAGAGAGAGAACTGTACCCAAAATGGGAAGGGATGTGAAGTTCATCAGTCTCTGACCCACCTTTCTGGTGAACACTGCTGGAAAGCTGACAGCAAAAGCCTTTCTCTAGAGAGCGAGTTCCCCCATGCTAACGAGTTTGGAGGGAGGGCTGAGTCCTGGTGTGGAAAATGGGAAGAGCAGACAGAGGACAGGTGAAGAGGAAAAAGCACAAAGACCACTAGAAATATGAGCAGGGAAACATGAGGAATCCTAGGCAAGAGATGGAAGAAGAGAGAGACTAAGTGTTTCAGCGAAGGTCTCGTGGCTTTCCTCAAAATGGCGTCACTTGCCATATGGATAGATTGCAAGAGGTAAATAGGTGAGGAAAAGGAGAAAAGCATGGGAGAGAGCACTTATTTAGGGGCTCTGGATATGAAATGGAAGAGAAAAATATGACAATAATTGAAAGCGATGCCAGGATCAAGAGGTTTGTTTATTGTTATTCTCATCATTTTTTCTAAGCCCTTCCAGAGACAAAAGAGCCAGTGGAAATGGAAAGACTGAAAATGCCAAATTCTACAGAGAAGAGCCCTTCGTCAAGTGGGTTGAAAAATCATGGACTGGTGCAGAATTTCTGATCAGTGAAAGTTAATGTGATTTTGAAACTAAGAGAAATTTTTAAGGAGGAAAATGTTTCCAGAGACTTCATGAGAGAACTACAACTTGGTTCTTTTTCTGTTGACTGTCTATCCTCTGCTTTGTCCAGGAGACCAAATTGTCTCAGTCTCTTTGACAATGAGACTTTACCCCATAAAATTTAAAGGCTCAGAAGTAAGAATAAAGATGGCAGATGACTGTGGAGAGCTGGTGCAGTGGGGAAGGGAGAGTGGTGAATGACAGGAATTGAGAATTGAGAATTGAGCCTCAGAGACATTGGGGGAGATTAATGTCTTGAGCCCTGCCCGTGGAATCCAAGTGAGAGGAGTCCAGTGCAGCTTCACAGATTCAAGAGCTATGTACGGTCGGGTTGTGGTGAAGAGTTGAAGGTGCCATTAGGATCAACAGTGGCAGGCTTGGTCTCTAACCATTGGGCAAATAAGAATCTTAAGCAAAAAGGAAGTTGTAAAAAAGAAGGGAGTGTATAGAGAGGGAGATCTCTAACCAAATAGCATCCGGTGGGGTGAAGCTGAGCACGAGTTTGGCCAATACCTTGTGGGGAGAAATGCTGGGAATTGAAAGAGGTAAGCACTGTAAAGACCCAAATGGATGACTGAGGTTGAGAATGGCCATCAAGGGCAGTATTTTTCACCTGACTGGCCTGTAGGTACTAATTTAAGAAAATAATGCACACAATCACAGATTTCAAAACAAAAGGGTATGGTTAAAAAGCTGCTCTGCCAAACAGAACTCCTTGTCAGCCAGGCTTTCCTTTAGGTGCATTTCTAGAGCAATTTACAAAGCCGTTCTAATGCTGAAAACTGCAAAGTCCCTTAGCTAAGTGATGAAGTGACCATATACCTTGTAATAGTAATTGTGGATAGGTTCGATTAGATAAGATAAGATAAATCTTGAATTGGCTTTGTCTTAAATATCTTTAAAATAGTCATGGGATAGCCATTTCAAACTATACTTTAATGTACATAGAATGTTAATGATGACTGTGTAAACACTATGCAGAGTGCTATTTAAATCTGGTAGATTTTAGATATTCTAAAGTTACATTTGAAAAAAATCTAATTCTTCATCACATTAGTGCTACTAAGAATCAGAACGTTTCCTCTAGCTTCCCCTTTCCACAGAAGTACAAGACCTCTTGATACCCACATTATAAAATGAAATTGAATCTTATGGAAACAGTCAACTGCCAAGCTTTTTTTCCCTTTTGTGAGTATCAGCCAGGTAAGGAAACTGCTTTTGCCCCGGTTAGTCAAGATGCATTGGACTGATAGTTGCTCATGAGACATTTTATAGGTGATCCTCTCTGGATTTGTCTCTTATTTATCATGTTTCTATTAATGACGATAAGACTCTCCATTCATGTAGCAGTATTTAGCTTCTGGAGTATTTTCAAACAGCATCTTATTTGATCCCTACGGTGCTCCAGCAAAGTATGTCCAGATGTTACCATTTTCATTTTATAGACAGGGAGACAAAGGTAGAAAGATGCTCAGATCCCAGAGCAGACGACCAGACATCTGAGAGTAGAATCCAGCTCTCACAGTGCCAAAGGACTGACTGCCTACAAGATAATTTCTATTGGCAGCAGCCACACAAAATTATTTTTGGTTACTATGTATTCTGAGAAACTGATATTGTTTAAAGGAGCATTTGAGTTAGAAAAGGAAACACAAGGAAAATAAGAATTTCAGGTTCTTTTGCATATGATGTTATCAGTTCCTTCATGTTACTAATATCATTCTTTGAAATATGACCTAAAATATTACCTCGGTGGAATGGGCTAAGAAATATCTCCTTAGACATTGTAAATTTTAGATAGCAAGACCCTAACATCATCCTGGTTTCCAGTAATATCCATTTATATCGGCTTCCCCTCCCCAAAATAATGGGCCAAATGAATACTTATTTTTGGTATTGCAGAGTTCATCACTTTTAAAATCTCCCAGCTGCTGTTTATATGAGTAAGATGTCTTACCTCTCATCCTCTTCCACATCTGTAATAAAACATCCTGGCGTCTCTTTCCCAGCAGCGAAGCCCAACCGAAGGCCCTACCACACTGCCAGGCTCCCAGGCTCCTGTGATTAAATAAGTGATGGCTCTGCCCATCTTTAAAAATGTGTCTCATCTAAGGCCATCAAGGCACCATATCCATCACTGCAAAGGAAGCCAAGCATTTATTTAAAATAATGAGACATCCTCATTTTCATTTTTCCCTGAGAGGACTGTAGCAATGTTTAAAAATTCTCTGAATTCTAGAACTAGGGCAACACATTGATTTGAAGAAAGCTATAATCTTCTCCTCTCATTTGAAGTGCACTCTTTCGGCCATGAAAAAGAGTGTAGCTTTCAGAATAGCAAGAGCCGTAAGCCCACACAAAGACATCCTCATCCTGACCACTCCTCTTTCAAGTTGGCCCCGTCCTTTTGAGTGCAGGAACTTATAAAGACCTTCACAATAAATTTCAAGGTATATTGAACTGAAAGGAGAAAGGTTCAAATAATCTCTTCCAGATTGGAGAGGGAAATGCTTTCACACCTGGCAAAAGATGATGAATATTACCTTTTGCTTTCTGCCATTTCCTTGTTGCAAATGATCTGTTGGGCAAGTTCAATTATGGGGAATCTGAAAGGAATCACAGTTAAAATTTTTTTAAAGGAACAAATTTGCTCTTTGTCTTTCTGAGGCAGAGGAGTGAGAACGCTTACTCCGATGAGCTTTCAGGGATTTCCACTTCTGTGGGCACAGTGCCTTCCACAGCCAAGGAGACTGACTTCAAAGAAAGGCTAGGAGAGAAAACCAGCCCTCTGTGATTTGGAGAGATAATAAGTTAGCAAGCTGTATAACATAATGGTTTATGAAATTCTTCCTTCAAGGACCATTATCTAGTGTTAATAGTGCTTTATTTCTTCCTCTCCTGTGCTTATTTAGAGCATAATTACGAGAGTGAGAGGAAGGGAGGGAGTTGGGGATTAAGATAACCATTCGCCAAATTAATGCAGCCGAGTAGAATCTCTGGCCTTTGGGGCTCGTTTATCAATTAGTTCTGTTGCAGTCTGAGTTCTTGTATTTCCCCACAGAACGAAGATTCTTTGATTTCCCTCATACGCCAGCTCTGAGGAAAGTCGTTTGAGATCAAAACATTTTTCAGACAGAATCTCTTTTCCCCTCCCCAGTATCGTCATGTGCTATACGGCCAGCTTCTCATCCATTTCAAGAGCTTTTCATAAACATGAGTAGTTATCCCTGTCTCTCCCTGCCTTCTCATTTCTTTCTTTTTTATTTTTTTTTTAATTTCTGTCTTCCTTTTATTCCTCTCTTTTAACTGGTTAAAACTGGGTTGATTTTTTCCAACGGGATCCTCTTTTGGACCATGTTTTAAAGTTACTACATGGATTTTAATGTTCAAACCACTTTTGTAGTACCATATGGTCTCTGCATATTCAAAATTGTTACTGAATAATAGGAAGGCCGGTAGTTTGAGGTGACGCTGGAGAATCATTCTTATTCTCCAGAAACCAGGTCAGTTTCTTGGGAATTGTTGACCCCAACCTTTTGGGAAAGATGCCAGCATCCTCGCTTCACTTTCCAACTAATTATGGGATGATTTTTTTCGTGTGTGGAGGGGGTACCTTAAAGGAAAGAGAAAGCAGCAGAAGCACAGGACTCTTGAAAACTATGCCATGTTCTTTATGTGGTCTTATAAAAAAAAAAAAAAAAAAAGAACTAGCTTTTTCTTTAACCTAAAAATAAGCCAAATTTTGAGTCTCTTTACACATTCATGTTTCATTCTTCTTTGAATACTAATTACAAATTGTTCATCCTGTAAAAGTTAGTTTATCAAAACCCAAAACTTTACCTGCTCAAATCAAGAACATAAAATGTGAAGAAATGAAGTCATGTGGAGCCAAATATTTCATTTTGTTGGTATCCAGGAAAGCAGATGTTATGGATGAATCTGTGTCCTCCTGCCAAAAAGACACATTGAAGTCCTAACCCCCAATACTTCAGAATGTGATCTTCTCTGGAAATAGGGTCTTTACAGAAGTAATCAGATTAAAATGAGACCATTAGGATAGGCCCTGATCTAATGTGACTGGTGTCCTTATAAAAAGGGAAAACTGGGACACACAGACACCCACTGGGAAAGGAAAATGCTGTACAAAGATGGAGGCATAGATCTCGTTAGTGCATCTATGAGCCAAGAGTGCCAGAGATTGCCAGCAAATCACGAGAAGTTAGGAGAGAAGTATGGAACAGATTCTTGCTCATAGCTCTCAGAAGGAACCACCCCACCAACATCTTCTCAGACTTCTAGCATTCAGAATTGTGAAACAATACAAGGAACAACAGGTGTTGGTAAGAATGTAGAGAAAGGGGAATCCTCTCGCACTGTTGATAGGAACGCAAACTGATGCAGCCACTCTGGAAAACAGGAAGTTCTTCAAAAAGTTAAAAATAGAACTACCCTATGATCCAGCAATTACACTACTAAGTGTTTACCCAAAGGATACAAAAATACAGATTTGAAGGGATACATGCACCCTGAGGCTTGTAACAGCATTGTCAACACTAGCCAAACTGTGGAGAGAGCCTAAATGTCCATCAACTGATGAGTGGATAAAGAAGATGTTATTCATATATTATATATATATATAAAATACACACACACAATGGAATATTACTTAGCCATGAAAAAGAATGAAACCTTGTCATTTGCAACGACATGATGCAGCTAGAGTATATTATGCTAAGTGAAATAAGTCAGACAGAGAAAGACAAATACCATATGATGTCACTCATGTGTGGAATTTAAGAAAGAAAACAGATGAACATATGGGAAAGGGGAAAGAATAAAAAGGGAAGAAGGAAACAAGCCATAAGAGACTCTTAACAATGGAAAACAAACTAAGGCTTGATGAAGGGAGGTGGGTAGATAATGGGCTAGATGGGTGAGGGGGATTAAAGAGGGCACTTGTTCGGATGAGAACTGGGTGTTGTGTGTGGGTAATCACTGAATTCTACTCTAGAAACCAATATTGCACTATCTGTTCACTGCCTAAAATTAATTAAAAAAAGAATTATGAAACAATAAATCTACCCAACTTATGGGACTTCCTTGTAGCCACCTTAGCAAACTAATACATATAACCCTAATACCAATAAACTACATCTCTAGAGGCTGAAGGTATTTGCAAGAGTGGGCAAAAAGGCCACCACTGGGAAACATGAAGCCAAGAAGATCCAAAAGACAAGAAAGGAGCAGAGATCAAAAACCAAAAGGATCCTCCTAATGAAGGATTAATCCCAAAGAGCCAAGCAGAGAGCCAAAAAGTTAGTTAAAGATTCAATGACTAGACTGGAGATCATAAAGCTTTTTTTCTCAGCTCAGATATCACCGTCTCAGAGAGTGACCAGTTCATCTAAAGTTACTCCCCTCCCTCTACTCAGTCTACCTCTACTCAGTCTTTATTCCATTGCCCAACGTATTTGCGTCACTTACCACTACCTGAACCTATTTTTGTATTCATTTATCATGCGTTTGTTTTCTGCCTACATTTCCTAGAAAGTAAGCCACCATCTGTCTTTCCAGATTGTAGAACAAGGCCTGGCGTCTCTAACAGGTGTTCAGTACGTCTCTGGCGAACAAATGAAGTAGATTTGGAAATCCAAGGGAAATCAGAACTTAGGGTTATTCTTACACTCCTTGTGGCACCAGGGAATAGAAGCGGCACGAGCAGCCTTACCCCTGGGTGCCAGGAAGCTGCAATGACGGCCACACCAACTCAGTGGCAACCGGGGCATAGGAAATCAGTACTGATTGTACTTGCCTAAACCATGACAGAGAAGGACATGAACTTGACACCCCAAACTATGCACAGTTCGCCCAAGAGATCTACCCACTTCCTCTGCACTAACTTCTGGCCATGCCAGAGAAGAATTTGGGCATGTTTAGGGGCTTTTTAAAAAATAAATTACTCAAAATAACAGCTTACCCAATGTGATTTCTAGGAGAAACATGTGCTCCTTAAATCGAAAATTCTGCCCCATTAACTTCCTGAAAGGTGAAGGTGGCTAGCTACTGACGGGTTCTATGAACGAGGTAGTCTGTGATACAGCAAGGCCTCCAGGGAGGAAATCTTTCAAGTGTTAGAGAGGAATGTTTCCATTTGGAGGGATTTGTATTTAACGGATGACAAGTTAATGTGTCATCAGCGTCTGTGGTTGTAGTAGGGCTGCTAAAAGGAATGACAAATACACCATGTGCGACGTTGTATTTTAATACATTAGTGTGTCTGTTAAACGGGACTTTTTTAAGTTTCGTGAAACTGAAAGAACCCTCCAGAGGATTCTGCTTTGTGACATTCAAGTTCCCTAGAACTTTTCAGCTGATGTTTTCTTTGCTTTTTGGTGGGCTTTTGCCTTTGTTTTTTTCCAAGAAGAAAACAGAGTTCTCTAGTAGGCAATCTGTACAGTATATTTGCTAGACCAAAAAACTGACCACAATCCTATGGATTTAGAAGAATCGATTGACATAGGTAACCTGGACCCCAAATCATGAACTAATCAACTGACATAATCCCGTCATCGCCATTAGAAGTCATTCTTTATATCATAGTACCAATTGACTAGCAACAAATCTCCCAGAAGCTCAGCTTAAGTATAAAATAAGGGCAGGATCAGTGATAATTGCTAATAGCTATAACGCTGTTGGCGATAATGTAGATGTTATTTTTGCTCTTGTTTTATACTTAAGGCTACAGAGGCACAGAAAGCTACGTGGCAAGTTCAGATTGCTCAAGGAGTAAAGCATGGACATCTTGCCCAACACTAACTTCTTCAACCAATGTACAAAAAATGATGCTTTAGAATTAAATGCAGCCTGCTGCTACCCTCTCTTCTCTTTGCTTACATTGCCATTTCTGTTCCAGAGACATGTATTTGTTCTTCTCTGGCCACCTGAGAAATCTATTTCATTGTAAGCAAACAGGATGCTTTCTAGCACCCCTTCCCGTAGGTATGCATTATCTTTGACCGCTCTTCAGATTCTAGGCTGGTTCCTTTCCCCATTGCAGATCCTCTGTTTTTATTGGTGATTGCTTGCATTTATTGGGGGCCAGGATGTAATAATAATACTGTGCTTATTTTGGTCCTCCTGTCTGAAAAAAGTAGGTATAAAGAATGATTCCTTCAGTGTGTGAGTGTGATTACATGCGTGTGTTTCAGAGTTTCCGAGAAAGGGAACTGCAACGTGTTTCTGAAGCCCTTTGACAGCTGCAGCTCCCCCTACTCTTGCCCACCCCCCATACCCAGCTTTCATGTGCTCTTGACAAGTCATCATTTTTTGATGATCAAGGATCCCCATAGGACTGGTGTCATGCAGTGTGTCATGGACCAGAATGAACTAGGCAATGTGTGGATGGCAATGTGGGAGATAAGCAGCATGCATTGCGCCCTGCCACCCGGGGCTCACCCGTGCAAGAATTTGCCCATCGTCCTAACGGGCCTTAGGAAGCTCGAGATGACTACGCACTTAGTCACTTGCTAGCTGTGTGATCTTGAGCAAGCTACTTAATATCTCTGAGTTTCCATTTTCTCAACTGTAAAATGGAGACGGTACCTCTCTTATAACACCGTAAGCTCTATAAAATACAGGGCATGGTGTGCACAGCGCATAGCTCAGCATCTGGCGTACTACAGGATTTTTAAAATGAAACCTACAAAAAATAAATAAATAAAGTAATAAAATAAAATAAGACCTACATACAAATAACAATGGAAGAAGTGCCATGCTCATTAGCTGTCTGAGAAAGAATGCTCATTCTTCTATGAAAAGTGTTCCTAAATACATAAACCTTATTCATGTTCTCCCCTAGTTCTCTTACATTTCTCCCTTTTTTAGATCTTTCTAAATCGCCCAAGTACCTGTTATTTATGGAGTCCCTTCCCCCAGAAAATCACACAGAAGCGTGTCAACGAAAACAAATTGTCACTTATTCCTCTGGGGCATAGAACTGTGGGAAAAAGAAATCCTTAATAAGGAAAAATAAATTGCTGTTGAAACCAGTGGACATGTTTTACTCCTCGGTGATGGTAAAAATCCTCCCTTACACGCCTTAGATTGCAAAGATGGGTGATCAGCTCAGAACAGTTTCTGAGCACCGCTCACCACTCACCACTCACCATATACCCCCTGCTCATCTCGAGAGCCTGAAAGTTCACCATCGCCACCCTCCTCCCCGGCACCCTGTCCTCTTCCCTTCCTCCATAACTGGCAGTCTAGGCGCACCCCGTGCTTCTCACTTCATGTCTTTGTATAGGTCGTTCCCTCTGCCTCAGATGTCTGGCCTTCGTCCAGATAGTTTGTACTTGTCCTTGAAGACTCAGCTTAGATAACTTTTGTATGGCGTCTTCCCCAAGGCACCTCGTTGTCTCAGTCCCGGATGGGGTGAAGGAGTACGATTCACAGCTCAGTCTATGGGAATGGCACCCCGTGGAGATGTGGTGCGCAGTCTGCATGACAGGATCTGGTCCGCCCACACCCTGCCCACCAGCCACCTCTCCTGTGTCCTCCCAAAGCCTCGTGAGGAAATTTTCTATCTCTCTGTCTTAATCATTTACAGGAAATCTTTTCTCCTGGACCACGTGTTCCTCAAGGAGGAGTATGGGCTCTGCTTCCATGTTTCCATTACCTTACAAGCCCCCATGTGAGTAGGGGCTCAAGAAGAGAGCTTGAGGGATGCCCCTTCCAGTGTGTACTTTAGGTATAGCAGCTTAGGAATAGATGACTCACAGTTTAGTAGGAAAGTTTGAAAAGTGACAAGGGCTCTAGGATGATAACGACAGGCTTACAAGAAACAGAAACTAGCCTGGAACAATGACAGAGAAAGTCTGGCTTCTAGTGCTACCTTGAGACTCACTCACACACCTTTGGCATTCAGATCAAGCTGCTGTCTATATATTCCAAGTTGAGAAGCCCTTTTCTAAACTCTACTGCGGGCTTTTCCCTTCGTTTCGCTTGCTATTTAAAGTTTCAAAGCTTGCCACACATCACGTCGTTTTTATCAGCTATGGCGCACCTTAGAGCGGACATTTCCTTCAGGAGCCAAGGATACTGGAGCTTCTATTTAGAGAGTACTTATTATGGGTCGGATGAAGGCCTGCCTATGCCTAGAGTCATGCTGCTTGAAGCCATTCTAATATTCATTTAGTTAGAACCGTAACCACACTGAGTTATTGCTGGTCTCATATGGATCATATATTCACAGGCAGCTCTTGGCTTCAGTGAGAGGATGTGTGTTATCTCTGCTATTGCCCATCATGTCTTTTCATTTCATTATGAATATTGTGCTTGGAAGCCTGATTTTCAATCTGCAATCCCAATTAAATTCGTTCAACACAGTCTGTCCATTTAAGTGCATAGTTTTCTCTGAAGTGGACTTTGTTGAAGTTGATATCCATGATCTACCATCTTTGTCTTCTAGAGCTACTGCGTTTTGCTCTAACTGGGAAGGAAGAGACAATTTTTAACAAGAATGGACTTTGTAGCCTGGCATATATTTTTTACTGGCTATAAGAGCAGCTCAAGTTCTAGAAAGAATTAGCGTTCCAAAAGACAACTTTTTAATGTGAGCCAATTAAAGCATTCTTTCCATCTTCATTGGATCTGTGGCCCCAAGCTCAGTTGCGTCTCTTATTATACTCCTGCTGTGGTTACTGACAAGTGTAACTGTATAAAAAGGATTGAAAGGGGCCAGCATAATTTCACCAAAGGAACATCAGGGTGAATTGCTGAAAACCACTAAACGTGATACCATTTTGATCAATTCCAAAATGAACGCTGCCAGCTCTCTGAAAGGCCCCTTGGGTGATGGTGTCCATGCCCCAGGGTAAATGTCTTCTTCACATGAAGCCTCCTAGGAAACTGAGAATTAGGGACTAACATTCATGGGAACCAAAGTTAGGAAAAAGTGAGGAAAAGTAAGGAATTATTGTAAGTCAGATCCCAGAGAGACCGTTTGAGCAGAGATTTTCCAGAGGTCATGCACACATTTTCAAATCTAGAGCTAGAGAAACAAGAGGGATGTTGAGAACGGACTACGTCATCAGAGTTGAGCAAGCAAACGCTTAGACTTAGAAGCGTGGAAAGGAGATAGGAGGCCCTGTGTGAGGCTCTCCTGCTTGAAAGAAGACTTCAGTGTCAGAAGATATTTAACAGCAAAAAGGTCCTTTTGTGAAGAAGGGAAAGTCTTTTTTAATTAGTGATGCTCAGTGTACTTCATGTTCCTCTGGAGTTTGTAATCTAATACTCATTAATTGGGTATGAATAAACATAAATAACCTCTATCCCATGAAGGAAAGGAAGAATGGTCATGTCAGGAAGTTTTCAGTAGTGGTGGAAATGAATGATTACGTTTACGATTTGAGTTATCATGGGTAATTCTAACACCCTTATTATGTTTATTTGAGGATGTAAAGTGACTAAATAAATCTGAATGACAACTGTACTTTATTGATTTTGCAGAGTTAAGAGGAAGATTTATGCATCATGGAACCTTCTATCAGATTTGGAAGAAAGTAAAGGGAGCGCGGAGATGCCAGACCACCACTAAGACCCATGGACAATCCTGCACTCACACTTCTCTATCGAACTTTAGGATTTATTAGTAATATGCTGCCTTTGCAAGAAGAAAACAAACTAATGCCAAGAAGGCATATTCTTCCATATTTGGAATAGACGTGCTCTCAAGACAATGGCTTCAAAGGTCTCCTGTCTCTACGTTTTGACAGTTGTGTGCTGGGCCAGCGCCCTTTGGTATCTGAGTATAACTCGTCCCACTTCTTCCTACACTGGCTCCAAGCCTTTCAGCCACCTAACAGTTGCCAGGAAAAACTTTACCTTTGGCAACATAAGAACTCGACCTATAAACCCACATTCTTTTGAATTTCTTATAAATGAGCCCAACAAATGTGAGAAAAACATTCCTTTCCTTGTTATCCTCATCAGCACCACCCACAAAGAATTTGACGCCCGCCAGGCAATCCGAGAGACGTGGGGGGATGAGAACAACTTCAAAGGGATCAAGATAGCCACTCTCTTCCTCCTGGGTAAGAACGCCGATCCGGTTCTGAATCAGATGGTGGAGCAAGAGAGCCAAATCTTCCACGACATCATTGTGGAAGACTTCATTGACTCCTACCATAACCTTACCCTCAAAACATTAATGGGAATGAGATGGGTGGCGACTTTTTGTTCAAAAGCCAAGTATGTCATGAAAACAGACAGTGACATTTTTGTAAACATGGACAACCTTATTTACAAACTCCTAAAACCCTCCACCAAGCCAAGAAGAAGGTATTTTACTGGCTATGTCATCAATGGTGGGCCAATCCGGGACGTCCGCAGTAAGTGGTACATGCCCAGGGATTTGTACCCTGACAGTAACTACCCACCGTTCTGTTCGGGGACCGGCTATATCTTTTCAGCTGATGTGGCTGAACTCATTTATAAGACCTCACTCCATACAAGGCTGCTTCACCTTGAAGATGTCTATGTGGGGCTGTGTCTTCGAAAACTGGGCATACATCCTTTCCAGAACAGTGGCTTCAATCACTGGAAAATGGCCTACAGTTTGTGTAGATATCGCCGCGTCATCACCGTGCATCAGATCTCTCCAGAAGAAATGCACAGAATCTGGAATGACATGTCAAGCAAGAAACATCTCAGATGTTAGGACTTTTACCGATGTAAATACAGTTCTTTTCTTTTTTAAGAAATGGGGCCTAGGGTGTTGGTGTTTTACTGGTGTCACCAGGGGAAATGAACTGGTGTAGGGGTTTTGTAAAAAGCTTTTTGCTTTCCTCTCCTAGTTTCTTTCGTGGATTGCCCATTTACAAATGTTGGGCTCTGGTCATAGAAACAATCCATGAGTTAAAAGGGCCAGATTTCAGTCTCAGGTCCTGAGGCATTGCATTTGTCTCAAAAAGCAACATCCTAACGATGGCTAGAATTTACATACCATGCATCTGAGATAAAAATGTAGTTCTGGGAAACCAAGACTTGTGGTAACGTCTTCATATCACCTCTGCAAAAATAAAAGTAAGTAACACCTTTTCAGAAATAATACAGTCAGGAAGACACGCCCGGTGTCATTATTAATACTGTGTGTGCTGTTTCATTGAATTTTTACATCTCTTGCCATGTAATGTCTACAGTATTTGCCATTCCACCAAGAAATGAACTTAGACCTGGCAGGGAGGTTGCAGCTAAATAAATGGAAATTTAAACTTGAAAATCAAATATTCTGTATGGTTGGAAGACAACTCTGCTTACTCATCCGAGGATTAAACCTGGTCATCGGGTGGATGTATATAAAATGCTACTTAAAAAAATAAACAAGATTTTTTTTTTTTTTTTTTTGGTCTTTTGAAACAAACATTATCTGGTGCCTCCAAGGAGATTTTGCCAAATGTAATCTCACCTGCTTCCCTCCATACAGTGTTGCTAAGTGCATTTTACAGATTCTGGCTCGGGAAGGCAACATATGTAGAAGTACATTGGTAGGAGGGCAGAAAAACGATAAATTATGAGGAGACAATACAAATTTACATATGCATTATAATTAACATAAGCAAGCTTAGCAATAGTATAAGATGCCTCTCCAACACATTTGCAAAGCCTGTGAGATAATCTTTCAATGGGTCCCAATGTTGTTGAATGCTTTAGCCCTACAGTTTATAGATGTAATATTCTAACATCAGCAACATCCAGGTACCTCTAGCAGCAATGCTGTTAGGGCCAGGAGGGGCTCTGGAAGCTCTGTGACTGAGGTTCATAGGAAACAAAGGTAGAGAAGCTTGGGATCAGTTTCTCTTGATACCATCATACGTGTTGGGTCATGTGAGCAGGCATCTTAACCTTGCTGTGCTTTAATATGCTCATTTATAAAATGGATGGAAAAAACACCTACCTCACAGGTGCTGTGAGAGCAAATTGCATTTGCTAAGTATTTTGAGATCCTTAGTTTAAAAGGTGCTAATGCAATGTGTCATGCATTATGCCAAATGCTCAAATAATTAGTTACAACGATGGTCATCAGTAGTAGTAACATCATCTTAAATGTAAATTCTGCCAGCATAAAGATCAAACCTGAACTATTACGGCATCTGACTCTTCTAAAACTTTGACTTTTCCCTGGATATCTTAGGTGTTTGGAGAAGCTTCGATTTCTCTATCATTTCCTCTGGTTTCGATGAGTAAGTTTTTACTTAGGTGCAATGCCTTGATTTCCCAGGGTGCTGAAAGTGAAGGCAGCTGCCTTTCTTTGGAGAGGAGCCTCTGGCTGGAAGCATATTACAATAATTGAATCACATGCTTTGCAAAATGTATTATATCCCATCGACTTAGATCTCAGGAAACACTGATCTGAATTCTCAGTAAGATCTTTGAGGGCCGGTAGAGCTAGTCCCTCTCTATCAGAAGGAGAACAGGCACCCTGCAAACCCACACATCGCACATCTTCTATTCATTAGGAAACTTCTGTTTGTTTTCATTCAAAGACAGCCCTGCAACTGAAAGAATATAACTTTTCTTTTAACCTGACCTTTCGAAGCTCCCCCTAGAAGTGGATAGCAAACAAGTAAGCAAAATGAACGCATGGAAGTCATGGCCTCTTTCTTGACAACATTGGATCTCTTAACCCCAGCCCAAAAGAATGCAATATGAGACAGGTCTTCCTGTCCTTCAATACATCCTCATCAAATAGTCAGCCGGACTGCCGAGTTTGATTGGAAAACAGCATTAGGTAGCCCGGGGAGAGATGGATCAACACAAGGTGAGCCCCTCTCTAACCCCCAACCCTCAACTGCTGTAAGTTCCAGTCATTGAAAAAGTCTCATGACTTTGTACTTGGTTCACATGTCAGGCACCTAGCCGAATCGAGCTTGTGTCTTCTACTACCATCTTGCATTTACCTTATGCTCAGCCAAGCCACCTTCGTGTCAAGGAATTGCACATTATAAACATCATATATGTACATCTATGAATTGTTTTCTATGTATGTGTGTGTGTACATTATAAAGAGAGCCCTAATCTTTAAAGGGAGCAAAAATCGGAGAATCATATGTCTTAAAGAACTATTTCCTAACTTTTTTATGCTAGGTAGTGCCCATATGACAAACGTGTAAATAGTCATCAAAGACCATATGTATATATTTTAAAGGCATTTTTTTTCTCCCCTGTATGTATAGCTAGAATCTGCTTGCTATGTACATTTTCTTCTGCATGGAGCTTGATAAGGCAAGGCCATTTGTCCAGTGTTTCAATAGCCAAAAGCATGTTTGCCCTTCATTTTTTGAATGTTCAAAAAAAAATGTTTAAGTCAAGTGATCAGGAGAAAAAGCTCTAATTTTCTACTTTTCTTAATTTTCTGGCACTGGCCAAATTATGGTTTCAATTATTTAAGCCATTTTTAAATGTATTTTCATTTCTCTTACATAAAATGTTTCAGACAGTATTATACCAGGAGTCATTCAGACAATTTTTATAAAAACCTTCTGACTGTCCCCCTACCTGTTTTGTTCATTATGCATTGGATAACAAAAGGTATCAATATTTAGTATCTGTATTCTTACAATTTCTTTTTTAAATTTATTTTTGGAAAAAAAGTTTTATCTTTGCTGGCTAGTTTGCGTGGCTTTGAGTCTTCTTATATTGGACCAAATGCCAGTCTCAACATATAATATCGTATTTTTAAATAAAGAAAATCAAAACTTGAAGATCACTTTTTGATTTGGACGAAATTCAGAAAACCCCTTTGTGTGATGATATCGGGGAAACAAACTCTTAATGGAGAAGCTAAGGAAGAAGTTTTTCAATCGAATCTCTTCTGTCAAAACACAATGGAACATTTACATAAAGCTTCTGGGATTCTTTTTCTACCTTTCCTAATACGTGGGTTTAGTCTTCTGTAAAGGTGAGGATAGTTTTTATAAGCAACCAAGTAACTTGTGAATGAAAGAAGTAATTTACTAGAAACGCTTGTTGATGATAATTGACATTTAGGTATATCGTTATATATGAATGATTGTTTATTTATGTATTTATTTGTGAGAATTGTACATACTATTTCGCCAAACGTAATCGTCTGTAAAAGTGCACTCTCCAGGTTTGTAGTACTATTTAGGGTTACATGGGTTGCCAATCAAGCTGCTAATCAGAATACTATTTTTTGTATCAATGTTATAAAACTGAAAAAACGACGAATAGATGCTGAAGATGTCTTTACATTCAGTTTCTTCACCTTCCTCTTGAAATGTAAACTGTTGATTGAAAGCACGATGCCTATGTTTAAGCCCATCTGTCATGAGGAAGATCATGGTTCCATAAAGCTGATTTTTTTTAAACCATTGGGACAAATAAACAGAAGGAGAACATGTTTTCCTCTTGGCTTCTTTTTTGAAGGAATCCCTTTGGTGGGTTGTGACCATTAAGATGAGCCCACGCCCTGTTGTTTATCACTAACCTTCTCTTCGACCTCCACGTAGGTCAGAGCTCGCATCGTCCAGACCTCATCCCAAGAGCCCGTTGCAGCTAAACACTCAACTAAGAGAGTGTTCGGTCCATAGATCACGGGCTGCTCAGGATTTAGGAAACTGGTGTCTCCCTCACCCCTTGGTGGCCTCAGGAAATTCTCTGTTTTAAATTCTATGGCTTGAACATGTCAACAGATTCTAATTCAGAGAGCATTATACTGACAACATGCTTGGGCAATTAGGACATATTAAATTCAAGGTGAAACTGTCATTCTTAACACGTCACCCACATAGATCGTTCGGAATATTGCGTACTATAGTAAAAGTTTGCTCAGACTGGGAAAATGCTCTCCAGGCACTCTTTACAGCAGACAAATAGGTGTTCCTTGCTGAAGACTGACTTTGTAAGCAAGAGACTGATAACTATTTAAGAGACAAAAGCTCCTGGGGCGCCGGGGTGGCTCAGTCCTTAAGCATTAGCCTTCGGCTCAGGTCATGATCCCAGGGATCTAGCTCCATGCTCAGCGGGAAGCCTGCTTCTCCTTCTCCCTCTCCCTCTCCCCCTGCTTTTGTTCCCTCTCTTGCTGTGTCTCTCTCTGTCAAAATAAATATATAAATAAATAACACCTTTAAAAGAGAGAGAGAGACAAAACTTCCTGTTCTTATCAACCCTGAATTAGCCTAAATAGGTCTTCACTTGGGAAATTTAACTGGATTTACTACCACTATAGCTCAGAGGTCAAGCAATTAAGTCCATCAGGTGAGCTGACATACATGAGTTAACAATGAAAACATATAATACATGGATTTGTATTCAGTGTGATTCTTCTAAACGACCAACATCAGAGCAACGGTGTCAATGCATGGTCTTAGACCAGGAGCATTCGTGCCAAGTGAGAACTGGTTCAAAATGCAAATTCCTGGAACCTACCAGAAACTTAGGGGTGTGGCTCTGCAATCTATTTTAACAAGCCGGTCAGGTGATTCTCCAGCATGCTCAAGTTGAAAATGCTGCTCGCAGGCTGGCAAGCTACCCTCTGTGAACCACTTCTAGGACTGCTGCCCCCAGGCTGAGCATGGTTTCAGGATGAACATTTGCAAAGACTCAAGAAGGGGAGACACAAACATTGAACCCTAATTAAGCAACATGGTTTCCCAACGGTAAGGATTCTGCTCTTCTCGGGGCACCTGGGTGGCTCGGTTGGTTAAGCGTCTGCCTTGGACTCAGGTCATTATCCTAGAGTTCTGGATCTAGCGCTGCATTGGGCTTCCGACTCAGGGAGAGTCTGCTTCTCCTTCTCCCTCTGCTCCTCTGCCTTGCTCGTGCTCTCTCTCGCTCTATCTAAATGAAATCTTTAAAAAAAAATTATCTTCTCAGTAGATGTGTATTGCCAAAAAAGTACTTAATTATTATTTTATTATATTTTAATTTCATTAATACAGAAACTGTGGAGATCTGTTTCATGTTATTCAGCAAGTTTATGTATCTTCAGTTTTTCCTGTTAGCCTATAAGCTTGAAGTATTTATTATCTGGTCCTTTACAGGAAAAGTTTGCCTACCTCTGGCTTACAGAAAGAGGGAGACATCTGACAAAGGTGTTACATACAAATTTCCTCCAATTGTAAATGAGAAATCACATCACTAAAGCATACTGGAATTGTTTCTACGCAGACAGGGAAATGACAATGTAGTCGTGATAATGAATTGCATTAAAAATCGACAGCTGCATATATTTAAAAAATATTTCCTTTTTCTCTCTGGGTGATTTTTAAAAATTATAAAAACTTGATTCTAATTGTAACAATTATCCAGAGCTTAATTAATATATTGCTTAAAGATGTGTGGGTATTAGACCTAAGAGGGTGGGTTTCATATAGCTTGATTATCATAATTACAAGCATTCTATTTTCTCATTTACTTAATTGATTGTCAAAGCTTTCCAGATAAATTCACACTGCTGGAAGAGAATTGAATACATTTCTGAGAGGGAAAAAAAAAATGGGGCTATTTAGAAGAACGATGTGTCCCAGAAAATAATCCATGTGAGCATGAAAAATTGCCCTTGATCATATCTCCTTACCTCTTTGCTGGTTAAAATAGGCATTTTTGTGAAATGAAAAAGAAATGAATGAAAAAGTATTATTGATTCAACTACATCTATAATAATACCGGCTTCCCTGTCTGTTCGGCCAGAGATGCCTAGCACTCAAGAAAAATTTTCCATTTAGTTTTCCTTATAGAATCTATTAGTTTGGTACATTATGTCGACTATTTGTTATGCCTCTTGCAATGACCTCAGTCCTCACCTGGGGGGGAGCATGGCGTGAAAGGTGATTTATTCTCTCTCTGAGGTTTATTCCAGAGCGTTTACTCAGCAGTGGCTTCCTGTGACGGCGGGCTGGGCAGCCTTACGTGTGGGGGGGTTTGTGATGAAGACGATTTTTCAGCAGAGACAGGGATGACCTCACCCAGAGTGAGGTGAGGCAGAAGAACGCATCAGAGACTTTCTCCCCTTGCAAAGCCTTAAATTTTCAGGGCCCATTCCTCTGGTCTGTTTTTGTTAAATCCTAACAGTAGCTCCATGAGGTGATGTCACTGTTATCTCAATAGACAAATTAGGAAACTGAGGCAACTGAGAATTCTGTAACTTACAGAGTGAGCCCGGGCCCTCTAGCTTTAAGGCTGTGTCCAGAACCAGGGCAGCATGCTGCCTCTGAAGGTAAGAACGGACTCCCACCACCCCCACCCCCAGCCCCATTCCAGTGGAAGTCTGTGTAATTATTTCAATTTGCTTTCAGATTGGAAAAAAGCCCTCTCACTCTCTTTGAGTTATATTTACATTCTTTAACCTTCACCCCTAAGTTTTTAAGTGTGTGAATTTTGACAAATGATATGTTCACCATAATCCAGACACAGGGAAGTTCCACCACCTCAAATTCTCTTGCTCCTCTCTCATCAGCCTCCTTCGCCAGCCCCTGGCAGTCACTGATCTCTTTCCAAACTTCTGTTTTTACATGAGATTTGCATTTTATTCCGTGGTCATCATATATAATGCTAAATATTTAGAAAAAGTTTCTTCCAATAATGCATGATGGCAATTTAGTACAAAGAAAAGGAAAAACCCACAAAGGAAGAAAATCGAAGACCAAAAAAAAAAAAAAAAAAAGAATTTTTTTTAATAGTTAAATAACATGAAAGTACAGATTAAAATTCCAGAATTTTAAAGTAAACCACGTATTGATTAGATAGTATCCAAATCTAATGAATATTAATAAGAAAGTACAAGTCAAAAATCTATAACCCCCTTTACTCCGAGTCTAGCCCAGCTCAGGAGAACTTTACAACAGACCTCCTATCCTTCAGAACTCACACACACATCTCTGTAAAGTAGAAAGAACAATCTATAAGTTCAATTATACTTTTTTCCCTCTTGGAAGCAAAGGATCCTCCGGAGAAGCATCCATCACTTGCTAGCTCATGAAGAAGCCAAGCCCTCTCCACACTGGGGGGTGTCTCCACACTGATCTCAAGCCACAATCTATTTCTCTATTTCTGCGTCTGCCCAGGCTTTCTTTCTGTGGGTCTCTTCAGTGTGTGCTAGTCCGCATCTCCTTTAGGAGAAGAGAGCTTCACAACCACAGGTTTCTCTTCAAACTTTATAGACCGAAATATCTGCATTAATGCGGAAAGCGTGCCATTTGTAACAATATCCTCCTCAGTCCTGCGGGCAATTCAAGCTAGAAGCAGCACGGCTGTGGGGGCAAACAGGAGCCGGGGGAGGACCCACAGCATGAGGGACACACACACTCTAGGGCAATGCTTCCCGGGTTATAATATGCCTAGTAATTACAGGGGAAAATTGTTAAAATGCAAATTAGTAGTTCAGGGTACAACCAAGGTTCTTGATTTTTTTTTTAAATTTTTATTTATTTATTTGACAGATCACAAGTAGGCAGAGAGGCAGGCAGAGAGAGAGGAGGAAACAGGCTCCCTGGTGAGCAGAGAGCCCAACATGGGGCTCGATCCCAGGACCCCAGGATCATGACCTGAGCTGAAGGCAGAGGCTTCAACCCACTGAGCCACCCAGGTGCCCCAAGGTTCTGGTTTTCTGATAAGCTCTCAGACAATGCTGATACTCTTGCATCAAGACCCTAGCATTCAAGGGAAGATTCTTGATAAAGATACTTGCATGCATGAAGCACCTATTATGGACCGTACCAAAGGCTTGCACTTATTGCCTCTAAATCTTCACAAAAACTTGTTAAAAGGTACTAAGAATTAAGGTGAGGTTTTAGTCTCTAGTGCAGTCATTCTTTTGATTTCCCATCTATATTTTTCTCTGAGACCTTATGGGAAAAGATTAAAGTCCCAGAAGAAGAAATACACCCAAGAAAAAAAATGCAATGAGAGGCAAAACAATCTACTTAAGATATCATGCTATTATTTTTTTTTTGTCTAAACTGTTTTTTTTTAATTATGTTCAGTTAGCCACTGTATAGTTGTATCACATGATTATTTTGTGATACAGTGTCTAATAGCCCAATAAAAGATTCTATCTTGAAAACAAGTTGGCATTCAGGGCGCCTGGGTGGCTCAGATAGTTAAGCATCTGCCTTTGGCTCAGGTCATGATCCCAGGGTCCTGGGATGGAGCCCCATGTTGGCATCTTTGTTCGGTGGGGAGCCTGCTTCTCCCTCTCCATCTGCCTTCTACCATCCCCATTCATGCTCTCTCCCTCTCTCTCTCTGTCTCTTTCTCTGTCTCTCACTCTCTCTTTCTCTGTGGTCTACTCCCTCTCAAATAAATTAAAAATGAAACAAAACAAAACGTTGGCACTCATAGCTTAGATCCAGGTCAAAGATAGCTTCATCTTTCCACCAATCACATCCTCTTACCAAGCTTAAGGTAGGAAGACTTCATAATACATAGAGAAAAGAAGGGAAGGATATATGGACAGACTACAGAAGTCCTGGTACTAGATCATGGATGTAACAGGAACAGAAGGAAAGCAGCCGAGAGAGAAACACCTGTATCAACTCTCTACAAATAGTGACCCGTGCACAGGCATAAATGTGACTAATCATTGTCATAGAATATGACCATTCAGATTAGTAATCTGACCTCTTGAGGAAGAACAATGAACAGGGTAAGAGAAAAGCAGCTTTTTGGCATGATATCAGAAGCTAAGTGGTCCCTCCCCAAAATGAAACCCAGTATTTATTATTGGCACCATTTTGAGGTTGAAGAATCTAAAAGCCAGAGAAATTGTCAAAAATTCATGACTGGAAGGATGGTATTCAAACCCTGGGTCTTTTGACTGGAGTTCAAGTGCTTTTTTCCATTACATCCTACTGCTCTTGATACGATTCACAGTGTTGAAAACAAAAGAGAAAACTCTGGTTTTAAAGTATACATACATTTAAAGGCTTATATTATAGGGCGCCTGGGTGGCTCAGTGGGTTAAAGCCTCTGCTCAAGTCATGATCCCAGGGTCCTGGGACAGAGCCCTACATCGGGCTCTCTGCTCAGCAGGGAGCCTGCTTCCTCCTCTCTCTCTGCCTGCCTCTCTGCCTACTTGTGATCTCTGTCTGTCAAATAAATAAATAAAATCTTTAAATAAAATAAAAAATAAAGGCTTATATTAGCAATATACCTAAGGCCAAATAGGCAGTCAGTGCTTGAAGTAATAAATGAGTGTGGAAGATTAGGACAAAATGAAAGAGGGGCACCTGGGTGGCTCAGTTGATTAGGCTTCTGCCTTCAGCTCAGGTCATGATCCCAGGGTCCTCGGATCAAGCCCTGTAGCAGGCTTGCTGCTTGGTGGAGAGTCTGCTTCTCCCTCTGTTCTCACCTGCTCTCTCATTCTCTCTCTTAAATAAATAAAATCTTAAAAAAAAAAAATGCAGAATCCAGATTTGCAATTCAAAGACTGTGCAAATACCCGGGACAACAGTCTCAAAATCTAGGCATAGGTTAAAAAAAAAAAATAGGTTTAGAACAACCATCAGGATTACTTAATATTAAATGGCAAAACACGAGAACTAGATTTTTTTTAGGCAGAAACTCTCATCCAAGAATGCTTTTAACTGCCATAAGCAAGGTTGCCTACAGGATCCTCAGAGGGAGGGTTGTACCTCTACTTTGAATCTAGAAGTAACCTACATCAGATGTAGCCATAAATAAATGTTTTTCAACAAAAACACAAAGCACACTTGGCAAAGGCTTTGCACATGCTTTCCTATTTTTAAGGCAAACGGAGGAGAAAATGACTCCAGTAACAAAGGAAGAATCAGCCATAGAGACAGTGAGAACTTTTGAAAGAGACGGTGAACAAAGAGCAGGAAGGAAGGCAAGGAAGGGAACAGAACAGTTACTCAGGGTGAGGAGAAGATGAAGAGAAATTCACCTGTTTTCAGATTATGTGGACCAAAGTTACTTGGTTTTTGCTATTATGAAAAGTACCAAGCTACTTTCCATCAAATTTTCTTCTAAGTAGAGAAGTTTAAAACAGGGAGGGGTCCCCCAGAGGGAGTTGTCAAACTGTGCTTTTTCGAAAATGCTGTTTGTCCATTCACATTTTCTTGTATATCAGCTTGATTTTTCACTTGTTTTCTGTGACTTACTTCTGCTTTATAATTATACTCAGTTGGTTCTGCTGTCCATACCAGAAAGGCTACATTCTTTTGCATTAAATTTTGCAGGTGTGCTATAACTGTCCAGAGACTGGACTTGCTTGGGTTTCCATAGTCCTAGATTAAGTAATAGGTGAAATCCCTAACATTTTCAGTGGAGAAAGAGATTGTTGGATACTGTTCTCTCCACATTAGAAGGAGGTACAAATTGAGGTAACCTAGGTTTAAAGTCCAGCTTTAAAATCAAAATCAAAATAAAAAGATTTACATTAGCTTTCTAATAAACTGTAAAATCAATTTCAGTTGAGAAAACTATCATTTTGCTTTATTACTCTTGGGTAGATGGCAGAATATTGATGAAAGTCCATGAAGACATATTCATTCATTCAACCATTAACTCAGTATATATTTCTTGAAGGCTAACCAGGAATCAGTCACAATGTTTATTACACAGTTATTACCAAGTGTTTATACACTTTAGGAGTGGATTGTTGAATATTCTTAAAAGCTCAAGCTTCCTTGTTATTCAAAATCAGAATATATTTCTTAGAATTCCTAATTCCTGAATGCTTTAGTGGAAGCTAGTTCACTATAGAAGAACTTGTGATCCCATGATCATCAAGCCAGCATTATTTATAGCTTTGTCCATGGAATCAGCATTTTTGTTCTTTCATGAATAAACCTAATGAATTAGAATAGCATTGGTTAGTGTCTGTTAACTAGAAAAGAAACCTAGTAATGCATATGTAGTCCTTATGTTTAAGTCTCTCAAATACTAAATCCATTCTCATTGCAATATAAATTGTGTCTAAGCCCCAACCTGATGTAAGAATCAGTAAGTTTCACTTACATTACATGCTGATACTTTTGTTCTTCAAAACAAATGGAAGATTATACAAAACTCTGAATAGTTTTAATAATTTAAAATATATTTCTATGAAATTAAGAGTAGATTGAATGATGGGCTATAGAATTTGCTGAAAAGCTTTGAACAAGCAAACCTGTCCCAGCCCCCTATCCTGAGTCAGCAGCCATGTCCAATCTGTATTTACAGCTATGTATGGGCAACTGGATATAGTTTGAAATCTCCAGACCATTCAGCAATTGCCCAGCTAGGGTGAAGGCATCTCTCACTTAACTTTATTAAACTTCACAGAAATGTTCAACAAGGGCTTGTTTAAAGTCTTCTCTCCTGGGGATGCCACGGTGGCTCAGTGGATTAAGCCTCTGCCTTCAGCTCAGGTCATGATCTCAGGGTCCTGGGATCGAGCCCCGCATCAAGCCCCGCATCGGGCTCTCTGCTCAGCAGGGAGCCTGCTTCGCCCCCCTCCCCCTGCCTGCCTCTCTGCCTACTTGTGATCTCTGTCTGTCAAAAAAATAAATAAAATCTAAAGAAAAAAAAAAGTCTTCTCTCCTGTATCAAGGTAGCTACTCTGGGGTGATCAATCTCCCTACATCACACCTCCATTTTAGTCAGCCTTCAAGACTCAAGTCAGCATTTGCTAATCAATATTTTTTATGGCCTTTCCGTAACTCAAAAGAAGCATGCAGGTATGGGTAGACATAGTATGAGAGTTGTAGAGTTTCTCAAAATACAAAATCCTTCTCTAATGCATTTGATTATATCATATTGTCTTTCTAAATAGGAAGTTCACCAAATATAATTCTTAAGTCACAAATAGTTCCTAATGTCAATCCCTTGTTATAAGAAGAGAATTTTCTGGGTCATTGTCCTTCATGTTTAAAGAGTAGATGAGCTCCTTTAGAATGGATCAGAACAAAGATTACCAACCTTAGACTTTGCAGACATTATCTTCTCTCAAAATCTGCTCCTGGTCCAATTTTGCTATCTCAATAATTGGGCCCATTAGCCCTAGTTCAATTTAGAAATCTGGGAACCAGCCTCATTTGATTCTAGTCTATGTCCTGCTCCAGACCATAGTTCCTATGAAGCCAGGCATTGTGTCTGCTTTGTCCATGTTGTATGTTCAGCACCAAAAACAGAGTCAGACAAGGAGCTCAGCAAGCACTTCCTAAATAACTAAATTAAATAAAGTTTCTGTTATCTCAAGGAAAATTCTAAGGTCTCAAACAGTTCTCAAAACAAAGTTAATTTTCCTCTTATTCTAATTTTTCTTTTCATTTATTTCATTCTTTAATAGCGATAGGAGAAAGGTAATAAATCATAAAAATCTAAGTAGCCAAAAGACCCTCTTGTGTTCTAATTCAACAAATTTCAGTTCAGATGAATGCTCATCCACCTTTGCTTTACTTAACTCCAGATACAGGGAGCTCATTCATTCCTAAGGCTACCCACTCCCATCCTGGACGGGTCACTGGACTTCCTTTAGCTATTAGAAAAAAATTATCCTTTTGTCCCTTCATCCTTTCTTTCTCCCATGAATTTCTTCCTATGACATGAAATCTTTTTTTTTTTTTCAAGATTTTATTTATTTATTTATTTGACAGAGAGAAAGCACAAATAGGCAGAGTGGTAGGCAGAGGATGAGGGAGAAGAAGGCTCCCCACTGAGAAGAGAGCCTAACGTGGGGCTCAAACCCAGGACCCTGGAATCATGGCCTGAGCCGAAGGCAGATGCTTAACTGACTGAGCCACCAAGGCGCCTGGATAAGTAATCATTCTAACACAAATCTGATCATATTATTTCATCCCAACCCAAAGGTTCCCCAAGGCTGCAGAATGAAAGCTAACATGCCTTTAAAAATAAGTTTATCAGATCCTGTTTTCCTCTCAAGCATTATCTCTCACTTCTTTGTGGTCTGGCCATACTCAGTACAATCTCTCTCTTGTCTGGGCTTTCCACGTTATCCTCTCTGCTTGAACCTCTCTTCCTCCTGCCATTTTTCCACCTGTCATCTGGATAATTGCTCCTAATCTCTCATCCTTAGCTCAGAAGACCATCATGCTAGAACCCTTCCCTGACACTCCTCTCCACCAATTCTGAGCTATATTCTATTTGCTTTTAAAACACTCTTTTTAAATCTAATGATCATACTTCATGGTAATTATCCACTGACTTATCTCTATCTTCCACCCAAACAGAGTTCCATGAAGGCAAGGGTTGCATCCACCTTTATTCATTTATCCAATCAGTTTTGCATTTATTTAACAAATGTTGATTGGGCACTTATTATGTACCATGCAGATTCCGACCCCTGGGAAAGTAGTAATAAACAAAACGTATAAAAAAGTCCTCATCATTATACTTTTTGATTTTCCATTGTTTGTAATTCTAGAGCCAACTCCTGCAACAGTGCTGATAGTATGTGTTCCTTAACTCATTTATTAATTCAACAAATATATACTGAGCACTGCCCTAGGAGTAGGGAATATACTACTGAACAAAATAAACTCAATCTTTATTCTAATAGGGCTTCTGTTACATTAAAGGAGACAAATTTCAAACTAATAATATACAAATATATATTTAAAACTGAGATTTTAGCTACTTCTCAGAGGATTATTTATTCCATACCCTGTTTTTGAAGTATCAGATCTTTATTCACTAGAGCAGGGTCAACAAAATATGAGACACCACATTTTTTTTATTAATTATTTTTATTAACATATATTATTTGCCCCAGGGGTACAGGTCTGTGAATTGCCAGGTTTACACACTTCACAGCACACAAACCATAGCACATACTCACCCCAGTATCCATAACCCCACCACTCTCTCCCTACCCTCCCTCCCCCCAGCATCCCTCAGTTTATTTTATGAGATAAAGAGTCTCTTATGGTTTGTCTTCCACCTGATCCTATCTTGTTTCATTTTCTTCCTTCCCTACCCCCCCAAACCCACTGCCCTGTCTCTCAAATTCCTTATATCAGGGACATCATCTGATAATTGTCTTTCTCTGATTATCTTATTTCGCTCAGCATAATAACCTCTAGTTCCATCCACATCATTGCAAATGGCAAGATTTCATTTCTTTTGATGGCTGCATAATATTCCATCATATATATGTCCAACCGCATTTTTATAAATAAAGTTTTATTAGAATACAGCCATGCCCATTTGCTTATAAATTCTCTATGAACCATACAAGGAAATGAAAGCTATTTGATGTGGATAAAGCATGGTGAGCTGGAGATGGAATTAGAGTTAACACTGGAATGGGAGGGAGAACTAAGTCATACAAATCCCTATAAGCCAAATTAGTTTAGACCAAAATCAAACTGAGCGGTTCTTAAATTTTACCATGTGTAAGAACTGAAAGAGAGTTTTGAAAAATAAAGATTCTAATGAAGACATTAAAAGCATTTAGCAATCTGCATTTTTAGCAAGAAATCTGTTCAGGAATCTATAATATTAGTAAGAATCCCAAGAATGCCACAGACCACAGTGGGAGAGCCTTCAAAGGGTTTTAAGGAAGGCAATAACATGGTTTGGCTTAAGTTTTAACCATAGTTTGTGCAGAAAACAAACTCAGGAGAAGCAAATTTAAAACTCTTGGGGTCTTTTTTGGGGGGTGGGGTCATTTTCTCCAGTTTTCTGTTATGATCACAGACACTTTTTCTTTATTAACAAGTAATTCATATACAATATAGTTGTTTCTTTAAAAATATACAATTTAGGGCCTTTGGTATACTCGCATAGTTGTATGTTGACCAATACTAATTTCAGAACATTTCATCACCCCAAAAAAGTGACCTATCAGCAGTCACTTTACATTCTCCTCCCTTCAGCCATTGGAAACTACTACTGTGTTTTCTATTTCTGTGGATTTACTTATTCTGGACATTTTACATAAATATAGTTATGAAGTATGTGACCTTTGGTCTTGGCGGCTTTTGCTTAGCATAATGTTTTCAAGGTTCATCTACGTTGTAGCACATATAAGAACTTCACTCTTGTGTTTGGATAAATACTCGATATTGTATGGATGTACTACTTTTACATGAATTTTTCATATTCTTCCCTACAATCCTTTTTAATTCCTGCAGTCTTGGTAGTGGTGTCCCTTCTTTTATTTTTTATTTTGATAATTTGTGTCGTCTCCCTTTCTTTTTCAGCCTAGATAAAGGTTCATCAATTTTATTGATCTTTACAAAGAACCAAGTTTGGCTTCATTGATTTTTCCCTATTGCTTTTATTTCCCTATTTTATTGATTTCCACCTTAGTCTGTTTCACTTCCATACTTCTGCCCATTGTTCAGTTTTGTTTGTTTCATCTCATCTTTTTTTTTTTTTTTTAAGGTTTTTTGTTTTGTTTGGTTTGGTTTTTTGGTGAGGGTTGGACTATTTATTTTAGATCCTCCTTTTCTAATATAGGCTTTTTTGTATTCTATATTTCTCTTAAATCACTACATTAGGTGTATCACATAAATTTTGATATATTTTGGTTTTGTTTGCATTTAGCTCAAAATATTTTTAATGTCCCTTTTGATTTTTCTTTGACTCCTATATAATTTAAAAGAGTATTATTTTATTTTCAAATATTTGAAGATTTTCAATATCTTTCTATTGTTGGTTTTTAATCAAACTGCATTCCTTGACAAATAGAATTTGAAAGATTTCATTTATTTTAAATCTATATAAATTCTTGTTTTATAGCCAAGTATATTGCCTATCCTGGAAAATGCTTCATGTACTCTTGAAAATAATTTCTATTTATTTCTTAGTCATAATTTCTCTATTAATACTCTCTATGTGGTGTAGTTTTTTAATGTATTTACTAGAGCTAGTTTAAAGTCTTTATCTAATAAGTTCAACATGGCTTCCTTGAAGACAGTTTCTATTGACTGTTTTGTTCCTCTAAATGGGAAATACTTTCCTGTTTCTTTGCATATTCTTTTTATGTTGAAAATTGGACATTTTAAATAATGCAATTTGCCAATTCTGAATATTCAATTTCTGTCCCCTCCCTAGGTCTATTATTATTGCTGTTTGTTGTGGTAGTTGTTAACTATTTCTTTGTTTACTGACTTTTCTGGAGTAACTTTGTAAAGTCTATATTCTTTATCATGTGTGTCCATGGAAGTCTCAGTGAGGTTAGTGGTCAGCTAGTGATTGGATGGAGATGTCTTTAAATGCCTTGAACCAATGTGTTTTCCAGTCTTTGCAGAGGTACCGTGGAGCAAGGAGGCAGGAACATGAGTGCACTAATGCTTCAGTGAAGTTTACAACTTCACCCTCACCTTTACTTCCTGTTTGCACAGAGCTTCCAAGTTAGCCAGAATTATGACCGTCAGAACTTCTTAGGTCATTCCTGGGTATTGTGCACAGTCTGGTATGTGTGTGACCTTTTAGAATTTGAGGAAAATGCCAGAACTTTTCAAAACCTCCTATGGACATCTCAATCTCCAGGTTTTCATTTTAAGAATTTGGTCAATTTTGTATTATTCCCAACTGGTAACACTGCCTCAGGCAGCTGTAATGTTAAATAGTTGCCGCTGATTGTATTTGACGAATGCTGTATGGATAGGGCTGTTTTCACAGAGTGAGATCTGTATCAAGTTCAATAAAGGCAAGCCCTGAAAATAGAGCCCCTCAGTGAGTTGTCTGGTCAAATAGTGACAATTCTTTGGAGCTATTCTCCCAAAGAATTGGTATTTGGGGGTACTCTGAATCCATTACATCTCTTCCATTGGCTTGTAGGCTGCTGGTTTCCATAGCTACCATAGTTGTGGGGATGTTATTTTTAAAGAGTACTGCAGAGCTAGGGAGAGGTGGATGGGATTGGAAAATTAAAATCCCAGACTTGTAAAGGCCCAGTTATATTTCTTAAAGAAATTCTCAGATTGTTGCAAGCCTTTAGTTCATTTATAGAGTTCGAGAAAGTTTATTATGACAGTTTTTTCCAGTGTTTTCACTGATTTCATCGAGGAGCAGATTTGCAGAGGTTCCTATTCTACTATTCTGGAAAAGAATTGTTGACAGTTCATTAATTCATTCACTCATTCATATAATAACTGATGAATGGTTTTTTTTCACTCAAGAAATATTTATTGTTATTCAATGTCAAAAACTATTAAATAGGAGTATACCAAGATTAATAAGGTAGGATCACTCTCTCAGACAAGTTGAGTGTGCAGGTACAGAGGAGATAAACATTGGAAGTATATCCTGTTATTAAATAGTGTGATTACTAATGTAACAGTGGTATGAAAAGATACATTGAAAGAGTAGTTGAGAAAGTACATCACTTTGTGGAGTTTTTACCACTTTGTGATAAATGCTGTAGAATAGGGGACAACTTAGCTGAATAAAGTAAGAGGAGTAAAAGCTGATCAAAGAAGAGGGCAGGCACACTATGTAGACAGAATGGTGTGAGCAAAGAACAGAAGAGAAAAAAAATGCCTTGAAAGTTCATTTGGCTGAAGGATGGTATTAGAAAGTGTTTGCTGTAGAATATAGGGAGTAACTAAAAGGTTCTAAGGTTCTAAAGCAGAGTAAGTAATGGTAATGGGGTATTCAAGGCAGTGGCAGTGGAGATTGGGATAGGTATAGATGACCACTTAAGTACAAGATTGAGAGAACAGATGGAGCGATGTTTTCAGCATTCGTTTGTCAGCTTTCCTCATTGTCAATATCATTGGTCAATATCCTTTGTAATATAGATGCTCTCATACTTAGTACAATAGCGTAGATGTGCTTAGTGGTCCATTACCCCTAAATCATCAAAACTTGGGACAGCCAGACCCATATTAAGTTTGTGATCAGCTCAACCCCCTAACTCTTTTCCCCATATATGAGCACTTGTTCCCTCCCTTTGTGACTTTTGGTTGAAGAATGTGTGTGGAAATGGAGCTCAGGAGAGAAGAGGTGCTCAGACCATTTAGATGATCTTCATTGAATTAACATTCCTTTTTTTTTTTTTTTAAGATTTTATTTATTTATTTATTTGAGAGAGAAAGTGAGAGGGTGAGTGAGCAAGTGGTTGGAGGAGCAGAGAGGGAGGGAGAGGAAAGGGGAAAGAATTTCAGGCAGACTCTGCAATGAGCAAAGAGTCCAATGCATGCCTTGAGCTCATGACCCTGAGATCATGACCTGAGCTGAAACCAAGAATCAGACACCCAACTGACAGAGACACCCAGGCACCCCAGCATTCATTTTTAATTAACCACTGTAATATTTAAATTTTTAAAAACTACCTTATAGAAAGTATGGGAAAGGAAAAGATCCTACCACGGTAATGCAGTTTTTATTTACTCTATACATTCCTTTCAAATAATTTTCCTGTTTCTTTTTCCATATTAACAATATTTTCCATACTATCTTGAATCTGATCTTTATTACTTAAAGCTATAAACATTTTGTATGCAGTCTTCTCTTTATGATATTTTTAGTGGATAGATTACATCTCTGCTAGAGCACATATTATAATTTAATCAAAATGACTACCACTATCAGACATTTCTGTCAAACAGAGTGGTTCATTGTTCCAAGAAGACAAGATCACTAAGCAGAGAATTGTATATTAAAATTATTTATAATTTTCTGCTTTCAAAATAGAATTGTTACCTTTTAGAAGAAGCACCAAGTTCACTAGGATCCATGGATAGGAAAATATAGCCTGGGGTTCTACTTGGAGAACAGAATACATCTCTGGTACTTTGGGAGCATTTTACCACACACATAGGTTTGCCTGGTGAAAGTCTAATTCAGCAAATACTGGATTTTGGCATGTAAGGGAAACATTCTCTTCTAGCAACATATACAGTACCAGCATTTTAGACCATCACATTGATTTCAGCTTTCCTCTTAGGGACCTAGGTGGGTCTTTATTTCTCACAGACTAAAAGGAATCAAATGCCTCTGTTTGAGCAAAAAACATTTACTAGGCTAGGCAGTTATCTGCCACACTTTTCTCAAAGTTTATTTTATTTTATTCCCAGGAACACAGACTGTGGAATATATCAAGCAGAGACCTGTGCACAGTGCTCAATACACCCTCATTACATGTAAAGCCTTATTCAATTTATTTTAAAATAAACTCATGCTGGGAAGGGCTATTTTCCTAAAGGGTGAGACATGACAATGATAGTAGCAGACAGTCACTTGTAGGTTCAGAAAGGAAAAAGTGATCAAATTACCCCGCCAGCTTCATTTATTAGATAATTAGCAGTTCTCTACCTCTATCAATCACCAGTCAGCCAAAAAAGATGTAAGTTTCCTTTATCCAGTTCCTATTTCACACGCAACCAAGGTTCTGTGGGACTCCACAAAAACAAGTCAGAACCTATTGTGTACTGCCTGAATAAGCTACATCTTCAAAGACTTACCCTCCCTACAGAGGTTTGGGATGACCCAAGTACACAGGCCAGAGAATTGCACTTTTGTTGAGGGGAATGGAAGAGGTAAGTTTTCAAACTGAAAGCAACTTTGAGATCACCTAGTCCAGGGATTCTCAAATGCCATCCATTTGCCAGCCTAGGTAACTAGAAGGAAGAAAAGAAAGGAAGGAAGGAAGAGAAAGAAAGAAAGAAAAAGAAAAGAGAGAGAAAGGAAGGAAGGGAAAAGGAAGAGGAAAAGGGACAAAGAAAAAGCCCTTATCATTGGAGCTTTTAAAAGTACGGGAAATTCTAACATTGGGACAGTCTTAATGAGTGATTCTTCTGCTTAGCCATATTTGCAAATCAAAAAAATATAGTCCAATTTTCTCACTTTAAATGAGGAAATGGAGGCCTAGAGAGAATAACACTCAACCAATTATTGACAAAGGCAAATCAAAATTCCAAGTCCTGATTTTCCCATGCTATTACATTTTCTTCCTAAAACTATGATTACCAGCTAAGTGTCCTCTAAAACAAGGTTAGGGTTCACCAGAATAAGCTAAATAATCACTCATTTTGAGGGCAGAGCAGTGCTTTCCTAAATAAAGAAGACCCCAGTGACTAATTATTTAGGTACAGAATTCTAGTTAAAATGCCTTCTACATTTCCTGGAACTTTCACTATTAACTTAGGACAATCTCACCTACATGAGATGAAGAACATTCGGAGAAATTTGCTCATTTACTTAGCAAATATTTAAAAATAAGTTTAAGTACCTTGTAATATATCAGACTGTGCTAGGTCCTAGGAATATAGCTGATGAACAAAGGAGACAAAGTCCCTACCAAAATGGACCTTACAGTTTGGTGAGGATTAAGGATCATTAATGAGGCAATTTTCTATTTAGTATGGTGTTACGGTGAGTGGATTATAGAGAGTAACCGAACTTTAAAAGCTTTTATACAATTACAACAGAATGATTTTGACTAACAATCATTTCATATTGATTCAAAAATGGTCAAAGAAAATAAAAGATAGGAATATATGTGTAAGTGGATATTATTATTGCAATTCAAATCACCCAACTAGTGCCTGTGGTAGAGTGAAGAGGTTGGCAAATCCTTTTCCCAAAATCGCAACTAGAAAACTGGTTCAAATTTTCATAAATATCCATTTCAGGGTCCTGGAAATGGACTAAAGGCAAACAACACATGGAGGAATGTTTATTCATTAAAAAGCTGCTCAAACTCTATTTAAGAACATAGGGTGGTTCCCATTCATTCCTCTTCTCCCCCAGCTCAGTCAGGGAGGTAATTTTGCCAGGGGGAGGCTAGCCTTGAAAAGGAAGAGCTTCGCTGCTGGAGGGAATTGACTTGATTTGGAGCAGAACATGAAAATTCCTGTTTGCTTAGGCTATCAGTAAAAGTAGCAGTACTGGTCATCAGCAGCTCTGCCAAGGCAGTCAATAGCTCTGATTGCCTGAAGCTGCAGTTCTAGGACCAGAGATAATCCTGAACTTCAGCAGGGAGTTCTTGGAACAATGATATTATTAGTGACTGATTTCTCAGCTGAAACCGCGGAGCCCAGAAGGGAGTACAATGACTTTCAAAATTCTTTAAAAAAAAAAAAAAAATCAGTAAATAAATCTATATCCAGAAAAACTATTCTTCAAAAATGGAGCAAAACAGTATGCCTGGGTGGCTCAGTCCTTAAACAGCTGCGTTCAGCTCAGGTTATGATCCCAGGGTCTTGGGATCGAGGCCCGCATCAGGCTCCCTGCTCAGCGGGGAGCCTGCTTCTACCTCCTGCCCTCCCTGCTTTTGTTCCCTCTGTGTGTGTGTGTGTCTCTCTCTGCCAAATAAATAAATAAAATCTTTTTTAAAAAATGGAGCAAAATATGCCTAGATAAACAAAGACTGAGATATGTGGCTAGCAGTCCAGCCTTGTAAGAACATTAAAGTTCTTCTTTAGAACTTTAGAACCAGAAGAACTGGTGTCCTCTGGAAATGACACCAGATGTTAAGGAGATTCTACAGAAAGAAATGAAAACCATTAGCAACCCATACAAATATTTTCTTCTTCTCTTAATAAGTTTGGATGATAACAAGGTTGGAACAATTCAAAAATGGAATTTGGAAAACCATTTGTTTACAGTGGTTTTCAGAAAGAATGGAATAATTAGGAATAAATTTAACAAAAGAAGGGCAAGTTCTAGATCTGGAGAATTACAATGAATTACTGAGATAATATAGATGATCTAAATAAGTGGACTGAAACATAATAAAAAAAAATTTTCTTACCATAAAAAATAAATAAATGGAAAGTCACTCCATGTACGTGGATTAGAAAATTCAATATTCCAAATCCTAGCAGACTTTTTTTTTTTAAACTGACAACCTGATTCTAAGAGTTACATGGATCTACAAATACCTCAGGGTAGCCAAGACAATTTTGAAGAAAAAATCCCAAGACCTTATATCACTCAATTCCAAAACCTACTATAAATCAAGATGGTGTGATACTAGTGTAAGGGTAGAAATATATATCAATGGAATTGAGGGTTCAAAAATCCTTACATTTATGATCCATGGATGGTCAACAATTGTGCCAAGTCAATAGGGGAAAAAAGTCTTTTTTTTTTTTTTTTTTAAACAAATGATCTGCAACAGTAGGATACCTTTATGCAACAAATGATTTTAGACTGGCACGTCACACTGTACACAGAAATTTACTCAAAATTGTTTGTGGGCCTAAATATAAAAACCAAAAGTGTGGTCTGAAAATATGAATCTAAGAATTATCAAAGTGGGATGAATAATATATTGCCACTAGAAAATCCAGGAACACTCAAATCCTGCCTCATTCACAGTAGCCCGGGGGAGATAAAAACACATGGAACAGCAACAGACCACATATCACATCAGTTATGATGAAGTGGGAATGGGCCCCAAATCTGAAGGACGAAAACTCTGGTAAACTAAAGGAGAGAGCCTGGAACTGAACCCTCTCTCTTTTATTGGCATTTTTTTTTTCATTTCAAGTGATAGACAACCTCATTCAAATGGGCTGAAGAAGAGATAATTTATTAGGTTGACATGAAAGTTCAAGGAGGGACCTGGCTTCAGGGGTGCTTTCCTGTTGCTCACCCTCCCTATTTCTGTCCATCCATGGCTTAACATATCTCTGTGTGTGGGCCCCGTTCTCAGGCAGGCTGTCCTCCTACATTGAAGACGGCTCCAGAAATTCCCACATCACATTCCCCTGTCGCAAGGCCAGTGGAAAAGAACATTTCTTAACAGTCCCAGAAAAAGTATTATTAGTATCTGGTCCCCGAATCAAGCATTGTGAGTGGGACAAAACAATGCTCTGATTGCCCAGAACTGAGCTATATGCCTCAGGGGTTTGGAGTGCCACCCAAAGAACATGAATGGAGGATTGGAAAGGGTAGCTTCCCAGCCATAGACAAGGTAATTATTTCCAGGAGGAGAGTGGATGGGTCCTAGGAAGTAAAAATGCAAGAGGTTCATCGCAACCTTATTCTAAGCTAATAAATTTCTACTTGCTTCATGCGAAAATAAAGCTAAAAAACATCCATCATATCTAGAGGGAGAGACAAAGAGATGGCAATAAAAAGTGTATTTGACAGTCAAACGAAAGAAAGAAAAGAAACAAATGAACATTTTTTTAAGGATTTTTGTTTATTTGAGAGAGTGAGAGGGATAGAAATCACAGAGGCAGAAGGAGAAGTAGACTCTGCTAAGCAGAGAGCCACGACCTCGACCCCAGGACCCTGATATCACGACCTGAGCTGAAGGCAGACGCTTAACTGACTGAGCCACCCAGACGCCCCACAAAGAGCAATCTTTTAAAGATTTTATTTATTTATTTGACAGACAGACATCACAAGTAGGCAGAGAGGCAGGCAGAGAGAGGAGGAAGCAGGCTTTCCATGGAGCAGAGAGCCCAATGCGGGGCTCGATACCAGGACTCGGGGATCATGACCTGAGCCAAAGGCAGAGGCTTTAACCCACTGAGCCACCCAAGCACCCCAAGAGCAATCTTTTAAAAGGACATTTGTTCCCAAGTCCCTCTGCTTAAGCAAACAAGGCCCAACTACAGCAGTCGCCATAACCCAGCAGCTATGTGGGAGAAAGGGAGTAGGTTGAGGGAGAGGCAGAGAGACAAAGAGTAAAAGGCTGAGTCTCTACCCCAAGCAGAGCGGGCATGGGACCCTGCTCATCCCAACCACCATGAAGAGAAAGAAGGAAGTGCAGGCAAAATCACCATAACAGCAGATGGTGGTCAGGTCTACTTGGAAGCAGCAGGCCCTGGAGCAGCCAACCAGGGCAGCTGCGGAGAGAGAAGAGACAGAGCAAGGGGCCAGACCTCCTCTCTTGAGTGATGGAGACTCGGTGTCCAGTATTCAAGCCAGGAGAAAGAAGAAACAAGTAAAAAGAGGCACAGCACCACGAACTGATCTTTTGATATGCAGTCTTCAAAGGAGTCTTCTGTGCCTTGGAGAGGGATAAAGAGAGAATGGAGGCCACCCCCTCCCAGACGTCGACCAGCATGGGGTGTGTACAGTGAGGGGAAGAGAGGAAAGAGAAGTAGCAGCAGATAGAAATGGGCGTAGGGGGCACCTGGGTGGCTCAGTGGGTTAAGCCTCTGCCTTCAGCTCAGGTCATGATCTCAGGGATGAAGCACTGCATCGGGCCTCTCGGCTCAGCGGGGACCCTGCTTCCCCTTCTCTCTCTGCCTGCTGCTCTGCCTACTTCTGATCTCTCTCTGTCAAATAAATAAGATCTTTTTTAAAAAAAAGAAAAAAGAAAAAGAAAGAAATGGGCCTAGGATAGATCTGGAGGAGCTCCCTTTTTTAAAGAAAGGGTAGGCTCTCTTTACCTTCACAGGTTGATTGTTTATTTGTTTTTTAATATTTTATTTATTTATTTGAGAGACACGGAGATTATCAAGAGAGCACAAGCAGGAAGGAGGGAGAGAAGCAGATTTGCCACAGAGCAGGAAGCCTGATGCGGGGCTCGATCCCAGGACCCTGGGATCATGACCCTAGCAGAAAGCAGATGCTTAACCCAGGTATTCCTCCTTCACAGGTTTTGTTAGCTTCGGTTTTCAGAGTCTCTTAAGGTTAGTGGCAGGCTGGACACAGGCTTGTCTCTTAATTACTCATGAGGGAACCGCCAGTCTGGAGCTTGCCCTGGGTGCTCATGGAGGAGGTTTGATAAGGGCTAAGAGTGGAGATGGACTAGCCTTTACAGCTAATATAGACCACTAGCTACACTTTCTGTGTTTGAGAGGAAGTATTTTCCTTTTTGACATCTGGTTTAGCCATTATAGACTTCTTAGTAATGTAAAACTTTGAGAAAGTTACCAATTCTTGCCTGAATCCTTGACCCAGGTTTTTCAGGTTAGCAGGTACTATGAGGTGCTAGAGGAAGAGCGGGGGTGGGAAGAGAGAGGCACCCACCCTCACAAGCATCTGAGTCTAAGGAGTTAGCCTGAGCAGGGAGAGGAAGCCTACCAGAGGTGAGGCATCTGGACTGACTGCTCTTCCTGAGGGGACTAGAAAGGCCCAGGGCAGGCTGCCCCAAGATGGGCCCTTTTGACATGAAGATTATTTTGAGCCAAGGAATCAAGATCCTCTGAGCTCAGGGCACCTGCGTGGCTCAGTCTGCCTTCAGGTCAAGTCATGATCCCTGACTCCGACTCTGGGAATCAAGCCTGTATGGGGCTCCTTGCTCAGCAGGAAGTCTGTTTCTGCCCCCTGCTCCTTCCCCCAGTCATGTACGTGCTCGCTCTCTCTCTCAAATAAATATATAAAATCTTAAAAACAAAACAAAAACAAAAAGCCTATGTGCTCAAGAGAAACCTTTGCCTCTCCCTTAACCTCTTAGAAGAATCAAATTGGAGGTCCTTCTCGAAATAAGGTTTATTACCAGAGATAAATGTTATCTGAGTGACATCTATATATCAGGACAAATATCCGATGACCAAACATGGGTCACTTCACCCTGTGAAGTGCGTTCCTTTCCTCTAAAGTCCCAGATCCTACCCTCTTCCCCTTAGTTCAGGATGGCATATAGACCTCATTTTGCCTCTCTTTAGAAATTCCATGTCTGTGTGGATCCCCTGTACATAAGCTATTAAATTTTATTTTCCCCTGTTAATCTGTCTCATGTCAATTTGATTCTTAGTCCAACAACAAGGACCTTTGAGGGGACAGGAATTCTTCCTCCCTGACAGGACACAGTGTCTGACCTAGGGAGACCAGACTAGGAATGAAAACTGATTGCTTTTAGAATCCAGAGTCAATTACATGTAAAACAGATCATACTGGCCTTCGAGAGGGAAATCTTGTATTGAAATCCTGGAGCAAATTATTTTAAGGATAGGAAGGCACGGTGAAAAGAAATCACTGGGGAGGAAATCATTTCATAAAACCCCAAATTGCTCAAACCTTTTGCCAGGCATTGTTATGGCCTATCCATGTATATAATCGAACATAGATTATCTCACTTAGTTCCTGTTAAAATCCTACAAAGGGGCTATTGATAATATTCCTACTTCACAGGAAGTCAAAACACAGAGAAATTACGTAGTTAACCAAAGGTCCCAGAGCTAGTTAGAGATGAGCTAGGATTAAAACTGAGAAGTCCTGGTTTCAGAGTCAAAAACCTAAAACCACTGTGTAAACCAAAGCTGAGGCTGGCTCAGGCGCTTACACTACACATCCCATCACAGTGGCTGAGGACTCTCCTCTCCCAGCAGCTCTCTCCTGGCTGGATACAGAGTTTGAGTACCTCGGAGTAGCTCACCTGATCATGATCGACTTTTAGAGAAGCCCCGCGGCCTGTGGTGGGGAAAGAAAGAGATGATCCCAGCTTTCAAGAATAAGATGCATTTCATGTGCGACACCAGGAAATCAGACCTACCTCTTCCTTTCAAGATCTGTTTTCCCCTCACTGAGCACACTTAAAGAGGAGAAAATGAATTCTGCCCATTGAAAAAGGGCAGACTGTAATGAAAAACTGCTTTAAAAACACTTCAGCCCATAAAGTCTCTGAGTTACATCACTGACGATGGTTTACAAGTTTATTTTCAATTTGCACTTATGCTGAGCAGACATTTCGTGAGCGCAGCTGTAACTCAGGACGCAGGCCGCGGCATCCTCTGCTGAGTGCCCATCTGTACTCGAGCCGATTGTCACAGACCATCAGGTGCAGATTTACCCGGACACATCATCCACTGAGCAGCCAGCCAGGAGAGTTTTCCAAATTATCTTCCTCCCCGTTTTTGCTAAGCATACAATTCTAAGAAAGCAAATTTCTCGGCAAGGACTTACCCCCTGAAGAAAAAAAGGCTACTTTGAGCGGAGCAAAGAAAGCACAGGTTTCAAGTCCAAATCTAAATCCTAGCCCTGGCACTTGCCAATCAGTAGCCTTGAGCAAGTTATGCAAACCCGTTGAACTTCCTAATTTATAACAAGGAGCAAAGATTTCATTTATAACATGAGGGGGAGATAGGGGAGGTTTAAGGGAGATAACAGTCGTTGTCTTCTTATGCTCTATAAAAACAGGATTTTTTGGCTCACTATTGTGTCCCCAGCACTTAGCATAGCAATGGCACCTGATAGGTGCTCAAGAAATAGGTGTTGAGTGAATAGATGTGTCAATAACACTAGCCTTTGAAACTGACATTTACGGACAAATGAGCTAAATTCTTCTTTATTTCTCCCAAAGGGTAAAGTGAGCTGGCCCTCTCAGCCTGTGTTCCTTTCTAAGGGGATTACTTCTCATGACTATTTGCATGTCTGTTATCCTAGGAATTTCTTCAAATTTGGGGGTGGTGGTGGGCGGGGCTGTTTTGTTTCCCGCCTCCGTGTCTTCTGCTTGCATTGGCTTATTCCCTTGTTTTGTAATAAATCATTTTCACTTAGCCTCCTAGAAAGGACAAATTGAAGCTAAGCTTTTTAGTTCTCTCATTTTTAACATGTTGTTATTCTAGCATGCTATTGTTAATAGCATTATTATAGAATTCAAGTCTGAAAATATTTTAAGGCAATGTTCTCCAGTGTTTCCTATAATCTGGTATTGCTTAATAAAGAAAATCTGGGAAATGTGGGCAAGTGTAAGAAAGACTGAAAGCAATGGTAATCCTACTACCCAGAGATAACCCTATCACATTGTGATGGATACCTTCCCAGGACACACACACACACACAGCACACATATATACACATACACAAAGGCCATGTTGTATATATAGTTTCATATCTTGATTTTGTTTAGTTTTATGTCGTGCTATCCTCATATCATCATATATAACTGAGTTACTTTTAAGGCCCTTTTCAACCCTAAGGATCAATGATTCTCTGACTTGTTAAGAAGAGACTGTGACATATGGATGGTTTCAGTAAAAGTAGCAGACAGTTTAGGAGTTGGTTTCATTGATACAAGCATGAAATAGAACTGTGGCAAAGGAAGATAAGGTTAACTGCCTGCCAAGTGCTTTTCATTTAGGGACACAGAAGGTTTTCGGTGAGTATAAGGGAATCAAAGACATATTACAGATGAGGCTCAATAAATCATGTGAGTATAACCTACAGTCAGGAAAAGCATGGTAAATGGATAAAAGGGCTGAGTAGGGCCTCCTGGGCAGAACATCATTTGCAGCCTTTAGGACGAAAGGGAACCATATATAAGCAAAGTGCTCAAGGCCCCAAATGGGAGACAGGCAACCAGCACCAGGTTCAAAGGCTTGCAATTAGAGACGACAAGCAATGATAGAACATGTTTGCCTAACTGAACAAGTGAAGTCTCTGGCACTGTAAGAGCATATCAACTAGGTGAGGCTCAAAAAGAAATGAAGAGAAGTAAAGAAAAAGATGGCAAAGGAAAATAGAGCAAGTAGCTAGGGATGGAAACGTGGTATGCAGAGATGAGGGCTCCAGCAGAGGACAGAAAAAAGAAGCATCGTGCAGCAACGAGACCTTTGTCGTGTGGACTTCTGGGTTGTGATGGTGGCACCAATGCATCCATCTCATATTTCCCACTGCAGTAGCAATAAAGGGTTACATTGAGTTGTGGCAGCACTGGAAATCAGAAATAAATATCGACAATCTGATGGTCTGAAAGGAATTTCTACTAGACAATGCCTAGATGAAGTCATGTTGTTGAAGTTATAGTGGCAAGCAAAGGCTTCACCATGGAAGACAGAGCAGCTTGTCTATACAGAGTCCTCCCCAGCCCTCTTGCCCTGTGTGGATCCTGACCACAAAGACGTTAAGTCCTAAGATGGTGAGTAAAGAGAGCGCGCATGCACACATGTTTGTAGGAAGCTCAGGGATATCTGTTTGCCCACACATTCAGAGATACCATATAGTGCCCTGAGAACATGGTAAAAGGAGACAGGTGGTAGACGACGTTGTCACATGTGATCAGGCTTCAAGCAAATATATAAACAGAAAGCTTCGTAGAGTTGTGTACTCTGGGGATTGTATTTGTCATGTTTCTGCTTGAACTGTCAGAGAAAATTAAAGAGTAAATGTTCAGACAACCTCTAATATGAAAGGACAAATTGCTTTCTACAAATCAGAAGAGGAGGACACAGTAGACAACCCTTCCTTAGCTTAAGAGAGCTGTGATAGATCACATTTGTCAGAGTTGGCACTGGATAGTTCTTGCAAGTCAACATCTGCTGGGAGTCTCCCTACAGAAGGTGAGGGACCCATGCGCTCCCTGCCTGCTGTACTGATAGAGCTACCTTCTGTGGAATGTACAACTGAAAAGAAGTGAAAAGATTCCGTGGATTTGAAGAAGAGAAGGGAAATCTTTCATAGAAAACAAAAGAAAAAATTTGAAAGCACTTATGAAAATACCTTGCCTTATTGTGCTTTGGTTCACAAATTGAAGGTTTGTGGCAACTCTGTATTGATCAAGTCAGTGCTATGGGTACCACTTTTCCAACAGCATTTGCTCACTTCTTGTCTCTGTGTCATTTTGGTAATTCTCACAACTTTTCAAACTTTTTCATTATTATTATCTTTGTTATGGTGATCAGTGATGTTACTACTGCATTGAGTTGGGAGCACCGCAAACCACACCCTGATAAGACAGTGAATCTTTTCTTTTTTTCACTTTTTAAAATTGTGTTATGTTAGTCGCCGTACAATACATCGTTAGTTTTTGATGTAGTGTTCCAAGATTCATCGTTTACATATAACATCCAGTGCTCCCTGCAATCTGTGCCCTCCTTAATGCTCACCACCACCCCACCACCCCCCTCCCTCCTAAAACCCTCAGTTTGTTTCTCAGAGTGCACAGTCTCTCATGGTTCTTAAGACAGTGAATCTAATAGATGAATGTTTTGTGTGATCTGACTGCCCCAACCACTGGACATTCCCCTGTCTCTCTCCCTGTCCTCAGGCTTCCCTATTCCCTGAAACATAACAATATGGAAATTAGGCCAGCTAATAACCCTACAATGGCTTCTAAGTGTTCACGTGAAAGGAATAGTTGCGTGTCTCTCATTTTAATCAAAAACTAGAAATGATAAGCTTAGTAAGGAAGGCATGTTGAAAGCAGTCATAGGCCCAAAGCTTTGCCTCTTATACCAAACTCTGAATGCAAAGGAAAAGTTCTTGAAGGAAATTAAAAGGGCTATTCCAGTGAACACATGAATGATAAGAAAACGAAACAGCATTATTGATGATCTGGAGAAAGTTTTAGTGGTCTGGATAGATCAAACCAACCACCATAGTCCCTTAAGCCAAAGCCTAATCCAGAGCAAGACCCAACTCTCTTCAATTCTCTGAAGGCTGAGAGAGGTAAGCAAGTTGCAGAAGAAAAGCTAGAAGCTAGCAGAGTTGGTTCACTAGGTTTAAGGAAAGAAGCCAGCTCTGTAACATATTAAGAGCAAGGTGAAGCAGCTAGTACTGGTTTAGAAGCTACAACTAGCGATCCAGAGGTTCTAGTGTTATGCCCCAGTAATGGGTCTGTGATTAAAGGAGTGAGACTGATACAAAGCAAAGGTCAAGCAAAGCTTCATTTCATGCCAAGCATCAAGAATCTAACCAAACGTTCGGGGCCGCACCTCTTACAAGAGAGGGCGACCCCTCTCTGTTTCACAGACTAGCTTTTAAGGGCAAAGGCCATGCCCTCGGGCCTGGCCACTCACAGGTGGCCAATGAGATTGTATCACACACAGGAAACTCCACAGTGATTCTAGGTGACCAATTGAGTTACAATTTACCCTAGCAGACATTTGAACCAGCCTATTACACCTTGATTGGGATTGGCGCCAAAAAGGCTCCCAAAGGGCGGGGCTCATACTCTTTGGTAATCAGGGAGACAGTATGCATCCCCCCCCCCCCCCACACACACACACACTGATTGATGTCTCCACCTGGCCTGAGCCACCTTTGTATCTGGGCTTTGTTACCTGAAGCTGGTTTCCGGGACTTGTCTCCAAGTAAATCCCCTGGGGGAAGGGGAGTAGGGACAGTTTCTAAATAGGTCCTTACGCTAGCTAAGATAATTAAAGAAGGCGGCTACACTAAACAACACATTTTCAATGTAGACAAACAGCCTTCTGTTAGAAGATGCCATCTAGGACTTTCATAGCTAGAGAGGAATAGTCATGGCCTCGCTTCAAAGCTTCAAAGGACCGGATGACTCTTGTTAAGAGCTGGTGACTTGAAATTAAAGCCAATGCTCACTTACCAGTTGGAAAATCCTAGGGCTCTGAAGAATTATGCTCAGTTTTCTCTGCTTGTGCTCTATAAATGGAACAACAAAGCCTACATGACAGCACATGTTTTATAACACGGTTTACTGAATATTTTAAGCCTACTATTGAGAACTGTTTAGAAAAGAAGACATCTTTCAAAATATTACTCATTGACAAAATATTCCTCCTTGACAATGTACTTGGTCACCCGAGAGCTCTGATGGAGATGAGACAATGAGATTCATGTGGTTTTCATGCCTAAGACAGCATCCATTCTACAGCCCAAGAATCAAGGAGTTAATTCAACTTCAAAGTTTTATTATTTAAGAAATACATTTCATAAGGCTACAGCTTCCATATGTAGTGATTCCTCTGATGGATCTGGGCAAAGTAAATTGAAAGCCTTCTGGAAAGCTTCACCATTCTAGATGCCATTAAAAATATAAATTATTCAGGGTGCCTTGGTGGCTCAGTCAGTTAAGTGTCTGCCTTCAGCTCAGGTCATGATCCCAGGGTCCTGGGATTGAGCACTGCATTGGGCTCCCTGCTCTTGGGGAGTCTGCATCCCCTTCTCCATCTACCTCTCTCCCTCAGCCCATGCACTCTCTCTCTCTCTCAAATAAATAAATAAAATTTTTTAAAAAATATGAATGATTCAAGGGAAGCAATCAAAATATCAACATTAACAAGAGGTTGGAAGAAGCTGATTCCAACCCCCATGGATGACTTTGAGGGGTTCAAGATTTCACTGAAAGAAATAGCTGCAGATGTGGTAGAACTAGCAAGAGGACTAGAAGTATAGCCTGAGGGTGGACAGAATTACTGCAAAGTCAAGATAACTTGAAATGATGAGGAGTTGCTTCTCGTGGATGAGCCAAGAAAGTGATTTCTTGAGATGGAACCTACTCCTGGTGAGGATGCTGTAACGATTTTAGAAATGACAACAGAGGACTTAGAATATTACATAAATTTCTTTGATAAAGCAGTGTCAGGGTTTCAGAGGATTGATTCTAATTTGAAAGAAGTTCTACTGTGGGTAAAATGTTATCAAACAGCACCACATGCTACAGAGAAATTATGAAAGGAAGATATAGCCTACAGGACAGTGTAAACAGAACCAAAAAATTTATTTGACTCACTTTATTGCAATATTCATTTTATTGCAGTGGTCTGGAACTAAATCTGCAGTATCTCCTAAGTGTGCCTATACTTCATGTTTCTCTGTGTATTTCTATGAATCAAGAGATGATAGAGAAAATAAGCTCAAACATAAAATTAATTGACATGACCGGCCATTAAAAAATAAAAGGCCATATGAAGCGCACGCACGTGGGAACACACACACACACACACACACACACACACACCAGGACACTAGAAGTATAAGAGTATATTAAAATCTGCAATGAAAGTAGTAAAGAGCAGATGTGGTATTAGAAAATTAGGAATCAATGATTTCAAAGAAAGAATGTGAGGGGAAAAGATAATGTGAAGTCTTTGGATAAGAAACAGGGAGAGGCCAAGGACTATATAGAAGCAACATATGAAGGACAGTTCTCCTGAAAAATAGCCAGGAGGAACTGAGGCAGAACATGAAAGCAGGGAACCTTGGTGGCTAAGAACATGGGCCTTTGCATCAACAGATATAGATTCAAACTGATTATCTTGAAATAATTCAATTATTTTAATCTTGTAATTATCATCTGTGAAATGGAAACACTATTTATTCCTACCTCATATGTGGTTTTGGGAGTTAAAGCTTTGTGCCAGACACCAAGGAAGAATTCCAAAATAGCTAAAGTTGTGGAGAAAAAAATATCCCTACCTAGGCATGTCTTGATTTGTGTTTAATTTCAAGAGGGACTTTTGTTCTTGTATTTTCTGATTTGTAATGGTAGTTTGGGGTTGTTGTGGTTTTGTTTTTTATTTGTTTGTTTGTTTGTTTGTTTGTTTCATTTCCTGGATGAAGGAAAAAAGGAATCCCATCATTAGGAAAATAGAAAAATATGTTCCTTTCAAGTAAGAGCCACTCTGATTTCTGTCCTTTCCCATAGTAAAGAAGAGATGATGATGTGCCAATATCCATGTGGATTTCCTTTTTCCTTTTTCATCTTTATCCAAATTTAATCAGAAAATGAATAAATACTGGGCGCCTGGGTGGCTCAGTGGTTAAGCCGCTGCCTTCGGCTCAGGTTATGATCTCAGGGTCCTGGGATCGAGTCCCACATCGGGCTCTCTACTCAGCAGGGAGCCTGCTTCCTCCTCTCTCTCTCTCTCTGCCTGCCTCTCTGCCTACTTGTGATTTCTCTCTGTCAAATAAATAAATAAAATCTTTAAAAAAAAAAAAAAAAAAAAAAAAAAAAAAAAAGAAAATGAATAAATACTTAAATTTTTAGAGAAACTATTCAAGTTTGATTATTTTGTTCCCAGTTATCTCCTCAGCCCACTCCATAACTATTATATCCCACTAGTACTATAACAAATGACCACAAACTTAGCAGGGTAAAGCAATACAAATTATTACCTTACAGTTCTACAGGTCAGGTGTTCTACCCAGGTCTCATTGGGCTAAAATCAAGGTTTTGGAAAGTCTGCATATCTTCTGCAAATTCTAAAGCATTTGTCTCCTTGCTCTTACAGCTTCTAGAGGCTCCCTGCATCCTTGGAATATGGCCTCCGACCTCCTTCTTCAAAACCAGCAATAGTCTTTCTGACCTCACATCACTCTAATTTCCTCCCCTGCCTCTCTCTTCTCCTTTTAAGAGCCCTTGTGATGATACCGAAACCACTAAGTAATCCAGAATAACCTCCCTATCTTAAAGTCAGCTGATTAGTAGCCTTAATTCCCCCTTGCCACCTAAAGTAACATATTCACAGGCTCCAGATATCAAGATGAAGACATCTTGGGTGTGTGTGTGGGGGGGGATTATTCTGCCTACCACAGCCAGTAAACAGGTTTTATTCAGTAAAAAGAAACATTTTGAATACAAAGAATGGAGCCTCCAAAAGCGGCCTTCCTCCCCCATTAGATACATAGCCTCCTCTACTAAGAAGTAAGAGACTGATTGGGGGACCATAAATGTAAAAATCATTTACTCACTGTTTTGTTTTGTTTTGTTTTTAATGAATTAGTAATACATTCTCATAGTTGGAAAAGAGATTTTTAAAAGTATCTAGTGAAAAATATCCCTCCTAATGCTGATTCCCACATCTGTCTGTTTCAAACTTCTACCCACTTATGACTCCAGTGACACATGCCTGTGTATCCTATCTTGTTTGTGCATATTCAAGTAATTACAAATACATCTAAATTTTTGACCCATTTTTTTAACCTCAAAGTTTCTGTACTCTGTACCATATCTTCTTTATTGTGGATAAACATATGACATAACATTTACCATTTTAGTCAATTTCTAAGTATATAGTTCAGTAGTGTTCGGTACAGTCAATCTATTGTGCAACCAATGTCCAGAACTTTTTATTTTGCAAAACTGAGGCTCTATACCTATGAAACAACAACTACCCATTTCCTCTTCCTCTAGTCCCAGGCAACTACCTCTATTTTCTGTTTCTATGAATTTGACCACTCTAAGTATCTCATTTAAATAGAATCGGTATTTGTTTCTTTGTGACTGGCTTATTTCATTTAGTATACTGCCCTCAAATCTCATTCATGCTATAGTATGTGTCAGAATTTTTTTTCTTTTTAAGGCTGAATAATATTCTATTTTATGTATATACCACCTTTTGTTTATCTATATATCCCGAGGGGGATACTTGGGATTCCTTCCACCTGTTAGCTATTGCAAATAGTGCTATTATGAACATGGATGTACAATATACCAAGATGTTTTCATCTTATCAATGTTATAACTTGGAGATTTTTTTCATATTATGTATGAAGAGCCTTTCATTTCTTTATTTTTTGAAAAATACTATATATTTTTTGTTATGTTGATGGACCACTATAGAGTTAATACATTGAAGAACATCTGTACCCTTTCCACTTAGCAGAGTTTTCAAGGTGAAAAATTTTATCCTCAAAAATCTATTCATACTCAAGTTGTCTTTCATAGAAGCCATCAACAATAAGAGATTCCTAGGTATTTTTAATTTCTCTGATAAAGTTAAAGATAAATTTGAGTTGATCTGGAAGTGAATAAAAATATTGAACTCAGGACTGGAAAAATCTGGACAGTTAGCATTGAAAGTGTTTAAACAAAGGCTTAAGTGAGATAATTTTTATAACATGGCTATATAACTAAACACATGTCTTAGGAATAAAAATTAAGACACAGTACTAGGTTAATAATGATTTAAAAATAATCTGAATGAAAGTCTAGATATTATAACTCTAGGATTCATTTTCTTAAAAAGATGAGGGGAAATAAAAATTTGCTAAATTCCTTAACCTATATAGACAAGTATCAAAGATCTTTATGTTTTTTATGTTTTAGAAAATTCAGGAAATATGAACTAAAACATGTTTAACATAAAGATTACCAGTAATAGAATTTTTTTTTAAAGATTTTATTTATTTATTTGACAGAGAGAGAGATCACAAGTAGGCAGAGAGTCAGGCAGAGAGAGAAGGGGAAGCAGGCTCCCTGCTGAGCAGAGAGCCCGATGCGGGGCTCGATCCCAGGACCCTGGGATCATGACCTGAGCCGAAGGCAGAGGCTTAACCCACTGAGCCACCCAGGCACCCCGAGATTACCAGTAATAGAATTTAAAATTAGATGAATGCATTACAAGTTATCAGAGAATAATGACACTTTCCACTTAAAATCCTTGGGCAGAGGAGAATAAAAGGCAAGAGCATAGAGAAAAAAATAACAAAGAAAATGAAAATAATAAGGCAGACTATAAAAGAAATTCAAATAGAGGAGAAGGGAATAACAGCTCCCTCAGAAGGTGAGGTTGGAACCCAAGGAATCAAAAGAAATGAGTGAGGTCAAAGGAAATCTAAACCAAATAAATAAAAATAACTAAACTGGGAAAATAATACAAACAGGATAAGGAAGTTCAAAAATGCCAGTGCTATCTGACCATAAAATAAGAAAGTGGCAAATGTTATATTTGACAGCAGAGACAGAAAAGTTTAGAGGATACAAGGAAACTAGAGACAGATTTGCATCTACTCCAAATGGTATGTAAGGAAAAGAAGAGTCTAGAAGGTGTATTTCTGGATAAAGTTTTGGATTATCAGTCAGATACTAGAAGATCCAAGAGATCTGTATTGGAAAGAGAATGCACAGGTATGAACTGGGAAGGTCACAGACGGGATCTGCAAAATGCATGCACATACCCAAAAGGTATATAAGAAGAAAATTATCTGAAGCTCTGCACATGCTTTTTGCATACAAGAAAGATAGCATAAGGATTTCACCACCTTGAGAAAAATAGGAACACAAGTCACCTCCAAAGTTAAATATTTAAAATCAGGGGCACCTTGGTGGTTCAGTGGGTTAAGCCACTGCCTTCGGCTCAGGTCATGATCTCAGGGTCCTGGGATCGAGTCCTGCATTGGGCTCTCCACTCAGCGGGGAGCCTGCTTCCCTCTCTCTCTCTCTGCCTACTTATGATCTTTCTCTGTCAAATAAATAAATAAAATCTTAAAAAAATATATTTAAAATCAGTGTGTAAGACATTTAGGAAAGGACATATTTTCAGGTATCTACTTTAAGAGTCCAAAATAAAATCACATAAAAAGAAGTTGGCTAGTAGCATTGATGCAATTAATTTGCAAAGTAGGAGAAAAGTCACAAAATGTAAGTGAAAGGCATATTCTTTTTTTTATGATGCTATGAAAATAAGCAAAGTTAATTTATTAAAAGCTGGAAATTCAATTAAAATTTATATGGAAGAAGAGCAAATTCCTTATAATCGTAATATTTCAGAACTAAAGGCAACCTCAAAGAACATTCTATTCTACTGCTATATTAGAAAACGAATGTGTAAGATAATCCATGAGGAATAATGAAGAGGCAGACAGCAAATCGGCCTTAAAAAAGACAACAGTGGCTGCCAACATCAAAAACCTTCCAGTTTCTCAAAGGAAAAACTGAAAACAAGGGGTTGGAGAGCTGAGTCAGATATTCTTATTTGCATATGAATTTTATGTGTATAAATATAAAAAATAGATGAAGAAATATAGAAGAAACAATTCTTTAAATAGAAGGCATTCTTGTTTATAGATTTTGGTGGAAAGTGAAAAGGAAAGACAGAAAGAAGGCAAACAAAAACAAATGCTTCTACATTTGGACATCTGAGAATAAAGAGAAAGAGTTATAAGCCAAAGAAATAAAAACAAATGCTTTCAGATGGCACAGAAGGACAATCCACAGATGACGATGGGAGTCACCAGCCACAGGTGAGGGGGCGGGGATGAGACCCAGAGGGATGAGAGACAACGGTGTCATGGACAGCTTATGCAAGGAGCAATAAAAGGACCCATGGGCCAAGGCAGAGGCACAGGTGAACCGAGCCTGCTATTTGAGGATCTGATCTTCCAGTTGGTATCTTTTTAAAAATGTGTTTCCTAGCAATGCTCAAAGGCCCAGAAACCGGAGGAGAGAGAAATTGGAATGAGTTGCCAACATGCCACTGGGATTTCCCCCAGAACAGGATTTCAAAATAACTTTTGCCATTGCTCCTTTATGCAGCCCGCTTCATTAGAACTGATGCGTGAGATTGCCAGGACTGGCGGCTCCCTCTCTCCTGGCTCCAGACTCTGCAATTTGGGAAACAATCAGCCTCAGAAGTCATCAGAACAGGCACCTGGCTCCTTGGAATGACGACTGGGAAGTATCCCAACCTGAAATAGTTCCCGTGGTCTCTGAAAACCCCATCAGAGGCTCATCATTTAGATCTGAGAGGCGGCTTTGCCTGGTTTTACACATGCTCTTCCTATGACCCAGAAAGCTCCCCTATCCTCTCTAATCTGTCTGACCACGTCCTATTTATCTTCTATAAATAGGCTTCACGTCATTCCTTAAGGAGATCATTCCGAATACTCTTCACAGCACTGTCACATCTGTCATTATACCTTGAATAAAATTTAAAAATTTTGCCTGATTATCAAAATGAGAACCATAGATACTTGATCATTAATGAATCTTCCATATAAAGCAAAGTACTGTGTTAGAAAATATATATATACTGAATACACAAATGAATGAGTGAATGAGTGAATGAATGAATGAAGATAGAGATACCCCCTCAGAGAAGTAATGCTTTAAAGCAGTGGTTCTCAAAGTGTGGTCCCTGGAAGAGCAGTTATCTGCATCATCTAAGAATTTATTGAAATGCAAATTCTCAGACCCTTCCTCAGACCTGCAAAATGGGGGTTGAGCCCAGCCCTCAGTGTTTTTACAAACCCTTCAGATGATTTTGATATATGCTCAAGTTTACAAACCACAACATAATTAAAGTCTTCATTAGTTTTTTGCTTTGTGGAAGGAAACATGGACCCAAATGCCTACAGAAATCATGAAAGTTGCGTAAATGACTGACATCAAGGGAACAGGTATAAAACAGTAAGGAGAAGTGAAAACTGTAGCAAAACAGAGAGCTAGAGCACATGCCCCGCCTAAAGAGGTGAGCTCCAAGAGACATCACCAACATGGCAAAGTAGGAGATCCCACCGATTCCTCCAACAAAGAACAACAATTAGGTATCCATGAATAAAAATAGCTCTGGGAGAATTCAGGGGTCCCCTTAAGAAACTTCAAGAACACAGTTGGGCAGAACCAACAAACAAAACAAAAAAGGAGAATTTACATGAAACAGGTAAAAATTATTTCATTTTGCCTGCATCTGACCATCCTCTAGGCTAACACAGTTGCCACCAAGAGGAAACTCCTCTCACTAGGAAAAGTAAGTGGGGTGAGCAACCCTTCCCCAACATTTGAAGCACTATAAGGAAGGACCCACTTCAGTCTCATCCCATTTAGAGACTGGCATAGCTGAGATGCCGAGAAATGGCTAGGAACAAAGAAGAAGGGCAGGGGCTACTGATGTCAACCACTTGGTGGGAGCGACCATAGTTCCAGTGGCCCGCTTTGCAAAGGTTTCTAGCAGCCTCCACTGTGAGACTCTCAACAGCACTCATGGATGTTGTGAACTCCCCACAGCTTATGTCGCTGAGGATCCTGTCAGAGAGCCCAGCAGACTGCTCTGCAGCAGATCCCAACTTCTGTCGCTGAGGAGACCAACAGCCAACACAGCTGCTGCAGACCCCTGGTGGCGCCCATTGCTGATGGCCCCATAGCTTTTTATGTTTGCAGACTCCAGCTGCCTGAGTTCCTCCTTGTTCTCCACCCTACCCAGAGCAACCCCAGTCAACACCACTCTGGACAGCCTGAGTCTGGGATCCAGCAAGCCACCCCACCCACAGCTAGCCACAGCTTTTGCAAGTGTGTGTGTGCACAAGGCCAGCTCAGGACCACGCACCTGTTCTGGTACCTGGAGCCAGCCCAGACTCCTGTCACAGACTTGTACTATAACAGGTGCCTACAGCTAAACTCTGAAGCCCCTTACCAGCATGCCACCAGCCCCAACTCCCATCACTGGCCCTCACTGCCATGCATGAACCTGTGGTTAGTACTCGCAGGCACCTGAGTACACAGTGAGAGCCTAGGGCACTGCTGCATTCATACTTGGCTTCAGCGCCTGCCACTGGCTGCTATCCTTGCCACTGTGCATGTGCCTGCTGCTACCCTGCCCCCATACAAGCACCTGAAGCCAGCTCCCACACTTATTATATTTATTCCCAGCTCTGGCCTCCAATACCACCTGCCCTGGTTCCATGGCATAAAATTTGAAGGTCTTGCTGAGAACCCCAACAGTTCTTTTATCCCCCTTTTAACAGTTCTTAATCCCCTCTAGCTCTTGCCAACAAAGGTGTCTGCTGTTGATGACCCAGATCCAGCTGCCTGAGCCAACAATTCACCATTTCTCCCTAGACCCAGGCTCCCACACTTGGTGCCCCACACCAGTAGACCTGAGGCCACAGCATACTCCAGCATGCCCATACACACAATTGAAGATCTTTCCTTACTAAAGTCAATTATAATGTCTAGGAGTGATGACTGCTTCTTCAAATGTGCAAACTCCTATGTAAGGCACAGAGATCATAAAGAATCAGAATAATGTGGCACCACATCAAGGAAAACAAAAAACTTAGAGGAACCACAAAAAATGGAGATCTATGAAATGCTCAACAAAGAATTCAAAATAACTATTCTGAAGAAGCTCGGAGAACCACAAGAGAACATGGATAAACAATTTAACAAAATCAGGACAATACAGGAACGAATGAGAAGTTCAACAAATAAGAAATAGAAAAAGGAACCAAACAGAAATTTTGGAGCTGGAGAACACAATGAGTGAACCCCCCAAAACTGAGAGATTAAGTTGGAAACCCAGTCAAGCAGAAGAAAGAATCAGTGAGCTCTAAAACAGGTCATTTTATATTACCCAGTCAGGGGAGAAATAAAGAAAAAGAATGTAAAGGAATAAAGAAAGCCTATATATGACATATAGGACACAATCAAATAAAACGAAAGTCACATTATGGAAGTCCCATAAGGAGAAGAGAGAGAGAAAGGGACGGATAACTTATTTAAAAAAAAATAACAGCTAAGAACTTCCCAAATCTGAGGAAAGATGTCAAAAACCAAGTACATGAAGCTCAAATGTCTCCAATGAGGTTACACTAAAAAAGACTTCACCACGATACATTATAAGTAGCACTGTCAAAAATCAAAGAATTTGAAAGCAGCAAGAGAAAAGAAGCTCATGGTATAAAAGAGAGTCCTTCGTAAGACTATTAGCAGATTTCCCAGCACATATTTTGCAGACCAGCAGAAGAACATGTTTTTCTCAAGTGCACACAGAACATTCTCCAGGATAGATCATATGTTAGGCCACAAAACAAGTCTTATAAATTTAAGAAGCTTGATTGAAATCATATCACATATCTTTTCCTACCACAATGCTATGAAACTAGAAATCAATAACAGGAAGAAATATGGAGAAGTCACAAATATGTTGAGATTGAATAACACATTTGTGAACAACCAATGGGTCAAAAAAGATAGGAGGGGGTATTTAAAGACATCTTAAGACAAACAAAAATGGAAATACAACATACCAAAACTTCTGAGATGCAGCAAAAGCAGTTCTATGAGGGAAGTCTATAGTGATAAGTGCTTACATTAAGAAAAAAGAGGGGCGTCTGGGTGGCTCAGTGGGTTAAAGCCTCTGTCTTTGGCTCAGGTCATGATCTCAGGGTCCTGGGATCAAGCCCCGCATCGGGCTCTCTGCTCAGCAGGAAGCCTGCTTCCTCCCCTCTCTCTCTGCCTGCCTCTCTGCCTACTTGTAATCTGTCAAATAAATAAATAAACTTTAAAAAAAAAAAGAAAAGAAAAAGAAAAAAGAAAGATCTCAAACAGCCTAACATTATACCTTAAGGAGAAAAAATAAGACCACTCTAAGTCCAAAGTTGGTAAAAGGAAGGAAATTTAAAAATTTGAAATAAATGAAATAGAGATTAGAAAGACAATAGAAAAATATCAATAAAACTAAGAGTTGGGTTTTGAAAATAAAAATAGAAAGGATAAATCTTTAGCTAGATTAACTATAAAAAAGATAGAAGACACTAATAAATAAAATCAGAAATAAAACAGGAGACATTACAACTGATACCATGGAAATACTACTACTACTACTACTACTACTACTACTACTAAGTCACTACTTCGAACAGTTAAACACCAAGATATTGGTTAACCTAAAAAAAATGGATATATTCCTAGAAACATACAACCTACCAGGACTGAATCATGAAGAAATACAAATTTGTACTGTAAACTAATAACAAGTAAACAGATTGAATCAGTAATCAAAATCTCCCAACAAAAAAAAAGTCCAGGCCAGATTGCTTCATGGGAAAATCTATTAAACATTTAAAGAAGGATTAATACTAATCCTTTTCAATCTCTTCCAAAAAATTTATGAGGAGGGAATAGTTCCAAACTCATTTTATAAGTTACTAAAGCCAGACGGGGACACTATGAGGAAAAAAGAAATTATAGGCTAATATCCCTAATGAACATAAAGGCAAAAATCTGCAGCAAAATACCAGCAAACTGAATTCAACAGTATAGTAAAAGGATCATATACCATGATTGAGTGGGATTTATCCTTAAGATGCAAAGATAGTTCAATGTATGCAAATCAGTGAATATGATACACCACCTTAATAGAATAAAAGTCAAAACTCATATGATTATTTCAATAGATGCAGTAAAAGCATTTAACAAAGTTCAGCATCCTTTCATGATAAAAAAAAAAACTCTCAACAAAATGGGCAATAGAACAGACCTCAGATAATAATGATCATATATGACAAGCCAACAACTGACACCATGCTCAATGGTAAAATGCTAGAAGATTTTCCTTCAAGATCAGAAACAAGACAAGATCACCCACTCCTATTGTACTAGAAGTCCTAGTTAGGGCGATTAGACAAGATAAAGAAATAGAAGTTATCTTTTTCAAGTAAAACTGTCTTTTCACAAATGCTGTGACCTTGTATATACCATTCTCTAAAGACTTTAGCAAAAAAAAAAAACCTGTTAACACATGCTAATAAATGTAAAATTTATTCATAAATAATAAAGCTATTAATAAATGAATTACATAAATTTGAAAAATACAAAATCAACATGCAAAAACCAGTTACAGTTCTATACATTCACAGTGAAATATCAAAAAAAAAATAAAGAAAAAAGTCCCATTTACCATAGCATCAAAAAGAATAAAATACTTGGGAATAAATCTAACCTAGGAGATGAAAGATCTATACTTTGAAAACTAAAACACTGATGAAAGAAACTGAAGATGATACAAATAAATGGAAAGATAGCCCATGTTCATGGATTAGAAGAACTAACATCATTGAAATGTCCATTCCACCCAAAGATATCTAAATATTCAGTGTGATCCCTATCAAAATTCCAATGACTGTTTTCACAGAAAGAGAATAAGCAGGGGCTCCTGGGTGGCTCAACTGTTTGAGCATCCAACTCTTCGTTTCAGCTCAGGTCATGATCTCACAGTCCAGGGATGGAGCCCCACATTAAGCCCCATGCTGGGCTCCATCTCAAGGCAGAATCTGCTTGAGATTCTTTCCCTCTCTCCCTCTGTACCCACTTTCCCTCCTCCCACTTGCACACACACACACACACACACACACACACTATCTCTCTCTCTCTCTCTCTCTTTTTCTAAAATAAAAAAACCTTAAAAAAAAAGAAACAGAAACAGAAACAGAACAAACAATCCTAAAAATCATATGGAACCACAAAACACACCAAATACCTAAAGCAATCTTGAGAAAGAAACACAGCTAGAGTCATTATACTTCCTGATTTCAAACTATATTATAAAACTATAATAATTAAAACAATACAGTACTGGCATAAAAACAGACACACAGATCAGAGGAACAAAATAAAGAACCTAGAAGTAAATCCAAACATATATGTTCAACTAATTCTCAACAAACACACAAAAGGAGCGTGTCTTCAATAAATGGCATTGGGAAAACTGGACAGTCACATGTGAAAGAATGAAATTGGACCCCTATCTTACACATATGCAAAGTCAAGTCAAAATGGATTAAAAACTTAAACATAACACCTGAAACCATAAAACTCCTAAAAGAAAACATAAGGGGAAAACTCCTTGACAATAGCCTTGCAATGATTTTTTAGATTGTCACCAAAAGCACAGGCCACAAAAGCAAAAATAAATTAGTGGGACTCCATCAGACTAAAAGCTTTTGACCATCAAAGGAAATAACAAGTGGGAGAAAAGAGTTGCAAGTCATATATCTGATAAGGGGTTAATGTCCAAAATTACATAACTAACTTATACATACCAATAGCACAAAAACAAATAATCAAAATTTTAAAAATAGGCAAAGGACTTGAATACATGTTTTTCCAGTGAAGACTTACAAATGGTCAACCAATTTGTAAAAAGTCATTCAACATCAGTGATCATCAGGGAACTACATATAAAAACCACAATAAGGTTTTATATCACACCTGTTAGGAAAGCTATTATCAAAAAGTTGAAAGAGTTGAAAGGGGCACCTGGGTGGTTCAGTTGGTTACGCTTCTGCCTTTGGCTCAGGTCATGATCCCAGAGTCCAGGGATCTAGCCCTGCATGAGGCTCCCTGCTCCGTGGTGAACCTGCTTCTCCCTCTCCCACTCCCTGTGCTTGTGTTCCCTCTCTCTCTTTGTCTCTCTCTGTCAAATAAAATCTTAAAAAAAAAATGTAGAGGAAAGGGAGCACTTGTGCACTCTTCATAGAAATATAAATTTGCATAGCAGTTACAGAAAACATTATTGAGGTTCCTCAAAACATTTAAAATTGAGTTACTATATGATCTAGCAAACTTACCTTTGTGTATATATCTGAGGGAAATGAAATTACTATCTTGAAGAGATATCTGCACTCCCATATTCATTGCAGCATTATTCCCAGAAAGATATTCCCATTCCAAGATATGGAAAAAACCTAAGAGTCCCTCAATAGATTAAAGAAATATACAATAGAATAGACTGTTACTCAGTCTAAAAAAAAGAAGGAAATTCTGCCATTTGCAACAATGTAGATGAACATGGAAGACTGGCTCTATGTGAAATAAGCCAGACACAGAAAGGCAAACACAACATGGTCTCATTTATATATGGAATCTGAAAAAATAAAAAACTTGAACTCCTAGTAATAGAGGTAGAATGGGAAAAGTAGTGATATTGATCAAAGATTACAAAATTTCAGTTATAAGATGAATATGTTCTAGAGACCTAATTATGCAGCATAGTGTCTATAGTTAATAATGAGTTGTATGCTTGAAATTTGCTAAGAGAGTGTATTTCAAGTGTTCTCACCCCACACAAAAGGCAACTATGGGAGATGATGGATAGTTTAATTTGTTTCATGTAGTAAACTTTGCACAATGTATACATGAATCAAAACATCACATTGTATACACTAAGTATCTATAATTTTTGTCAAAAATAAAAATTCAAGAAAATAAAGAGTAGAGGTGACCTGCTCTTCTGCAGGACTCTTAAGTTTTGTAGGCCAAAATTTTCAGTTTTCCAAGAGATTCTACCACTCGAATTTTGATGTGACATTTATGAATTATTAACTACATTGAGGGCTCACAAAATATACCTGCCTGACAAAATGCAACCTGTCGGCAGTGTTTCCTTTAGGGGTCTTCCAAAGCAACATGATGATTGAGATTTATTGCTGGGGACCCCAAGCAGAAGCAAAACAGGAGACAAGATAATAACAATCTGTCTACTTGATGTTTTTTTCTAGGATTGACCCTGGTTCTCAGACAAAAAGAAGGAAGTATCTGGTTTTATCAACGAGGTCAGTTTTATCTCAGTCTAGTAGTGGACTTTATATAAAAACCTAATCAATACAACCCTTGCTTTAAGAACTAGCCTGGGGAATTGGATAGAGAAACTTAACAGGAGGAGAGAATATAATACACTTAGAACAAAATTATAGGTTTTTACTCTGAATATCACCTCAACCCCGGATTACACCAAGAGAAGTTGAAATTAATGGTTTGAGGGATTGCATTTTGTTTTGTCTAGTTTCTTTTTTAGACAGTTCTTTTCCCTTAGTGGTTATGCAATTGCCCAAACCTTTATGGAAATAGCTGCATCTGTAGAAACAACAATTAAAATAACACAAAACAGGGGCCCCTGGGTGGCTCAATGGGTTAAGCCTCTGCCTTTGGCTCAGGTCATGATCTCAGGGTCCTGGGATCGAGCCCCACATGGGGCTCTCTGCTCAGGGGGGAGCCTGCTTCCCCCACCTCTCTGCCTGCCTCTCTGCCTACTTGTGATATACTTCTCCCTCTGTCAAATAAATAAATAAAATCTTAAAAAAAAAGAAAAACACACAAAACAGAACCAAAAATCAAACCAAAAACCGAAAAGAAAGAAAAAGCGCGCACTGCAAGCACTCTCACGCCACTCCTCCCCAAATCAGAAACTAACCAAAGCACTAGCAAACTTCATTTCAGCCTCCGAAGCTGACAAATGAAGCATTTAATCAAAGAGAAGTCCTGCCTGAGATGTAAAACACAAATCCTGGGAGTTCTTTATGGAGATCGCTTCAGAGAAATGGTTTTAATTTCTTAAGAGGCTTTATAATGATAGCTTGTGTCTCCACATCAACTGATAAAAGGACAACAAAAACTCAAAGGAATTCTCTTAAAATCCAGGCATAAAAAAACTAATGGGACATTAAAATTACCCATTGAAGGAGCTGAAAAGCGTAATTGACAGGTTATTTTAGCCAAAAAAATGTTCCTGTCCCCCAAGTAAACAAAGACAAGTGAGGGAATAAAAGGACGAAAAAGAACATCCTGTTCTCTTGGGAACTGTTCTGTGAGGAATTCTTGGGAATGAGGGGCTGCAGAACCCTCTAGGTAAAATGAGGCTATAAACATTGGGCCTGATGGAAAACCGGGATACTAGAAGGGGAATAAGCCACCCCACTGTGTTTCAGGCAATGAGGCAGAAGCCTCCAGAAGAGAGTGAGGACAGTGACAGAGTTCCTTCAGGTACCAGAGTCTCAGGGACTCTCCTCAAGGAGAATTCTGTACTTTACAGAACTCTGCCGAATACTGGGTGAGTATGACAGGTAATCAGAAGGCCTGTTGTTAACAGCTGCCAGGATTTTGGTGCCAAACAATTAGACAGTTTTTTTTTTCACCTATTTCATTTTTAGGTAAAAATTCACAATTTTTAGGGGCACCTGGGTAGCTCAGTGGGTTAAGCCTCTGCTTTCGGCTCAGATCATGATTTCAGGGTCCTGGGATCAAGCCCCGCATAGGGCTCTCTGCTCAGCGGGAAGCCTGCTTCCCCCTCTCTCTCTCTGCCTGCCTCTCTGCCTGCTTGTGATCTCTCTCTCTCTGCCAAATAAATAAATAAAATCTTTTTTTAAAAATTCGCAGTTTTTAGAGATTTTAAAAATACTATGTGTAAATCTTTAAACTTAGGAAAATATAGAAAAGCACAAAAAAGAAAGTTAAAAGCAGTGACAATAACTGTTAATATCTTGTGCATATCTTCCAGTATTTAAATAGCTTTATATATGGATACATATGTATAAAGATATGGGAAAGTATGGAGATTTGGGAATCAGATTACACAATTTATTTGGCTTTGTCAGAATATATTTTATATAATATCTAAAATATCTTTGTATTTTAAACATTTTATTAAGCCATTAAATATTTTTATTCAATCTGATTGTTATGTTTTTATATTATTACATATTTGGGGGATGAATAATTTATATATTTGAGGGATGAATAATTAATTTATTACTTTTAAAAAGACACAGGAAGAATATAAAGGAAGTTCACAGGAGAAAACCCAAATTAAGCATATGAAGAGATGCTCAACCTCACTTTTTTTTTTTTTTTTTTTTAAGAGGGAACAAGAGTGTGGTAGTAGGGGAAGGACAAAGGGAAAGAGAGAGGGAGAGACAATCTTGATCAGGCTCCATGCCCAGTGCCCAGCCTGGGGCTCGATCTCATGACCCTGAGATCATAACTTGAGCCACAATCAAGAGTTGGACAATTAACTTACTAAGCCACCCAGAGCCGCTCAACCTCACTCATAATAAAAGAACTGTAGAGCTAAAATGTCTACTACGGTTTCTAATTCTTGTTCCACCTCTGACTAATCCTATGACCATGAGCAACTTACTTAACTTCAATGTGCCTCAGTTTTCATATCAACAAATTGGGAACAGTAGTAGAACCTACCTCTTAGGGAAGTTATGAGGATTAAATATGTTGGTATTTGTAAAATGCTTATAACAATATCTGGCACATACTAAGAGCCATATAAATGTTATAGAAATTAAATAAATTCAAACATGATGATATGCCATTGTTTTGCCTATCAGATATGCAAAGGTTAAAGAATTTGAAAATGCATTGTGTTGATGAGGGTATGAGGAAATAGGCATTCTCACACATTACCAAACTCCATGGAAGGCAATTTGGCCAGATACATCAAAATTGCAGGGTATACAAATCTTGTGAACAAATCTTACCTCTCAGGATTTGTTGTACATATATATTCACCTGTGAATGAAGTGAGACAAATACAAGGTTATTCATTATATCAGTGTTTATAATAACAAGAGATTGGAAACACCCTACGTATTTACCAGTAGGGAACGTGTTTAAGAAATCATTATGCACCCACATGAAATGAAGGGGCGCCTGGGTGTCAGTGGGTTAAAGCCTCTGCCTTTGGCTCAGGTCATGATCCCAGAGCCCTGGGATCAAGCCCCACATCGGGTTCTGTGCTCAGCAGGGAGCCTGCTTTCTCCTCTCTCTCTGCCTGCCTCTCTGCCTACTTGTGATTTCTGTCTGTCAAATAAATAAATAAAATCTTAAAAAAAAAATGAAGATGCTTCCTTTAAAAACTGGCATGAGGGGTGCGTGGGTGGCTCAATGGGTTAAAGCCTCTGCCTTCAGCTCAGGTCATGATCCCAGGGTCCTGGGATCAAGCCCCCCATAGGTTTCTTTGCTCAGCAGGGAGCCTGCATCCCACCCCCCATCTCTGCCCGCCTCTCTGCCTACTTGTGATTTCTGTCTGTCAAATAAATAAATAAAATCTTTAAAAAAAAAACTGGCATGATTGAAAACCGATGTATTTTAAGTGGAAAGAGCAAGAGCAGAACAATCTGTATAGTATGCTACCATTTGTTTTTGTAAAAAGAAGGAAAATAATACCTATTCGTGTTTGCTTAAATATTATGAAACATCTCTGGAAAGATGCAAAAGGAAGTGATTAACATTGGTTACCTCTGTAGGAGGTAAATTAATGTCCAGGGAACATGGGTATATATTTATACATATTCTTATATATTTGTAGTGGATGCTATGAGGTGCCACCAGATTCCTCTTTATAGGAGAGGCTCTCCTGTCCCCATCTGCTGGAAAGGGTCTGGTTTTGAGTTGAGTCCCGTTCTGGAAATTGCCTCAGCTGCTCAGGACAGCCTGCTTTAATGAAACTGATGGGGAGAGAAAGTTAGAAACACTGGCCCCTTACCTCAAGGCAGGGCAAATCTGAAGCAAGATCTCAGCGCCAAGACTCCTCGTGGGTCACGGGATTGTGTTTTCAGCTGAGCTGATATGCTGTTCAGCTGATTACACTGTTATCTGCATCCCCGTTCAGCTTTTCCCTCTGCCCAACTTGGTTTCCTTCATTCTCCCGCTGCTGTAGACAACCAGGGCTCTCCCCAATAGACTTGCTCTCTTAAACCTCTGTCTAAAAGTCTGTTTCTCAGAACCCAACCCAGACAGTGCTCTTTTAACATTTAAATCTTTTTTTGTTTTTGGCCATTTATATAAAAGAATTAATATGTACCTAAATAAATGTCAAATTTAAAAAATTTGGGGGAGCGCCTGAGTGGTTAAGTATCTGATTCTTGATCTCAGCTCAGGTCTTGAACTCAGGGTAGTGAGTTCAAGTCCCACATTGAAATTAATTAATTAATTAATTAATTAAATTTTGTGTTTCCCCCTATATTCCTGACAGTAACTTTTACTCTTCGCAGCATGACAATAAAATTTTTATTTTATAATTTGCCTTCAAATTTTATTCATGCCTTGTTATGTTAAGAAATTGTTATTTTTTGGCAGCACATCTTTCAAACCATAACATTTTGAACACTATGTTCAAGAGCTGAGCTGGGTACCAGCGGGGTGGACTGGGAGATATAAAATTGGATCGTTGCCTTCAAGGCAGTTGAAAGGACATGGTGTGGTACAACAGAAAAAGAATAGGCCCTAGAGTCACGTTCCCTGGGTAATATCTCTGTTTGGATTCATGCTTTCAGCATCCTTAGCCAATTAACCTTTCAGAGACTCAAATGTCTTATCTATAAAATACAGATAAAACACTTACTTCTCAAGATTGTTGTTAAAATATGGCGACTTTAGGACACTTAAGATAGTGCCTAGACTCTAACAGCTGCTCGGTGTGTTTAAATATATACATAGTTGTGGAGGAAATACATATCAAATGAAAATATAGGCAGGAAATGCTAAGTGCTAAATTGATGGCATAGATGATCATTATTATAGAACTCAGAGGAAGGAGATCATTTCTGGGGGATGCGGTCATCACATATTGATTGGAAAAAAGAGAACTGAAGCTAGATCCTGAAAAGTCAGTAGTCTGTGGAGAAGAATGGGGGGTGTCATCCCAGGCAAGAAGAGCAATGGTGTGGACACAAGAGTGACTGAGAATGTTTGGATATGGGCAAGAGCCCACCTGGAACAGAGGACAGAGAGCTGGAAAGATAAATTGTGGTCAGAGAGCATTAAGCGCCAGGCTACAGAGTTTGGGTTTGGCTCATAGGAAGCTCCTTCAGATTTATGAGCAGGGTAATATGGTGATGGAAGCAATGTGTCAGACTGATGACATTCGGGCAGCCTGCCATACAGTTCGGGGTCAGCAAGAGAGGCAAGAAGGTCAGAGACTGACTTCAACGATGGGCCGAGCATTAGCTAATGAGGCCATTTACCAAGGTGCCAGTGGTGGACAGAGAATGGAATAGGGAAGAAAGTTGTGAGAATCATGCAAGGAAAGAATCTCGTTTTGACTAGATAATGCCAATAGGGACCATGAGGGAGTCTTCAGGATTAACATCCACCGTTGAAGCTCAGTTACTGGACAAGTGCCATTGAACTAGAGTGGAGATGGAGGGCAGAGGAGAGCAATGCTCTAGCAATCTGGGAAAAGATGAGTCATATGACTCATACTGAATTTGAAGTGAAGGTGAGGTAATCTAGTGGAAGAGCCCACCATGCAGCTAGAAATCTAAGCCCGGAGCCAGGATAGCCAGAGGGGCTGGAACTAGAGCAGTAAGCTCCCCGGTGGATGATACACCACTGAAGGCATGAGGTGAGACACTGTATATCGAGAGAGGCAATGTCTCAGTGACTGAAACTTGGGCCATGCTCATATGTATTAAGAGAAGAAAATGCGGCTGGCCACGAAGACAGAAAGAATGGCGAGAGAGAATAGATAAGAGCCCCAATAGTATGGTGGTATGAGAGCCAAAGGAGAGGTACTGGTGAGAAGGAAGGGGCCACCAAACATCAACCCTATCAGATCCTTCGGGAAGCTAGATGAATATGAAGAATTGATAATGCCAGGGGACTCAGCTCTTCTGAGGTCATGCACTTCCTGCATAGGAGTCCAAAATGCTCGAGGACTGATGGCAGAACAAGAGAGAAAAGCAGTACGAGGGACGGTGGTGTCAACGGTGGGCTCTGGAACCAGGCACCCTGGATTTCAGTCCTAGCTCTGCTACAAGTTTACTGTGTGATCTTGTGAGAGCTGCTTAACCCCCTTCTGCCTCCGTTTCCCCATCCATAGAAAGGAGATAATCATGGTGATAATAGCCACCTCATAGGGTTGGTGGGAGGCTTAAAGGCAGCGCATATAAATCGCTCAACACAGTGTAGGCCCAGAGAAGGCACTCAAATGTTATTTATCATTTCTTGTTATTAGTGTTACTATTACTGGAAGTAGATGCTTGGTGGCATTTGGCCAAGAGTCTTGGTGGGGAGAAGCAAAAGTAAATGAGCAGCGTAGCTCAGGAAATCTTCCCAGGCGCAGGTGTGTGTGTATCTGCAGGCAACGGAGAAAGGGAGCCAAGGCAGAAATGGAAATTGAAGGAGCTGGGGGAAGAGGAACTATAAAAGAGCAAAGTCACCGAGGAGAAGAGGAGGAGAGTACGGGTTTATGAATTCAGGTGGGCTAATTAGCCTGGGAAAGCACACACCATCTGAGACTAAAAAAAAAAAAAAAAAAGAAGAGGCCTCATACAGAGATGGAGTTTTGAAGAAACCGAGAGGAAAACCAGAAAACAGACACCTGAGGACTTACAGTCACGCCCAGTAAAGGACGCGATTAGGTCACTGGCCAAAAGTGAGAAGAGCTGAGTGGGACGGAGGTCTCCTCAGGCAGTGGCAAGGTTTCGTAACAAATTCTGTTCTCTTCAAGTTTACACCCCCTTCACACTCTATTTTACCCCTTTGTGGCTCCGAGTGGAAAGGAAAGAACAAAGGAGCATTAGGAACAGTCAGGAAATCTTATTAGAGGATTAACCTGTTCCACCCAACAGTACTGATAGTGGAGACCAGCACCCAAGCTGGACGTCATCTTGCCTCCTGTTGGGAGACAAACCAAGGCACACCAACTACAGCAGAGGCCACAGAACAAAGAGCTAAGTGAACCCCACAAACACCTCTCATCTGATGGCTTGAACAATAAGCCAATAGCCTGGAAAGCCTGACCTCTCAAGACCTCTTCAAGGTCCTTTCGGACCTGTGGTTTTAGAAAGCTCTCGCTTTTCACCTAGAATAACATTTGATACTGGGTGGTCGTCCAGGTTTAAGGTCTCTACGGAACCACAAATCATCGAAAGCAAACTGCTCTCTCAGTTAAAAATTCATTTGCACCAAAGTTTGTATGATGTGTAAACAGGCCGACTAAATCTGTTGGCTGGTCCTTTGTTTCCCGAATGGTTTTTGGCCAATTGGGAGGATATGATCATTCTCAGAAATGGTGCCGGTAGATCCAAAATGCCACCCGTATGTGCCTTCAGCTGCCTGCTGAGTTCTCTGTGCACCAGTTTCTCGTGGTGCAACAGCTTCAACTGTTAACCCAAAAAGTGTAGAGGGGAGAGTGTGTCCTGCAGGGTTCGTAAGCCTCTCTGATCCCAAGGCAATATGGGCATTTCCGATGCTTTAAACAAGCAGAGGGAAAAATCTGATGAAGATAAAGTGCTACGTGCCATAGCTCGTTATTCTGAGCTGCTTTGAGGCTGCCAGGCCATTAGACTTGCTTCTGTTTTTGCCATCAATATCGCTCTGGAGATGGCTTATTTGTAAAAGGAGCAGGATCTAGGATATGCATTCATTTGTAAAAGATGCCACCACACACATTCTGCAGCTAATAACGTGTTCATGAACTTTACCTGTGACTAAATACATTTCATTTCTTACAGCTGAGCTTCAGTAATTGGTTTTTGCAGCCACAAACACATCCAGCAAGGAAAATATGAGAAGCCCAGCTCTCTCCCTGCTTTTTGAAATGGCTTTTGCTGCAGATGGGAAAAGCCATCCCAGCTCTGAGTTGGCAGTTCCCAAGGTCAAATCTTAGAGAGCTGGCACCTGGGAACTCACAGGCAAGGAGGAGCAGGTGGCTTTGGAAGAGTAAATGACCCTGAAGGTAGGCAGCAGGGGGCGGGGGAGAAGCAAATGACTGTGGAAGGGAGCTGGTGGTTAGGAGCGGGAAGACTCGGGTCCCTGCGGAAACCAGCCTCACATCCACAGTTCACAGCGGCTCAGTGTGCTTTGTTTTCCTGGGTCTAATGCAGTCATGGAGGTCTCTTAAAATGCTTAATAAGCCACCAAATCATATAGCACAACCCATTCCAGGCTAAATTACCATTGGGGGCTGGAAAATCATTATCACGTTACGTGGGATTTGGCTGTGAAAAGGAAATGTGGGGTCATCCAGTGGATTGATTAGTTTATTCAGAAAAAAAAAAAACACCACTAAATATGCAGCATTTGCTTTGGCCTTGAAAGCACTGAATTATATACTTCAACAGTTTGGCTCATTGAGTCTCACATTGCCAAGAGAAATTAGACTAGTTGGTATAACTGTGATATCTACACATAAACTTAATACTGAAATAAACACCAGGATTCCAAAACACATCAAGGGGATATGCAGGATAATCATATTTTCCCCTTCTGGGCTACTAGTTCTAGAGACAATTATGATGTAAGGATGTTTTCCTGTCCTCCAACCCCTTCCTTTACCAGCTGAGACACTCAGTGTCCCTGGCTTTTTCCATTCTGCCTAGAATGACCCATTGTGGGTACCATCACATCCTGATCTTCCCCAGATTCTTGTGCCCCTGAAACTCATCTTTTTTTTTTCCCCAAGATTTTTATTTATCTGTTTGAGAGAGAGAGAGAGAGAGAGAGAGAGAGAGAGAGAACCAGTTGGGGGAGGGGCAGAGGGAGAAACAGACCAGGGAGCCTGACTCGGGACCTGATCCCAGGATGCTGGGATCATGACCCGAGCCAAAGGCAGATGCTTAACCGACAGAGCCAGCCAGGTGCTCTGAAACTCAACCTTTTTAAAATCATTCCACCCCATACTAATAGCTATGGACTGAAGAATTAATTATTTTCCCAATGCTATTTGCATTTTTCTAACTCCCTGATGATGGTGGAATGTCACACACAGAAGCAGGGCCAGGAAGGAGATCCGGGGGGATAAGAGCACTCTTCTCAGGACATCTTGAATTATGTTATAAAGGTGCTAACACCGTTATCTGCCTCTCATTCTCAATTTCCATCTTTTTGTTTTTCCTTCATCAACCATAGGCTGGCTACTCTACTCAATGCAGAGGCCCAAAGATGAATGAGGCGTGGTCCTTGTCTAGGCTCATAATCTGATGGAAAACGAGTATATAAACAATCAATTACACTGCAATTTTGTAAGTAAAGCTATGGCCAAGTTGCTATGAAAACCCCAGAAAGGAGACTCTATTGCTGGAGAAAAAGGTATCACACATAGTCGGTAAGATTAGAGTTGGTATTTTCAAAATAAGTAAAAAAAAAAAAAAATTGGCCTGGTTGCAAAGGGCATAAACTTGGATGCAGAACAGGAATTGATAATCATTCTGGAAGGAAAACACATGGATGGCCCTTGACCAGCTGTGCCAAATTATCCCCATCTCCTGATAAAACCTGGAGACGCTAGTTCCCTGGCCATCAGTCAGTTCCCCAACGAAGAGAGAGTAGAGGACTTTGCCGGCTTCTTCAAAATCCACAGATAAGGGGCGCCTGGGTGGCTCAGTGGGTTAAGGCCTCTGCCTTCAGCTCAGGTCATGATCCCAGGGTCCTGGGATCGAGCCCCACATTGGGCTCTCTGCTCAGCGGGGAGCCTGCTTCCTCCTCTCTCTCTACCTGCCTCTCTGCCTACTTGTGATCTCTGTCAAATAAATAAATAAAATCTTTAAAAAAAGAAAATCCACAAGTAAGACTGAAAGCACCAAGATGTGGGCCCTCGTGACAAATTTTTCTTTCTTATGTAATTATAAGGGCAGTAGTAACCTAGAATCAGGGACGCTTGTCCCTGCTCTTCAGCAGATTATAAAGGAAAGCTCCTGACCGGATTGGAACCAAGAGACCGGCACTCTGGGCTCATCGCTTTAGGCTTGATTTTTATTCCCATCTTTCCTTGGCACGAGGGGAGCATGATGAATTCAGGCATGTGGTGTAAAGGCGCAGAAAGAACCAAATGGATTTTTTTTTAAAGATTTTATTTATTTATTTGACAGACAGAGATCACAAGTAGGCAGAGAGAGAGGAGGAAGCAGGCTCTCCGAGAAGTGGAAAGCCCGATGCGGGGGCCCGATCCCAGGACTCTGGGATCATGACCTGAGCCGAAGGCAGAGGCCTTAACCCACTGAGCCACCCAGGCGCCCCCCCAAATGGATTTTTTTTCTCCAGTTCTGTTTGCTTGGATATCAGGTGCCGCCAATATCAAGCCCTCCTTGCCTTCTCTTTTGCTCATATTCTTAAAAAGCGATCCTCCACAGCTCGGGTGTGACCCTTCAGCACCGTACTTGCTATGGTGTTAGAGAAGGTCATTAAAAAGACATGACCGCCAGTTTACATATGAGCTAAAGGAGCTTCACGTCTTCCCCTGTCCTTGGAAGTGCGTTCTGCTTGCCTTTCCTGTTCCCAGAGGCTGTTTCTGAACAGGCCTTAGAGATAGTGATGTGCTGTTAAAAACACCTGAAGGGTATACTTGCCTGAGTCTAGTTAAGCCCTCTCTATAAACTTCTAATATTCAACAGGTGGGTGTGGAGATCCATTCATCTCATGGTTGCCCAAGATAAGCCTCCTATGTAAGTTCCCTTCGAGTATTAGAACTGCTACCTACCAACCTGGAGTGGTCTTTTTTTTTTTTTTTTTTTTTTTTTCAGTTGCTCCCTGAGCTCTGCATATGGTGGCTGGTTCCAGATTATACCCAGGAAGCTCCTGAAAGGGCTGCCAGTTGCCAAGCCATGTATAGTTAAGGCTACAGACTTTTGGAGACAGATGACCTTGTTTAAAGACCATCTTCTTGAGTTATTAGACCTATGACCTTGGCAAGTTATTTAACATTCTGTGCCTCGGTTTCTTCATCGGTAACCTGGGGATGATATTAGTACTGGTCTTACATTGTTATAAGAATTAAACAACTTAATGTATCTAAAAAACATCAGTGTGTACCTGGCACATTTATAAACCCTCTATGTATGTTAGCTATTGTTATTTTTCCTGTTAGCACATCATCTTTTTCCCATTTCATTTCAGCTTTCAGGAAAGAGGTAGCTAGGATAAGTTCCAAAAACCATCCTGAATACAGGTAAGAACCATCACCCAGGGTAGTGACCCCCTTGTTCCCTTCCCAGGACTGGGAGGCAGAACTTTTCTAGGGAGCAACTCTTTTTCTTCTGCCACCTGCTGATGGGTGAAATGTGGCCAAATGTACCCTCTCTTTCAGATTTCCTCAACATGGGGGAATGGGTTGGGGTTGGGGGTCATTGGGTTCAGGGGAAAGAAATCCAGGGTCTAGCTTTGGACATTCTTGGAAGAGCCCTAGAGGGACCTTTCATGTTCCTGCAGGATGCGGACCAGCAGGCAGTGTTCAACCCACGATAAAGAATAGTCTACGTGCAGAGTTGGGCTAGGCTCTATTTCATGGCTCTCTGTAACTCTTCCAGAGTAGGTGAGAGAGGTTCAGATGTTAAAACTTTAATGCACTCTGCTTCTCCAACGCTCCTTTGACCTAACCCAGATTGTTTATTAATTCTCCTGGAAATCTTACAGTAGTGTTCCCTAGGCTGCCTCCTCTCCTATCACTAGCCTCTCTCCTTTCCCATCCACTTTGCCCAGGACTTTCAGATTGAGATTCCTGAAGCATTGCTCTGATCGCTTTCCTACCACAGAATTTCCACTGGTTCTCTCCTGACTCCTTTACCTGCAGATGCCAGCAAGTGTCCTAACTGAACAAAGTGAGTTGAACAAAGTCAAACAGAAGCGTTTTGGTTCTGAAAGCCTGGAAATCTTTGTAAGCTCCATAAGGAGATGCACTTTCCCCCATTTATCCTAAAAGCAGAGGCCTTCTAAATCTACAATTTGTTTCCCACATTTAGTTTACACTTGGTCCAAGAAATCCCACTTCACTCTTAACTCTGAAGGAAAACAGCCCTGCCAGTCAAAGGATCATCTTAGTTAGCATGTTGTCTTGATTGCTTAGAGATCGAAGCACACTGGCTTAAGATAGAAGATTTATTTATCAGTTATACAAAGGTGTACGTTGGTAGGTGGTCTAGGGTGTGAGGGGTGACAGGGTTCAGTTCCATGTGGTCACATTGGGAACCCAGTCTTCCATTTGTCCTCAGCAGTGCTTCTCAGAGTCTGGTCCAGGGTCTCCTAAGAAGTCTCTGAGGCCCGTTCAATAGCTGACAAGATCAAAACTATTTTTTATGAGACTGTTAAAGCACTTATGCCTTTTTTCATTTTCTCATGAGGATATAGCGAAGTATTCCACAGGTTATATGACATGTAATAGCACAACAAACTAAATGCAAAAGCAAACATGAGAATCTAGCTGTCTTGTGTTGTCAAACTTTGAAGAGACTCACAAAAAAAAAAAAAAAAAAAAAGTGAAACAATGCAGTGCTTTTTATGGAATTTTTTTAACATTTCATTAAGAATATGCTATTTAGAGTAATATACACTGGGTTCATTGTTTTCAAATTATTTTTAAATGTTTTCACTTTTCCCTTCAAATATGATAAAATACTAATAGATATAACCCACATAAATAAAAGCTCTTAGGAGTCCCCCATAAATTTTAAGACTGTAAAGGAGTCCAGAAAGAATAAAGGTTGAGAATCCTGCCCAAAGGTATTGCCCTCCTCTTTGGGTTAAAGCTGGCTCATACCATGTCCATGTTCCAGCCAGAGGGCAGGGGCGGTGCACAGGAAGTAGAAGGAAAGGAGCTTTCACAGGGATGTCACCCAGAACCTGCCCTCATTGTTGATGCTCACATGTCATCAATCAGATTATCCCTCCATGGCTCTGAACTACAAAGAAGAAGAGTGGAGCATTGCAGCAGCAGCCAAAGAATGGCAACCATTGTCAGCAAGCACCAGTGGCAGGGAGAGCCAAACAGCCTCTGCCTGACAGCCCTTGGAAGGAACCAGTCCTGATGACCCCTTAGTCTAGGATTTCCATCCTTCAGACCTATAAGGACATAGATTTCCATTGTTTTAAGCTATCAGAGTGTGGTCTATGGCAAGCTACCAAGCTAATAAAGAAGGTAAAACAGCTTAAGAAACTCACCCACACTGGAATACTATGCAGCCATCAAAAATGAAATATTGCAATTTGCAACAGCATGGATGGTACTAGAGGGGATTATGCTAAGCAAAATAAGTCAATCAGAGAAAGACAATTATCATATGGTCTCTCTGATGGGTGGAATTTAAGAAACAAGGAGAGGATCATAGGGAAGAGAGGGAAAAAATGAAACAAGAAAAAACCAGAGAGGGAGACCAACTACAAGACTCTTCATCTTAGGGAACTGAGGGTTGCTGGGGTGGCAGGGGTAGAGGGATGGGGTGACTAGGTGATGGACATTGGAGAGGGCATGTGATGTAATGAACACTAGGTATTATATAAGACTGATGAATCATAGGCCTATACCCCTGAAACAAATAATACATTATATGTTAATTAACTGAATATAAATTTAAAAGAAAAAGAAAGAAACCTACCCACTCAACTAATAAAAAGGACTGTAGGTGGCAGAAATACATTGGAGGAAAGAGCTACTGTCTATGTTAAAAAGAAAAGAAAAGAAAAAGTTGTGTGTAATATCCACATGTGTTCAGCTGGCTTCGTTGATACCAAAAAGGCAGCTGAGCATCCCTCCATTACCAGTCATGCATACTGATACTTAGGTGCATTGCTTTGCTTTTTCTCTGGGTCCCAGTCTAAGTATAAACGCAGGAATTAGAAGCTTCCTTAAGGTCCCAATTATATGCGCTCCATTCTCTGTCAGAGATATAATGGCTGGGGCACCTGGGTGGCTCAGATGAGTAAGCATCTGCCTTTGGCTCAGGTCATGATCCCAGGGTTCTAGGATCCAGCCCAACGTCGGGCTCCCCGCTCAGCGTGGAGCTTGCTCCTCCCTCTCCCTTTACTATTCCTTCCACTTGTGCTCTCTCACTCTTTCTGTCAAATAAATAAATAAAATCTTTTTTAAAAAGAGAAATATAATGGCTGACACATGCTAATATATTAACTGCCACTTCCCTATAAGCATAGTATGGTGAATAGGCATAACGAGCTTCCAAAGTTGGGGGGGGAATCAACTTTCTCCATATGAAAATGTGCCTACTTAATTGTTTCTTTTGCTGCTTTAGCACTGTCGTTTTGAGATCAGTAATATTCCTCAACAAAGTATTTCCTTTGAGGTTGAACCTTATGAAATTATAAGCCACCATAAAAATTTACTGCATTGATTATTTCATAATGTATACATATATCGAAACATGAAGTTACACACTTTAACACAATTTTTATTTGCCAACTATATCTCAGTAAAACTGGAGAAGAAGGAAAACCTTTACTGTGTAATCAGCTACAAAAAAGCAGGTCAAATGTAAACTGATGAGGTTCTGGTGTTCAAATTTGGTCCATTCACTAGCCTGTCCGACAGTCAAGATTCTGGAAGAATCACTACTCACAGGATGTATGTTACACATTGTATCACTGAGGTATTCCCTTTATTAATACCTCAGATGATTTAGCATTTATGGAAAGTCAGCAAGTCATTGCAATAGTATGGGGGGAATAATGTAGTTATTGACTACCATTGCTACTATAAAAGTTATGTGTATAATAATGTAGTTATTGACTACCACTACTGCTATAAGAATGCCACACTGGCCACAGTAAATAGCAGGGAGCATGGCACAGGGGAAGAGCATGAGCCTGGGGGTAAAATTAGTTGAGTTCTAGGCTCAGGTCTGTCCCTACAAAGTTGTGTGGGATGGGGGCAGTGAGCTCATCTTGCTAGATCCAGCCCTCTTCATATGTGACTGGAACATAGAATTTCTCAAATTGATTACTTCAGTCAGAATGTTCTCCTGAGTCTAAGCTTTCAGGTATTATGATATGTCCATTAGCTTCAAGAATTAGAAATGAGAAAAAGACCGAATTTTACAGAGCTTAATTTGACGATCGTTGTGTTTGTCAATTTCCTTCTCTTATTCACAAATCTTTGTTAGGTGCCAACTTGTTTCCTTTAGCCCATCGTTTACTCAGGAAAACTGGATTGCTGACTATGCACAGAATCTATATCCTAGGGGCACTTGGGTAGCTCAGTGTTTAACTGTCTGCCTTGGGCGCAGGTCATGATGTCAGGGTCCTGGAATGCAGTGCTGCATTGGGCTCCCTGCTCAATGGGAGGCCTGCTTCTCCCCTTCCCACTCCCCCTGCTCCTGTTCCTTCTCTCACTCCCTCTCTCTCTATCAAATAAGTAAAATCTTTAAAAAAGAAAAAATTCTATACCCTATCCAACGTTGGCTCCAGTGCTGTGTGGGTAATTGAGATTGTGGAGAATGCAGATGTCTAGCTTCAGATCATGTGGGATTCCAGCTGGACACCTTAAACAGATAAGCAGGTCAATGGTGAAGTATGTCCAATTTAGAATTTTCTCTTTTCCTTCTCTTTTAAGCAGAACAAGGAATCCTGAACTATTATGTTCTTCTTAGTTAAGTGGAAAGCATGGCTGGCTAGGTGTTCTATATTTCCTAATGTCCCACAGAGCAGTTTCTTTTTAAGCATCGAGAATTCCTGGCCCTCAGTTTGGGTGCTATTATAAAAATACTGGCTATCCACTTTGTCATGTAAGCATAAAATATATATTGACAAGGGTATACATAGACCTAGTTCCAAGCTACAATTGCAGGAAAGAGAAAAATGGATGAAGTTCCCCGTTTAGGATTGTCAGAGACAAAGGGCTTAATGTCCTCACTAAAGAACAACATTTCACTACCCGTTTAGTGTGACCATTTGATGGAGTTTAGAAATGGGCCATTTATGTGTTCACTTTTCAGAAAAATTAATATACTTGGAAATATATATGATCCGTTTCTGAGTTGTGAGCTTTTGCGGTTTTCATCATAGATTGTCTTTTCATGAATTTTGAGTAGTAAAAAAGCATCGCATAGCAGCTATCCCCATGTAAGTAGTGCCAAGAGAAGCATATAGAAAAGTTCTTCAGGAAAGTCTGATGGATCTAGGGCATTTTATGAGTCAAAAAGAAATCTAAGAGAAAACTATTTTTTCTCTTGCTCATGTGTTGTTTTATAGGCTTTCTAATTCAACTTTCCTTCTGTGATACCCAATGTCATAAGTACTTATAAAGTTTACCATAACAGCTGAGCATATACTTAATTTTTAAAGACCTGGCTCTTCTCCAGAAGCCCTTCCAAATTATAGCACATTAGGGCTCTCCCATCCTGTCCCTGTTCAATCAAAGGGAAGCATTTATCTTAGATATTTTCCCAGTTTTTACCCAGATTATTCATTTTCACATCCCCGAAGGCATTTGGCAACAGAGAAATGCAATGTTCATTCACATTAACCCATTTTGAAAACACTTGAGACTATGTGAAGTTGCCTAATCCCCAAATCAGTGCTACCAACTAATGACAACTCATTGGGCTCTTGCTTCAGAAGAGAAAACATTTGGTTCATTTTTGGAAGGAAACAAACTGAGACCTTGCCTCATCTGCTTTGCCTTTTATTCCTTAGAGCTCGCAGAGATGAATGGTTAGGTGCTTTGCTAAAGAGGAATAGAAAGGCAGCTATAGAAATGCACAAAAGAATTTAATTTCTAGATGGGGAGGCTGGACAAACCATCCTGATCATGAAGAGTCTATCTTGGATGAAGAGTAAACATTTTTTATTTTAAAAAATAAAAACAAAAACAAAACACCTCTTCTTACTCTTCCTAGGTTCGTGGAATGTACACTCCTGTGAATTCAGTATTTTTTTATATGAACCGCTTTGTCCCCTGCCGAAGAACACCACTTTTTTTTTATCCACTCAAGTTTTTCCAGTTTTACTGAAAAATAATTGACCTACAACACTGCCTAAGGTTCAAGTTGTACAGCATGATGATTTACATATATCATGCAATGATTACAGCACTGGTTTTATTATCATCTCCTATAGATCAATAAGAGGAAAAGCATAGAAGATTTCTCTTTGTGAGGAGAACACTTAGGATCTATTCTTACCTTTCCTGGATATTGCACAGCAACGTTAGCTATAGTCCTCATGTTGTATACTACATCCCTAGTGCTTATTTATCTTATAACCAGAAGTTTATAGCTTTTGATCAGCTTCCTCCAGTTCCCCTTCCCCCTCACCCTTTGCCTCTGTAATAACCAATCTAATCTTTTTCTATGACTTTGGTTTTTGGTTTTTTGTTCTCTTTTGGTTTTTTAGATTCCACACATAAATGAGATTATACAGTATTTGTCTTTCTCTGACTTCTTTTACTTCGTGTGATGCCTTCAGGTTCCATCCATGCTGTTGCCAATGGTAGCATTTCCTCATTTACTATGGCTGACTAATATTCCATTATACACACACACACACACACACACACACACACGACAACTTCTTTATTCACCCACTGACGGATGCTTGGGTTCTTTCCCTTGGCTGTTATAAATAATGCCGCTATGAAAATGGGGTTGTAGATACTTTCTCAAGTGAATGCTTTCATTTCCTTTGGATATATTCCTAAAAATAGAATTGCTAGATCATATGGTAGTTTTAATTTTTTGAGGAACCTCCATACTGTTTTCCATAAGGGCTACACCAATTTATATTTCTACCCACAGTGCACCAAAATGCCCTTTTTCACAAGTGCACACCAGCATTTGTTATCTCTTGTATTTTGAGGATGACCATTCTAACAAGTGTGAAGTGACCATTCATTGTGGTCTTGATTTGCATTTTCCTGATGACTAGTGATGTTGAACAACTTTCCATGTACCTTGGCCATTTATATATCTTCTTTGGGAAAATGTCTTTTCAGGTCCTTTATCCTCTTTAAAAAAAACTATTTTACTACTTGTTTATTTACATTAATATTTTTTTAAGTTTTAAATTCCAGTTAACATATGATATTTATTTCAGGTATAGAACTCAATGATTCAATACTGAAACATACAATACCTGGTGCTCATCCCAAGTGCCCTCCTTAAACCCCATCCCCCCACCCACCTCCCCTGTGATAACCATCAGTGTGATATCTATAGTTAAGAGTCTGTTTCTTGGTTTTCCTTTCTCCCCACCTCACCCCCCAATATTTGTTTGGTTTCTTAAATTCCATGTGAGTGAAATAAAATGGTATTTTTCTTTGACTGACTGATTTTGCTTAGCATAATAACTGAAGTATAGTTAACATATAATTTTAGTTTTAGGTGTAAAACATAGTGAATTGTCATTTATATATTATGAAATGATTACCAAGATAAGTCTAGTTACCATCTGTCACCATACAAGGTTATTACAATCGCATTGAATACATTCCTCATGTAACTATCCCTATTTACATCCCCGTAACTTTTTTTTAAAGATTTTATTTATTTATTTGACAGACAGAGATCACAAGTAGGCAGAGAGGCAGGGAGAGAGAGAGGGGAGGAAGCAGGCTTCCCGCGGAGCAGAGAGCCCGATGTGAGGCTCCATCCCAGGACCCTGGGATCATGACCTGAGCCAAAGGCAGAGGCTTTAACCCACTGCCTCTTCCAGGTCCCAGGTCCCTTCCTCCCCATAACTTATTTATTTTAAAACTGGAAGTTTGTACGTCTTAATCCTCTTCACCTATTTTGTACATCCCATCCCCCACCCTCCCACCTGGCAACTACCATATTTTTCTCTGTAGTTATGAGTCTGTACCTGTTTTGTTTGTTCATTTGTTTTTCAGATTTCATAGGTAAGTTAAATCATAGGATATTTGTCTTTCCTAGTCTGGCTTTTTTTACTTAGTATAATACTCTCTAGGTCCATCCATGTTGTTGGAAAGGGTAAGATTTTATTCTTTTTTGTGGCTGAGTCCTATTTCATCACATGGATTCACCCCACATTGTCTTTATTTATTTATCTATTGATGGACAGTTGTTTTCATATCTTGGCTATTATAAATAATGCTACAGTTAATATAACATTGCATATATCTTTACAAATTAGTGGGTTTTTTTTCAGATAAATAACTGCAAGTGAAATTGATGGATTATAGGATATTCCTATTTTAAATTTTTCGAGGAAACTCTATACTGTTTTCCACAGTGGCTGCACCAATTGATATTTCATCAACATTGTATCAGGGTTCCCTTTCTCCACATCTTTATCAATACTTTTTTTTTTGTCTTTTTGATACTAGCCATTCAAACAGGTGTGAGGTAATATCTCATTGTGGATTTGATTTGCATTTCCCTAGTGATTAGTGGTAATGAGCATCTTTTCATCTGTTCATTGGCAATCAGTATGTTTTCTTTGGAAAAATGTTTATTCATTCATATTCTTGACCCATTTTTAATCAGATTATTTGGGTGGATTTCTTCCCCCCTTCTTTTATTGGTGTTAAGTTGTATGCATTCTTTATATAGTTTGGATATTAACCCTTTACCAGATGTATCATTTGTAAATGTCTTCTCCCATTCTGTAGGTCACCTTTTTGTTTTGTGAATGGCTTTCTTTGCTGTGAAAAGTTTTTTGGTTTGATGTAGTCCCAGGTGTTTATTTTTGCTTTTGTTAACCTTTGCCTGAGGAGATAAATCCAAAAAATATTCTCAGATTAATATTCAAGAATATTATTGTCTATGTTTTCCTCTAGGAGTCTTATGGTTTCAGGTTTCACATTTAGGTCTTGAATTTATTTTGAGTTTATTTTTGTGTATGGTATAAGAAAGTGATCTAATATAATTCTTTTGCATGCAGCTGTCTGGTTTTCCTAAAACCATTTATTAAAAAGACTATCATTTCCCCATTTATATCTGTGCTCCTTACATCCTAGATTAATTGATCATATAAGCATGGGTTTATTTCTGGGCTCTCTATTCTGTTCCATTGATCTATGTGTCTGTTTTCATGGCAGTACCATACTGTATTGATTATTATATTTTTGTACTATAGTTTGAAATATAGGATTCTGATAATCCAGCTTTTTTCTTCTTTCTCAGGGTTTCTTGGGCTATTCAGAGTCTTTTGTAACTCCATATAAATATTAGGATTATTTGTTGTATTTCTGCAAAAAATGTCATTGATATTTTGATAAGGATTACACTGAATCTGTAGATTGCCTTGGATAGGATGGACATTTTAACGATGTTAATTCTTCCAATTCATGAGCATAATATATCTTTCCACTTATTTGTGTTGTCTTCAATTTCTGTTATCACTCTCTCGTACTTTTCAAAGTACAGGTCTTTCACCTTTTAGTTAAATTTATTCCTAAGTATTTTATTCTTTTTGATGCAGTTGTAAATAGGATAATTTTTTCTTAATTTCTCTCTCTTCTAGTGTGTTATTAGTGTATAGAAATGCAACATGTTAAAAAAATAAATGTAGCAGGTTTCTGTATATTAATTTTGCATCCTGCGACTTTACTGAATTCATTTATTAGTTGTAGAAGTTCTTTTGGTGGGAGTTTTAAGATTTCCTATGTAGTGTCATGTCATCTGCAAACAGTGATAGTTTTGCTTCTTTTTCATCAAATGAATTTTTGAATGATTTTTATTCTTTTTTTGTGTCTAATTGCTATGGCTAGGACTTCCCATATTATGTTGAATAAAAGACTGGCCATCCTTATTTTATTCCAGGTCTTAGAAGAAAAGATTACAGATTTTCATCATGGAGTATGTTTTTCTTAAAGATTTTATTTATTTATTTGAAAGATCAAAAGTAGGCAGAGAGGGAGACAGAGAAAGAGGGAGGGAAGCAGGCTCCCTACCGAGCAGAGAACCCGACACAGGGATTGATCCCAGGACCCCAAGATCATAACCCGAACAGAAGGCAGATACTTAACCCACTGAGCCACCTAGGTGCCCCATTGAGTATGATTTTATCTGTGGGTTTTGTCATATATGGTTTTTATTATGTTAAGGTATATTGCCTTTACACCCATTTTATTGAGGGTTTTTATCATAAGTGGGTATTGAATTCTGTCAAATGCTTTTCATGCCTTGACTGAGATGTTTATATGATTTTTATCCTTTATTTTGTTAATTGGTGTATTATTTTGATTGATTTGTGGATATTTAACCATCCTGATATCTCTAGAATAAGTTCCACTTGATCATGGGGTATGATTTTTTTAATGTTTTGTCAAAACTGGTTTGCTGATATTTTATTGAAGATTTTTGTTTCTATGTTTGCCAGGGGTATTAGCCTTTAACTTTCCCCCTTTTTATAGTATCTTTGACTGGTTTTGCTATCAAGATAATGCTGACCTCATAGAATTTGGAAACATTGTTTCCTTTTCAATTTTTTAGAATAGTTTATGAAAGATAGATATTAACTCTTCTTTAATTGTTTGGTAGAATTCACCTCTGATGTCATCTAGCATTGGAATTTGGTTTGTTGAGAAATTTTTGATCATTAACTCAATTCCATTACTAGTAATATCTGCTCAAATTTTCTATTTGTTCATTATTCAGTCTTGGAAAATGGTATGTTCTTAGGAATTAATATATTCTTTATAAATCTTGAATACCAGCTCTTTATCTGATATGTCATTTGTGAATATCTTCTCCAGTTCCATTAGGTTGACTATTTCCTTTGCTGTGCAGATTATCCTGATGAGGTCCTAATAGTTCATTTTTGCTTTTGTTTCCCTTGCCTTTAGAGATCGGTCTTGCAAAAAGTTGCTGTAGCCAAGATTAAAGAGGTTGCTGCCTGTTTTTTCCTCCAGGATTTTGATGGATTCCTGTCTCACATTTAGGCCTTTCATCCATTTTGAGTTTATCTCCAAATGGTATAAGAGAAAGGTTCAGTTTCATTCTTGTCCATGTGGCTGTCCAATTTTCCCAACACAATTTATTGAAGGACTATCTTTTTTCCATCAGATATTCTTTCCTGCTTTGTCAAAGATTATTTGACCTTAGAGTTGAGGGTCCATTTTGGGGTTCTCCATTCCGTTCCATTGTTCTGTCTATTTTTGTGCCAGTACCATGCTGTCTTGATGAACACAGCTTCGTAACATGGCTTGAAGCCAAGCATTGTGATGCCCCCAGCTTTGGTTTTCTTTTTCAATACTCCCTTGGCTATTCAGGATCTTTTCTTGTTCCATACAAATTTTAAGATTGTAGGCTCCAGCTCTGTGAAAAATGCCAATGGCATTCTGATAGGGATCACATTCAATGTGTAGATTGCTCTGGGTAGCATAGACATTTCAACAATATTTATTCTTCCAATTCATGAGCATGGAATATTTTTCCATCTCTTTGCATCTTCCTCAATTTCTATCATAAGTGTTCTGTAGCTTTTAGAGTACAGATCTTTTTTCTTCTTTGATTAGGTTTATTTCTAGGTATCTTAATGGGTTTTGGTGCAATTATAAATGGGATCAATTCCTTAATTTCTCTTTCTTCAGTCACATTGTTACTGCATAGAAATGCAACTAATTTCTGTGTATTGATTTTTGTATTCTCCCATGTTGCTGAATTGCTGTATGAGTTCTGGCTATTTTTGGATGGAGTGTTTTGGGTATTCCACATAAAGTATCATGTCATCGGCGAAGAGGGAGAGTTTGACTTCTTCTTTACCAATTTGGATGCCTTTTATTTCTTTTTGTTGTCTAATTGCTGAGGTTAAGACTTTTAGTTCTATGTTGAACAACAGTGGTGAGAGTGGGCATCCCTGTTGTGGTCCTGACCTTAGGAACAGTTTTTGGCCATTGAGAATAATATTTTCTGTGAGCTTTTCATAGATGGCTTTTATGGTATTGAGATATATTCCCTCTATCTCTACACTTTGGAGAGTTTTAATCAAGAAAGGATGTTGTATTTTGACAAATGCTTTTTCTGCATCAGTTGAGAGGATCATATGGTTTTTGTCTTTTCTTTTATTAATGTGATCTATCACGTTGATTGATTTGCAAATGTTGAACCACCCTTGCATCCTAATTGGTGGTGGTTAATAATCCTTTTAATGTACTGTTGGATCCTATTGGCTAGTATCTTGGTGAGTGGTGATATTTTAATAATATTCTTCTGATCTGTAAACACATGATACCTTTCCACTTATTTGTATCATCTTTAATTTCTTTCATCAATATCTTATGGTTTTCAAAGTAGAGATCTTTCACCTCCTTGGTTAAAATTATTCCTAAGTATTTTACTGTTTTTATGCTATTGTGAATGGAATTGATTTTTTTTTTAATTTCTCCTTCAGAAAATTTATTGTTATAAAAACACTCCTGATTTTTGTATATTAATTTTGTATCCTGCAACATTACTCAATTTATTGATCAGTTCTAACAGTTTTTGGATTGAATCTTTAGGATTTCCTGCATATGAAATCATGTCATCTGCAAATAAAAACAGTTTTGCTGATTCCTTTTCTATTTTGAAAAGAATGCTTTTTTTTCTTTCCCTATTTCTCAAGCTAGGACTTAGAAAACCATGTTGACTAAGAGTGGTGAAAGAGGTTACTCTTGTCTTGTTCCTGATCTAAGAGGAAATGTTTTCAAACTATCACCAATGAGTGTGAAGTTAGCTATGGGCTTGTCATATGTGGTCATTATGTAGAGATATGTTCCTTTTATGTCTAATTTGTTAAGTGTTTTATCATGAATGGATGTTGACTTTTGTCAAATGTTTTTCTGCATCTATTAAGATGATCATATGATTCTTTCATTCTATTAATATGATGAATCACATTGATTGATTTGCATACATTGAACCATTCTTTCATCTCAGGGATAAATTCCATTTAATCATGGTAAATGATCCTTTGAATATGCTGCCAAACTCAGTTTACTAATATTTTGTTGGGAATTTTTGCATTTATAGTCATCAAGCATATTAGCCTCTAGTTTTCTTTTCTAGGAGTATCTGTATTTGGATTTGGTATCAAGATAATGCTGATTTTGTTAAGTGAATTGAGGACTACATTCCTTTCTCTCAGATTTTTTGAAAGAGCTTGAGAAGGATTGGATAAATTTTTTCATTAAGTGTTTGGGAAAATTCATCAGTGAAGCCATCCAGTCTGGGCTTTTTTTGTTGGGAGGTTTTGTTGTTGTTATTATTTGTTTTTTGTTTTTTAGTAGGCTCCATGCCCAGCATGAGGGGGCATAAACTCATGACCCTGAGGTCAATACCTGAGCTGAGATCAAGAGTCAGACACTTAACCAACTGGGCCCTTGTTGGGAGATTTTTTGATTATTGATTCAATCTGCTTACTGGTACCTGGGGTCTTCAAACTATCTGTTTTTTTCCTGTTTTAATCTTGATAGGTTATATGTTTCTAAGAATTCTTCTATTTCTACTAGGTTGTCCAGTTTGTTGGCATAAAGTTAGTCATAGTAACCTCTTATTTCTGTGGTATATGTTGTTTCATTCATTTTTCATTTATTATTTTATTGATTCAGTTCATCTTTTTTCTATGGTTAGTATGTTTGTCAATTTTATTTTTTTTTTCCAAAGAACCAGCTGTTAGTTTGGTTAGTTTTTTAAATTATATTTATGTTCTTTATTTCATTTATTTCTATTCTAATTTTTATTTTTTCCTTTCTTCTGCTAACTTAGGGCTTCATTCTTTGTCTGGTTACTTAAGGTGGAAAGGGGTGTTGTTTATTTGAGATCATTCTTTTTTCTATTCCAACTAATATGGGTTTTTATTTAAATTCAGTTAGCCAAAATATAGCATACCATTAGTTTCAGATGTAGTGTTCATTGATTCATCAGTTGTGTATAACATCCAGTGTTCATCACATCATGTGCCCTCCTTAATGCTCATCGCTGAGTTATCCCATTCCCACACCCAGCTCCTCTTCTAAAACCCTCAGTTTGCTTTCCAGAGAAATAGCTTAGAAGATCATAGGGGAAGGGAGGGAAAACTAAATGGGATCATTCTTCTTAATGAAGGCCTTCATTGCTATGAATTTCTTTCTTAGGACCGCTTCTGCAGCATCCTATCAGATTTTATGTTGTGTTTTCATTTTTTTTTTTTGTCTCAATCTTTCTTGAAACTTTTATTTTCTCAGGAAAGTCTTTCCCCATATTTTATTTCTGAAGAACAGCTTCACCAAGTATAGAATTTTGAGTTGAGAGATTTATCTTTCAGTACTTTAAATGTGCCATCCCATTTTCTTCTGGCCTAAAAAATTTCTGTTGAGAAATCTGCTCATAGTAGTAGGGGAGTTCCCCTGGATTCTCTGGCTTACTAGATGGTCAGGACCAGGTTCTATGGTTAATAATATATGGGGTCATGAATTACCTTCCCTGCCCTGGATGGGACCCAGGGCATGTATGCCTTATTGTTTGGGGACCTGGATTGGGCAATAATGTGCACTGAATTCTCTGGTCAAGTGAGACAGCCAGTTTTGATCTGCAGTTGGGGGAAGTCACAAGCTGTGCTTTTTGCTCAAGTGCCACTGTAATCAGGGCTGTCGGATGGGCTCCACAGCTTTCCAAATGCTCTGGTTATATTCACTAGTCAGGCAGGCTGAAGGCTATATTCAGCAATGAAGGGAGGTATGTCTTAGTTTTTCTGTCAGAGAATAATAGGAGAAACAGCTCTAAAGCAGGTAAAGCTCTTTGCCCATTGTTCTAACTTAAACTGACTGTGGGTCAAGTTCTTTGACCAAAAAGGGCCACAAGCTTTGATCTACAGGTTATCAGCTATGGCTGCCTCTCTCTTTGCTTAAGTGTTATGGGCTTACACAGCTTTCAGGTATTATTGCCAGCCCACCTGGTCACATGGTGCCAGGAGACATTCCACAGCAGGTGAAGTTATGGTACAATTCCTTTTTTGTGCAGGATGAGGAGAAACCACATCAGGGCTATCCCACTTTTTCCCAGACAGGATTTCTGGTCAGGAGAGCCTCTGCCGAGGCTAGGAATTTATTCCCCTGCCTAGGTGTAGCAAGGGAACTCTCCATGCCTATTACTGGCTTTACTCTCGGAGGGTTCAGCTCTGCCTGCTCACCTCTCGATTCAAGCAGTGCTGGCCAGATGGAGCCTGGAGAACCTCTGCAATTCCCATAAGACAAGACCAGAGTAGGGGCTCCTACATAGTAACCCACAGTGCTATGGGGGTGGGGAACACTGATTGTCCCCCTGGGTACTGGTTGTCTCTTTCCCACTGGAGGAACCAGCAGCTCAGAGGAGACATCTCTCAATGGGCAACGCAATCACTGTGCAACCACTTCTCTAACTCTTTCTAATTCAGTCTGTATTTGTCTCTGTATAGGGGTGTGCTTCAGCCTCACCTCCCATATTTTAGGACTTTTTGGTGGTATCTTAATCATGAATCATTGTTTGTTCCTCTTATTGAGAGGGAGCAATGTCGAGAATTCCTACATCATATCTTGGTGACGTTGCTCGCTAGATCTGATCCACAGGCTTCACCATATGTAGCTGAGGGCAGAGAATGTATGCTTTCTGTGGGCAGCTGGCAGCCAGGTGGGAGGAAGAAGCTGAGTCCATACCACCCTTAGTCAGAGGGATTGGTGAGAAGACAAGGATGAAGGGACTTTTTATTCTAAAATATAATGCTGAGCTCAAATAGTAATTTCTGATGTAAAATAAATCTCTTAAAATAATCACTCTACAGACAGAGCCAAGAGACCTGTATACTCCTTCATCATCCCTGTGTAGAGACAATGTAATAGAGAAGAATATGGGTATTAACCACTGGTTTGGGCCCTGATTCTGCCCCTTTCTCAGTTTCGCCACCTGAGCAAATATGCAATGAGCTGAACCTTACTTTTTTCATATGTATGACAAGGATAACATCTCTAGGAGCTATTATGAGGATTAAGTGCAATTTTGTATATGTAGTGCTTGGCAAGGAGTGAGCATTCAGTAAATAGTAGTTGTTCTTATTCTTGTTGTAGAAGACTATCAATTCAGAAAGAGTTTTTAGAGGAATTTCCAGTTTTTCTATAAAGACATCCCTCCATTTGGCTCACAGGGATGCAATGCCTATGAGTCCATAGGTTTCTCATCTTGTTTTCTCAAACACCTCAAATGATGCTACAAATAGTTATCTGGTTTTTAGAAAGGATGGGAGGAACATGATCTCATTAAGCTTCTGCTCCCACATAGATTATGAATAATTTTAATGGCCACAAACTTTTAAGCCTGAGTTCTTCAACGCACCACTGCTCATGCCAGCCCTGTAAGCATCTCATCATTATCCCAAAGTTGTTTTGTTCAGGTCTTTAAATGGATCTGAAATCTCTGGACATCAAGGGATGATGGGTTGACTCTGAAAACAGCTTGACCATCAACAATCTAACAGTCATAAAACAGCCATAAAGTAATGTTTGTGTGTTATTCATGGCAGCCGATTAAACTATGGAAGTGTCACAGTGTTGCGTGGTGAAATCTGGATAGTTCTTCAGATGGACTGGCCTGTAGAGACCTGAAAGGGAAACAGAACCATTCCTTCTAGATGAAGTAAATCTGATAAGCATTTTCAGTTTCCTGGCAAAAGTCGCACTCAGAGATCTAGGAAACCCAAAGCCCATTCCTGTTTCCATTTACTCCTTTAAACAAGTTCTTGTTGGTCACATTTTGGGAATTAAGTTATACTCGGCCAACAGATATAATCAATTTAATGGAGGCACTTACTGATCTAAACAAGCCTTTTTGGAAAGGATTTTGAAAAGATCATCATAGAACTAACCATTAGTATGTAAATGTGGCTTTACCATTTCCATCTCCCAGGCGGAGCCATATGACAGTGCCGTAAGCCACCCCACTCTGGCTCTAACCCAGGATTTCCACACTCCCTAGTGTGGTCTACGTTCCAAAATGTCCTAACTTTTCTCTACCCTTTCTGTTCTCATCAGGAAGCTGTTCTCCATTAGAGACTGGGAGGGACTAATGAACTCAAATCAATTCAAATAATGCATTAGTAACTGAGTTCTTAGCACCACCGCTATAGTATTGGCATTTTTAAAAAAGAAATCACTTAAGTGTAATTCATAATTGGTAAAATTTCAGGCTGAGTAAAAAGGAAAAAATAAAGTTTCAGAAAGGAGCTCCCGATCAGATTTTTCTGAACTATTGCTTTTGTTTCACAGCTTTTTTTTACATGTTTTTCTTTAAGAATTTGTTTAATTCTTCAGCTGGTATTTACTGAGGCACTAAAATATTGTGATCACTGTTCTGGGAGTTTAAATCCATCAGTAAACAAAACAAAGATCTCTAACTTTGGGGAACAGAATGAGAGACTACATACCAGACATAAATATATTATATAGAATGTTAGAAAGTGATAGCTGCTTTGATAAAAGAAAAAAGAAGAGCAGGATTAGGGGAATAAAGAGTGCTGGGTAGTTGGGTTGATTTGCTAATTTATTTTTTAAATTAAAATATAATTGACACAAATCTCATTAGTTTCAGGTATGTATCATAGTAATTAAATATTTTTATACATTATAAAATAAGTCCCTCCAAAATAATAATAATTCCCACAGTAAGTCTAGTTATTGTCATCATACAAAGCTATAATGTTATTGGGTATATTCCCTATGCTGTATATTACAATCCCTTGACTTACTTTATAACTGGAAGTTTGTACTTCTTAATCACCTTTATCTATCTTGTCTACCCCCCAACCTCCATAAGGGTTTCCATACTGACTAACTCATTTATATTCCTACCAACAAGGTATATGCATTCCCTTTCTCCTACAACCGTGCCATTCTCATAGAAATGAGGAGATATTTCATTGAGGTTTTGATTTGCATTTTCCTGATTAGTGATATCCAGCATTCTTTCATGTGCCTGTTGGCCTTCTAAATGTCTTTTTTGGAAAAATGTCTAGTTAAGTCTTCTGCCCATTTCTGGGTTTTTGTTTATTAGCTATTGAGTTGTAGAAGTTCTTTGTGTATTTGGATATTTCTCCTTATTGGGTGTATGATGTGCAAATATCTTCTCTCATTCAATAGGTTGCATTTTGTTTTGTTGATGGTTTCCTTTTTTTTGCTTATTTTAACTTTTATTACCCTTGCCTGAGAGGACTGGTTAAAAAAAATATTGCTAAGACTAATGTCAAGCAGCTTACAGCCTATGTTAACATCTAGGAGTTTCAGTCGCACATTCAGTCTTCAATCTATTTGAATTTATTTTTGTACATGGTATAACATAATGGTCCAGTTTTATTCTTTTGCATGTAACTGTCCAGTTTTCCCAGCATCATTTGTTGAAAAGACTGTGTTTTCATTATTGTATATTCTTTCCTCCTCTGTTACAAATTAACTGACCATATAAAGTGTGAGTTTATTTCCAGTTTCTCTAATCCATGCCGTCAATCTATGTGGCTATTTTTGTACCAGTACCATACAGTTTTGATTACTACAGATTTCTAATATAGTTTTGAAATCAGAGAGCTTGATATACCAGCCCTTTTCCTCTTTATCAAGATTTCTATGGGTATTCAAAGTCTTGTGGCTCCATACAAATTTGAGGATTATTTGTTCTAGTTTTGTGTAAAAAAAAAAAAAATAGCATTTTGATAGAGATAGCTTTGAATGTGTAGATTGCTTTGGGTATGGACTTTTTGACAATATTAATTCAGCCAATCCATGAGGATATATCTTTCCAATTTATTTGTTTTGTCTTCAATTTCCTTCATCATCTTATAGATTTCAGAGTACAAATCTTTTACTTCCTTGATTAAATTTATTCTTACATATTTTATTCTTTTTGACATAATTAGAAAAGGGATGGTTTTCTTAATTTCTTTCTAATAGTTTGTTATTACAGATGTGCAACTGATTTCTGTATGTTAATTTTGTATCTTGCAACTGTACAGAATTTATTTGTTCTAATAGTTTTTTTGGTGGAGTCTCTAGGGTTTTCTGTGTATGGTATCATGTCGTCTCCAAACAGTAAGAGTTTTAGTTATTCCTTTCCAATTTGGATGTCTTTCATTTCCTTTTCTTATTTAATTGCTCTGGCTGGGACTTCTCATACTCTTTTGAACAACAGTTACAAAACTGGGCATCGGTATTTTGTTTCTGATCTTAGAGGAAAAGCTTGAAGCTTTTCACCACTGAGTGTGATGTTAGCTCTAAGTTTGTCATAAATGGACTTTATTATGTCAATAATTCCCTTTGCACCCACTTTGATGAGAGTTTTTGTCATAAAAGGATGTTGAATTTTTTTCATACACTTTTCTGCATCTATTGAGATGATTATGCGTTTTTAACCTTCGTTTTGTTAATATGATGAATCTTGTTGATTGATTTGCTGATGTCAAACTATCCTTGCATCCATGGGATAAATCCCAGTTGATCATGATCCTTTTACTGTGCTTTTGAATTCAGTTTGCTGATATTTTATTAAAGATTTTTGCAATTATGTTCATCAGAGATATTGGCCTGCAGTTCTCTCTTTTGTCGTTTGCCCTTGTCTGGGTTTGGTATCTGTATAATACATATTCAACTTGTAAAAATGAATTCAGAAGCATTCCTTCCTCTTCAGTTTTTGGGAATATAGTTGATCCTTGAACAACATGGGTTTAACCTGCATAGATCTACTTATATGTGGATTTTTGTTTTTAATACATTGTGATTGAAAGAAGTTGCCAAGTAACTAGATATTGAAAGGAAGAGTGGAAGAAAGAAGGTTGAAACAGCAGGGTTCTTACCTGCTGTTGGCATTCCTCACCCCACTACCTGTGCAAACCTTGATTAATTGAGATCTTGAACTGAGAAATGCAAAGACACTGGCTCTGAGGACGGATTCTTGCCAAAGCATTAGGGCCAGTTACTGGCTGAAGTTAGTCAGGGACCACAGAATGATAAACTACTTGACCCCCAGGTGGGGGTGCAGGAGAACACTGCGGTCAAGATAGCATCAGGCAGGAGCTTGAGCCACAGAGCTGATGGGGGAAGGATGTTGTCAATGGTGGTAAAAGTTTTCCGAAGCAGGAAGCTAATACTGCTGGAGAACTGGCATCTCTCCACTTGCCAGCCCTTCCATAAGCACAAACAGTGTTAGAACCACACAAGGAGGTCAGTTAGAACAGGAGATCTAGAGAGGTGGGCAAAGGTACTCTGCTTTCCCCTGCTCTTTGCACTTCTCCCAGACTTTGCTTGCAAGCAAATTTCTGTCATTCCTGGATAGAGAAGTAAGGAGTGGGTGTCACACCAGGATCCAGATTTCCTAACCAGGTGGTGATAATGGTGTGTGAGGTGCTTCCTTTTTACTGTACGGCAAGGTACAGAGATGTATTTTCTCTTCCTTAAGATTTTAATATTCTTTTTTTCTAGCATTGTAAGAATATAGTATATAATACATATAACATACAAAATACATGTTGACTTTGTTATCAGTAAGTCTTCTAGTCAATGAAAGACTACTAATAGTTAAGTTTTTAGAGTGTCAAAAGAATACTGTTATGCTGGAAATAAAAAAAAAAATTAAAAAAAAAATAAAATTAAAAAAAAAAAAAAAGATACATACAGATTCTTTACTGGACAGGGGCTTGGTGCCCCTCACCTCCACGTTATTCATGAGTCCATTGTAATTTGAGGGTAAGTACTAACTCTTCTTTAAATGTTTGATAGAATTCACCTTTGAAGCCTTCTATTTCTACTTGGTTACCCATTTTGTTGGCATACTATAGTTCTTAGTAATCTTTAATGATTCTCAGTATTTCTGTAGTATCAGTTACAACTTCTCTTTTATTTCTGGTTTTATTTGAACCTCTTGCTCTTTTTTTATGAGCCCACCTAAGGGTTTTTCAGTTTTATTTTTCTAAGAATCAGCTCTTAGTTTCATTGGTATTTTCTATTATTGTTTTAGTCTCTATTGTATTAATTTCCAATCTGATCTTTATTATTTTCTTCTTTCTACTCACTTCGGGCTTTATTTGTTCTCTTCTTCTGTTCCTTTAAGTGTAAAGTTAGATTGTTTGGGATTTTTCATGATTCTTTAGTTAGTCCTGTATCACTATAAACTTCCCACTTACAGTTGCTTTTCCTATATCCCATAGATTTGGGAAATTGTAGGGTTTTTTAAATCACAAATATATGTTTATTTGGAGCCCCAGTAAACTTATTAAATGTCAAATATATTTCTTTTTTCATAAATTACATGTATGTGTTAAACTGTGTGTAGATATTATCTCATTTAATTCTCAAAAATTTCCTTTGAAATTGTGCTTGCAGAACTCCTCATCATTTCATCAACTCCATAAATATTTCTCTCAGGAACTTGAAATATATCTTTAATTAATTAAAATTTGACTTCACATTTCTTTTGTCGAAATGTTTAAATTGATTATAAGTAATGCAAGTGCTAGTTTTCTCCCTCTTTTTATTTTGTTATTTTATTTCAGCATGATAAGTGTACTCTTTAATCCCCATCCCATTTTACCTATCTTTTGACTACCTCCCTGCACCCCTGGAACCATCTGTTTGTTCTCTGTAGTTATGAGTCTGTTTCTTGGTTTGTCTTTTCTTTTCCCCCTTTGCTCATTTTTTTCCCCTTAAATTCCACATATGAATAAAATCCTATAGTATTTCTCTTTCTCTGATTGACTTATTTCCCCTAGCATTTGATGGATTCCTGTCTCACATTTAGATCCTTCATCCATTTTGAATTTATCCCTGTGTATGGCATAAGAGAATGTTTCAGTTTCATGTGGCTATCCAATTTTCCCAACACCATTTATTGAAGAGACTGTCCTTTTTCCATTAAATATTCTTTCTTGCTTTGTCAAAGATTAGTTGACCATAGAGTTGTGGGTCCACTTCTAGGTTCTCTATTCTGTTTCATTGATCTGTGTCTGTTTTTATGCCAGAATGATACTGTCTTGATGATTACTGCTTTGTAATACAGCTTGAAGTCCAAAATTGTGACATCTCTAGCTTCTGTTTTCTTTTTTAACACAGAATACATATTCTTTTCAGCTGTACCTGGAATATTCTCCAGCATAGATCATGTGTTATACTACAAAACAAGTCTTTATATATTTAAGAAGACTGAAACCCACACCAAGTGTCTTTTCCAATCAAACAATATGAAACTAGTAATCAATTTTTTAAAAACTGGAGGAAAGGTGAACATGTAGAAACTACAAACATATTACTAAACAACCAATGAGACAATGAAGAAATTAAAGAGAAAATTTTAAAAATACCTTGAGACAAATGAAAATGAAAACATAAAGAAGATGTGATATACAATGAAACAGTATTCAGCCATAAAAAAGAATGAAATCTTGCCATTTGCAACATGGATAGAGTTAGACAACATAATGCTAAGGGAAGGGTGCCCCGCTCAAGTGCTGCCTCTCACTCTGCTCTCTCTCTCAAATAAATACACAATCTTTAAGAAAAAAAAAATGCTAAGGGAAATAAGTCAGTCAGAGAAACAGAAATACTATATGATTTTACTCGTATGTTACATGAACGGGGGTAGGGGGAGCTGGAGAAGCAGACCCCCCACTGAGCAGGGAGCCTGATGTGGGGCACCCTGGGATTATGACCTGAGGTGAACATAGACACTTAACCAATTTTGCCATCCAGACACCCTTCCCTTAGCATGATGTTCTCTAACTATTCATGTTGCAAATGGCAAGATTTCATTCTTTTTATGGCTGAATATGGGGAAAAGATATTCTGAAATGACATATCAAATAAAGGGTTGGTATCCAAGTCTATAAAGAACTTAACAAAGTAAACACCCAAAAAGCAAAAATCTAGTCAGGAAATGGGCAGAAGATATGAACAGACATTTCTCTAAAGAAGACACACAAATGGCCAACAGACACATGAAAAAGTGCTCCACATCACTTGGCATCAGGAAAATACAAACCAAACCCACAATGAGATACCAGCTCACACCAGTCAGAATGGCTAAAATTAACAACTCAGGAAATAAGAGATGTTGGTGAGGATGCAGATAAAGGGAAATCCTCTTATGCTTGGTAGCAATGAAAACTGGTGCAGTAGCTCTGGAAAACAGTATGGAATATCTTCAGAAAGTTAAAAATAGAGTTACCCTATGACCCAACAATTGCACCACTAGGAATTCATCCAATGGATACAAACATAGTGATTTGAAGGTACACATACACCCCAGTGTTTATAGAAGAAATGTCCACAATAGCCAAATGTGGCAAGAGCTCAGATGTCCATCAACAGTTGAATGGATAGACATTGGTATGTATATGTGTGTGTATATATATATGTATATACATATGTATATTAAATTTTACACACACACACACACGAATATTACTCAACAATCAAAAAGAAAAATCTTGCCATTTGCAACAACATCGATGGAACTAGAGGGTATTTTTCTAAGTGAAATAAGTCAGAGAAAGACAAATACCATATGATTTCTCTCATATGTGGAATTTAAATACAAAACAGTGAAACTTAAAATACAAAACAGATGAACATAGGAGCAAGGAAGGGAAAATAAGATAAAATAGTGAAGGAGACAAACTATAGGAGACTTAACTATAGAAAAAAAATAAGGGTTTCTGGAGGGGAGGTTGGTGGGGCAATGGGTAAATTGGGTGATGGGCATTTAGGAGTGCACTTGATATAATGAGCACTGGGTGTTATAAGCAACTGATGAATCCCTAAATTCTACACCTGAAACTAATAATAGACTATATTTTAACTAAATTGAATTTAAATAAAATTTTAAAAAGTATTTGCAGGTTTTGATGAAATATTACATACAGAGCTATTACATTTATGTAATCTAATGTGTTAAAGTCAATGTTACCTTAACTTCTGTCTGGATGATCTATCCATTGATGTAAGTAGTGTGTTAAGATCCCCTATTATTACTGTACTACTGTGTCTTCCTCCCTTTATGTCTATCAATATTTGCTTTACATATTTAAGTGTTCTTATGTTGAGTGCCTAAATATTATAATTTTCATATCCTCTTGGGTTGATCTCTTTATTAGTATGTGATGTCTTTCTTTATCTCTTGTTACCATCTTTGTTTAAAATCTATTTTATCTCATATGAGTATTGCTTTTTGTCTCTACATGTATGAAATTGTTTTCTCTCTTCAATTTCAGGTGTATGTGTCTTTAGATCTGGAGTGAATCTCTCATTGGCAATATATACATGTCTTATATCCATTTAGCCACCCTATGGTTCTTGGAACATTTAGACCATTTACATTTAAGATAATAATTTATAGGCATGTACTTATTGCCATTTTGTTAATGCTTTTCTGATTGTTTGTAGTTGTGCTCTGTTCCTTTCTTGTTTTCTTGATCTCTCCCCTTGTGACTTGACCATTTTCTTTCACGTTATGTTTAGGTTCTTTCTCTGTATTTTTGCACATTTCTGGTAAGTGTTTGTTCTGTTTTTTTGTTTTGTTTTGTTTTGTTTTTTCTATAAGGTTCATACATATTGACCTATAGAAAGATGCCTATTTTAAGCTGATAGTCTTTTAAGTTTGATTGTTTTCTAAAAGTACTACATTTTCACTATGCTGCTCCACTTTTTGTTTTTGACATCATATTTAATATTTTTTAAATTTTAGATTTCCCTTAACTACTTACTGCAGTAACAGTTGGTTCTATTACTGTTTACTAGCTTTTTAAGTGGCTGATCCTGCCTTTATTATATGTTTTCTAGTTACACTCTTTTCTTTTCCAGTTAAAGAAGACCTTTTAACATTTCTTTTAAGACCATTTAGTGGTAATGAACAGCTTTAGCTTTTCCTTGTCTAAGAAACCATCTCTCCTTCAATTCTGAATGAAAACTTAGCTGGGTAGAGTATTCTTGAATGGAATTTTTTCTGTGCAGCTCTTTAAATATGTCCTTCAACTTGCTTCTGGCTTACAAAGTGTCAAATAAATCAGTTGATAGTCTTATGAGGATTCCTTTGCATGTCGTTCTGTCTCTTGATGCCTTTTTAAGATTCTTTAAGTATTGCCATTCCTATTAAATTATGTCTTGGTATGGATATTTTTGCATTCCTCTTGTGTGGGACTCTATATTTCCTGGACCTGGATGTCTGTTTTCTTGCCCAGGTCAAGGATGTTTTCAGGAATTATTTCTCCAAGTAAGGATTGTTTTTCTGTTTTTTGGTTTTTTGGTTTTTTCACCATTCTCTCTGTCTCTCCCTCTTATTTCTCCTTCTTGGACCTCTGTAGTATGAACGTTTATATACTTGATGTTTTCCCAGAAGTCTCTTTAAACTATTTTCATTTAAAACTTCTTTTTTCATTTTGTTTCTGTGCTTGGGTGATTTCCACTATTTTGTCTTCCAGATCATTCATCTGTTCTTCTGTATCATCAAACCTATTTACACTTTGTAGTATATTTTTCATTTTAGTTATCATATTCTATAGCTATGATTGGTTCTTTTTTATTGAAGTATAATTGGCACACAATGTTACATTAGTTTTGGGTGTACAAAATAGTTATTCAGCAAATCTATAGTTTATGCTCACCACAAGTGTAGCTACTATTTGTCACCATGTAACACTATTACAATACGATTAACTATATTCCCTATGCTGTACCTTTCACCCTCATGACATATTCATTCCATAAATAGAAGCCTATACCTCCCACTCCTTTTCATCCATGTTGCCCAACTTCCCACACCTTTCCCTTCTGATAAACATAAGTTTGTTCTCTGGATTTATGAGTTTGTTTCTGCTTTTCATTAGTGTTGTTTTTTATTTTTTTAAGATCCTACAGATAAGTGAAATCATATTTGTCATTTTCTGTCTGACTTATTTGACTTAGCATAATACCCTCTAGACCCATCCATATTGTTTCAAATGGCAAGATCTCATCCTTTCTTATATCTGTATAATAGTTCATTGTGTATATATGTACCACATCTTCTTTACTCATTCATCTATCAGTGAACATGTTGGTTGCTTCTATTTCTTGGCTATTGCAAATAGTGCTGCAATAAACATAGGAATGCATATATCTTTTTGAATTAGTGTTTCCTTCTCTTTAGGATAAATACCCAGTCATAGGATGACTGGGTCCTGTGGTACTTATATTTTTAATTTTTTGTGAAACTTCCATATTGTTTTCCACAGTGGCTGCATCGACTTACATCCCTTCATTGATTCTTTCTTATATTTCCTAAGTCCTTGTTGAAGTTCTCACTGTGCTCCTCTGTTCTTCTCCCGAGTTTAATAAGCATTTTATGATTCTTACTTTGAATTCTTTATTAGGTAAATTGCTTATCTCCATTAGGGTTCCCCCCTTCCCTTCGTGGTTTTATCTCGTCTTTCTCTTGAAACATAGTCCTCTATCTATTCCTTTTGTTTGACTTTTTATTTTTTTTTTCTTAAAAATAGGCAGAACAGGTATCCTGTCCCAATCCTGAAGGAGTGGCTTTGTGTAGTAGTAGTGTTCCCTGTGTACATGGCATATGACTGATAGCTTTGTCAGCAGTATAGGTCATTGAGTTCCCAGGCCTTGTTGTATCACAGCCAGCTTGCCAGGACAGCTGTAGGTAGAGCATGTATGGGCCAGGCTGGTCTGGGGCAATGCACACCAGAACCATCTTGATGGGACAACTTGGGGTAGAGTATACATGGGATGAGTTGTTCCTGCATGTGTTGTGCCAGGACCTCATTGATGGGATGGCTGTAGCATGAGTGGACACAGGCTGGGGTCCCAGGGTCCACTTCATCAGGACCACATTGACAAGGTGGTTGGAGCATGTGCAGAGGTCCCAGTGTGGCATACCTTGGCCACCATGACTGGAAAGTTGGGTGAGGTTAAGAACAAGGGTTCTTGGCCATGTGTCATCTCAGAGTTGTCTTGGCAGGACAGCTGGGGCTGGAGCAGGCATAGGCAGGAGTTGTCCCAGGTTCATTGCCCTGGGGACACCCTGGCAGGACAACTGGAGTTGGATAACTGTGGGCTAGGGGTTATTGGGGCATGCCATGCTTGCCAGGATGGCTGGGTTGAGTGCAGCCCAGGGGAGCCCCAGGAAGTACAATGCTGGGCCAGCCTTGGTGGAATAGAGGGAGCTGCTGTAGACAAGGGACCTGCGACTGGCTGGAGTGGCCCTAAAGTGCCAGCTGAAATGCTTGGACTCTGCTCCCATCTGTACTATCAAGATGCAAGGAGAATGTTAAAAAAAAAAAAAAAAAAAGTGGCACTGACCTGCACCTCTGACCCTAGAGAAAGCTCTGGAAGTTCCCCAACCATTTGGTGGAGGTTCTAGGGTTAGATGGATTTTCTTCACTTATAGTCCAGTTGCCCTTCGGACCAAAAGGTTTTATTTTTAATGTATTTTTAAAAGTAATATTGTTCCAACATGCTTAGTAACCTAAACATTTTATTTTAGCTTTGCCTATTTAAAGAAAAACTTTGAGATTTCTTTTAAGTGCCTCTTAGTTTATAGAGTCCTCTCCCTTTCATTTGCTGATAACTTATCTGTTGAAGAATTCAGGATATGTGACATATAAATTTTCATGTGGTCTGGATTTTTCTGATTTCATATTCTTGGTGTGGCTCTGCACTTTTGTGTCCTTGATATTTCCTGAAATTGACAGCTAGACTCAAAGGCTTGATCAAACTCGTATTTGATCTCTTTGGCAAGACTTGAGGCAGCTTTATATTTTCCCACCAGGAAACATACTATGTGTTGTCTCTCTTTTTAAGATACCAGCAGCCACTGATTCAGATGGCCTAGATCCATTAATTCATTATAAGTTGCAATCTGGGCAGCTGGGTGGCTCAGTCAGTTAAACATCTGCCTTCAGCTCAGGTCATGATCCCAGAGTTCTGAGATCCAGTCACATGTCAGGCTCCCTGCTCAGCAGAGAGTCTGCTCCTCCCTTTACCCCTCCCCCCTGCTTGTGATCTCTCTCAAATAAATCAATCTTAAAAAAGAGAAGAAGTTGCAATCTTTTTATTTACTGGGATAATTTTATAAAGACACACTTTCTTCCTCTACTATGGGCTACCCAGAGTACAGTTCATGTAAGAAATGCACGATAAATGCTTGATTCTGTCCCTTCATTTCCTGGTTTTGAGAACAAATAGCTGATTCCCTGTTACTCTTTGAAACTGATGACTTAATCTTTTTTAAAAAAATCATAGTGAACTTTTGGATTTAAAAGTGTTACAAGTTTTTTTCTTCAAATAGACTGGCTTATTTTACTTAACTGAAATAAAGTTGACATACAATATTAGATGGTTTCAGGTGTACAACACAGTGTTTCAACAATTCTACACACTACACAATGCTCACCTACATAAGTATAGTTGCTATCTCTTCATCATAAAAAGTTATTAAAATATTATTTATTACATTGTATTATACTTTTCATCTCTGTGACTTATTTATTTTATAACCGGAACTCCTTATCTCCTTCACCTGTTTCACCTATCCTCCCACCACCCTTCCATGTGCAACCACCAATTTCTTCTTGCATTTCTGAGATTGTTTCTGGTTTGGTTTGTTTTTCAGATTCCACATATAACAAATCATATGGCATTTGTCTTTCTTAATGTGTGACTTATTTCACTTAGCATGATACTCTCTAAGTCCATCCATGTTGCTGCTAATGTTAAGATTTTATTTTTATGAGTGTGTATCATATCTTCTTTACCCATTCATCTATTGATGAACACTAGGTTGATGTGAAGTCTTGGCTATTGTAAATAATGCTGCAATAAACATGGGATACATATATCTTTTTGAATTAGTGTTTTTGTTTCCTTCAGGTAAATATCAAGATGTGGAAATACTTAGTCCTTTGGTATTTCAATTTTTAGTTTGTTCAAGAACCTCCATACTGTTTTTTATATAAACTACACCAATTTACCTTGCCACCAACAGTGTACAAGGGTTCCCTCTTATTCAAATCAATGCTAATACTTGTTATTTTTTTTTCCTTTTTGACACTAACCATTCCAACTGCCATGAAGTAGTATCTCACTGTGGTTCTGATTTGCATTTCAATGATGATTAATCATGTTGAGCACATTTTCATAGATCTGTTGGAGACATTTGTGTCATCTGTTCGTCTGTGTGTCTGTCCATGTTTTAATCTAAGTCCATGTTTTATCTAATCAGTGTTGAGTTGTAGGAGTTTTTTGGGTTTTTTCGTTTGTTTTTTTTTAAGATTTTATTTCTTTGAAAGAGAGAGTGTGGGGGAGAACACAGAGGGAGAGTGAGAGGGAGAAGCAGACTAAACCCGCTGAGCAGAGAGCCTGCTGTAGGACCCTATTCCCGGACCCTGGGATCATGACCTGAGCCAAAGCCAGATGCTTAACTGACAGAACCACCCAGGCACTTGAGTTCTGGGAGTTTTTAATATATTTTGGATATTAACCATTTGTTTTGGATATATCATTTGCCAATATTTTCTTCCATTCGGTAAGTTGCCTCTGGGTTTATTGATGGTTTCCGTCACTATTCAAAAAACTTTGTGGTTTCATGTAGTTCTGGTAGTTATTTGTGTTTTGTTTTTTCTACCCTTGCCTGAGGAGGTAGATCCAGAAAACTTTTGCTAGGGAAAGGTCCAAGAGTTTACTGGCTATGTTTTGTTTTTTAAAAGGAATTTGATGGTCTTGGATCTTACGTTTAGTTCTTTAACCCATTTAGAGTTAATTTTTGTGTATGGTGTAAGAAAGTGGTCTAGTTTCTTTCTTCTGCATGTAGATACCCAGTTTTTCCAACACAATTTGTTGAAGAGAATGTCTATTAACTACTGTATACTCCTGCTTCTTTTCTTATAAACTGATTGACCCTGTAAGTGTGGGCTTATTTGGGGGTTCTCTGTCCCATCCCATTAATCCACGTGTCTATTGTTGTGCCATTACTATTTTGATTACTCTAACTTTTTAGTGTAGTTTGAAATTTGGGATTGTGATATCTCCTGCTTTGTTCTCCTTAAGAGAGCTTCAGCTATTTGGGGTCTTTGTGGGTCTTTAAAATGTTATAATTTGTTCTAGTTTTGTGAAAAATGCCATTGACATTTTGATAGAGATTTCATTGGATCTGTAGATTGCTTTGGGTAGTATGGATATTAACAATATTGTTTCATACCATGAGCATAGTATATCTATCTATTTGTGTCATCTTCAGTTTCTTTCATCAATGTCATAGTTTTCAGAATACAGTACTTTCACCTTCTTGGTTAAATTTAGTCCTAGATATTATTTTTTATGCACTTATAAGTGGGATTTTATTAATTTCTCTGTCTTCTAGTTTGTTATTAGTATATAGAAATATAAGTTTGAATATTAATTTTGTATCCCAAAACTCCTGTATCCTGCAATTTACCCTCAGTATAGTTATTAGTTCTAGTAAGGTTTCATTGGAGTCCTTAGGCTTTTCTATATATAGTATCATGTCATCTGGAGATAGTAAAGTTTTACTTCTTCCTTACTAATTAAATGGTTTTTTCTCTCTTTTACCTGTCAATTTCCATGGCTAGGATTTCCAGTACTATGTTGAATGAAAGTGGCAAGAGTGGACATCCTTGTTTATTCTAGGTTTTAGAGAAAAAGCTTTCAGCTTTTGATCATTGGGAATGATGTTAGTTGTGTGTTTGTCATATATGGCCTTTCTTATGTTTTGATATATGCCCTCTAAACCCATTTTGTGACAGTTACTTTCATAAGTGGATATTGTATTTCATCTAATGGTTTTCCTGCATCTCTTGAGATGTCCATGTGATATTTATCTTTCATTTCATTAACATTGTGTATTATGTTGATTGATTGAAATTCATCAACACCTAACTCTCTGGAATAAATTTCACTTGACTGTGGTAGATGATCCTTTTAAGGTATTTTTGGATTTCATTTGCTAATATTTTATTGAGGATTTTTAAATTTTTTATTAACATATAATGTATTATTTGCTTCAGAGGTACAGGTCTGTGAATCATCGGTCTTAAACAACTCACAGCACTGGACATAGCACGCACCCTCCCCAATGTCCATAGCCCAGCCACCCTATCCCCTCCTCCACCCCCAGCAACCCTCAGTTTATTTTTTGAGATTAAGAGTTTCTTATGGTTTGTCTCCCTCCTGATCCCATCTCATTTCATTTTCCTCCCTCTCTACCACCCACGACACCCTGCCCTGCCTCTTAAGTTCTTCATATCAAAGAGATCATATGATAATTGTCTTTCTCTCATTGACTTATTTCACTTAGCATAATACCCTCTAGTTCCATCCATGTCATCGCAAATGCAAGATTTCATTTCTTTTGATGGCTGCATAGTATTCCATTGTGTATATATATACACACACAACATCTTCTTTATCCATTCCTCTGTTGATGGACATCTAGGTTCTTTTCATAGTTTGGCTATTGCAGACATTGCTGCTATAAACATTCAGGTACACCTGCCCCTTTGGATCACTACATTTGTATCTTTAGGGTAAATACCCAGTAGTGCAATTGCTAGGTCATAGGGTAGCTCTATTTTCAACTTTTTAAGAAACCTCCGTTCTGTTTTTTAGAGTGGCTGCACCAGTTTGCATTCCCATCAACAGTGTAGGAGGGTTCCCCTTTCTCCACATCCTCACTAACATCTATCATTTCCTGACATTAATTTTAGCCATTCTGACTAGTGTGAGGTGGTATCTCACTGTAGTTTTGATTTGTATTTCTCTCATACAGAGCGATGTAGAGCACTTTTTCATGTGTCTTTTGGCCCCTTGGATGTCTTTGAAGAAATGTTTGTTCATGTCTTCTGCCTATTTCTTGACTGGATTATTTGTTCTTTGGGTGTTAGTTTGATAAGTTCTTTATAGATTTTGGGTACTAGCTCTTTATCTGATATGTCATTTGTGAATATCTTCTCCCATTCTGTCAGTTGTCTTTTGGTTTTGTTGACTGTTTCCTTTGCTGTGCAAAAGCTTTTAATCTTGATGAAGACCCAATAGTTCATTTTTGTCCTTGCTTCCCTTGCTTTTGGCAATGTTTCTAGGAAGAAGTTGCTGCAACTGAGGCCGAAGAGGTTGCTGCCTGTGTTCTATTCAAGGATTTTGATGGATTTCTGTCTCACCTTGAGGTCTTTGATCCATTTTGAGTCTATTTTTGTGTACTGTGTAAGGAAATTTTCCAGTTTCATTTTTCTGCATGTGGCTGTCCAATTTTCCCAACACTATTTTTTTTGAAGAGATTTTTTTTCCATTGGACATTCTTTCATGCTTTGTTGAAGATTAGTTGACCATGGAGTTGAGGGTCCATTTCTGGTCTCTCTATTCTGTTCCACTGATTTGTGTGTCTATTTTTGTGCCAGTACCATACTGTCTTGATGATGACAGCCTTGTAATAGAGCTTGAAGTCTGGAATTATGATGACACCAACTTTGCTTTTCTTTTTCAACATTTTTCTGGCTATTTGGGGTCTTTTCTGCTTCTATGTAAATTTTAGGATTATTTGTTCCATTTCTTTGAAAAAATTATATTTTGATAGAGATTGCATTAAATGTATAGATTGCCTTAAGTAGCATTGACATTTTCACAATAATTGTTCTTCCAATCCAGGAGCATGGAATGTTTTTCCATTTCTTTGTGTCTTCCTCAATTTCTTTCACGAGTACTTTATAGTTTTCTGAATACAGACTCTTTGCCTCTTTGGTGAGGTTTATTCCTAAATATCTTATGGTTTTGGGTGCAGTTATAAATGGGATCAACTCCTTAATATCTCTTTCTTCTGTCTTGCTATTGGTGTGTAGAAATGCAACCAATTTCTGTGCATTGATTTTATACCCTGCCTTTTTACTGAATTCCTGTATGAGTTCTAGCAGTTCTGGAGTGAAGTCTTTTGGGTTTTCCACATAAAGTATCATATCATCTGCAAAGAGTGAGAGTTTGACTTCTTTGCTAATTTGGATGCCTTTATTGTTTTTTGTTGTCTGATTGCTGAGGCTAGGACTTCTGGTACTATGCTGAATAGCAGTGGACACCCCTGTTGTGTTCCTGACCTTAGTGGAAAAGCTCTCAGTTTTCCCCCATTGAGAATGATATTTGCTGTGGGTTTTTCATAGATGGCTTTGATGATATTGAGGTACGTACCCTCTATACCTACATTATGAAGACTTTTGATCAAAAAAGGCTGCTGTACTTTGTCAAACGCTTTTTCAGCATCTATTAAGAGTATCATATGGTTCTTGTTCTTTCTTATATTAATGTATTGTATCACATTGATTGATCTGTGGATGTTGAACCAACCTTGCAGCCTAGGAATAAATCCCACTTGGTTGTGTTGAATAATCCTTTTAATATACTGTTGGATCCTATTGGCTTGTATTTTGGTGAGAATTTTTGCATCTGTGTTCATCAAGGATATTGATCTGTAAGTCTCCTTCTTGACAGGGTCTTCGTCTAGTTTGGGGATCGAGGTAATGCTGGCCTCATAAAATGAGTTTGAAAGTTTTCCTTCCATTTCCATTTTTTGGAACAGTTTCCAGAAAATAAGTATTAATTTTTCTTTAAATGTTTGGCAGAATTTCCCTGGGAAGTCGTCTGGCCCTGGGCTTTTCTTTTTTGGGCGATCTTTTGATGACTGCTTCAGTCTCCTTACTGGTTATGGGTCTGTTCAGGTTTTCTAATTCTTCCTGGTTCAGTTTCGGTAGTTTATATGTCTCTAGGAATACATCATTTCTTCCAGATTGTCAAATTTATTGATGTATAGTTGCTCATAATATGTTCTTGTAATTGTTTTGTATTTCTTTGGTGTTTGTTGTGATCTCTCCTCTTTCATTCATGATTTTATTTATTTGGGTCCTTTCTCTACTCTTTTTGATAAGTCTGGCTAGGGGTTTATCAATCTTATTAATTCTTTCAAAGAATGAGCTCCTAGTTTCGTTGATTTGTTCTACTGTTTTTTTTGGTTTCTGTTTCATTGATTTCTGCCCTGATCTTTATTATTGCTCTTATCCTGCTGCATTTAGGCTTTCTTTGCTGTACTTTCTCCAGCTCCTTTAGGTGTAGGGTTAGGTTATATACTTGAGAACTGTCTTGTTTCTTGAGAAAGGCTTGTGTTACTATATACTTTCCTTTCTGGACTACCTTTGCGGTGTCTCAAAGATTTTGAATAGAGTGTTTTCATTTTCATTTGTTTCCATGAATTTTTGAAATTCTTTAATTTTCTGGTTGATGTATTCATTCTTTAGTAAGATGCTCTTTAGCCTCCATGTATTTGAGTTCTTTCTAACTTTCCTCTTGTGATTGAGTTCTAGCTTCAGAGCATTGTTGTCTGAAAATATGCAGGGAATTGTCCCAATCTTTTGATACCAGTTAAGACCTAATTTGTGACCCAGGATGTGAGCTCTTCTGGAGAATGTTCCATGTGCACTATAGAAGAATGTGTATTCTGTTGCTTTGGGATGAAATGTTCTGAATATATCTGTGATGTCCATGTGGTCCAGTGTGTCATTTAAAGCCTTTATTTCCTTATTGATCTTTTGCTTAGATTATCTGTCCATTTCAATGAGAGAGTGTTAAAGTCCCCTACGATTATTGTATTATTGTCGATGTGTTTCTTTAATTTTATTATGAATTGGTTTATGTAATTGGCTGCTCCCATGTTAGAGGCATAGGTATTTAAAATGTTAGATCCTCTTGCTGGAAAGATACTTTAAGTATGATATAGTGTCCTTGCTCAACTCTTATCTTTGGCTTAAAATCTAATTTATCTGATATAAAGATTGCCACCCCAGCTTTCTTTTGATGTCCATTAGCATGGTAAATTGTTTTCCACCCCCTCACTTTACATCTGGATGTATCTTTGGGTCTAAGATAAGTTTCTTGCAGACATCATATCAATGGGTCTTGTTTTTTTTTTTTTTAATCCATTCTGATACCCTGTATCTGTTGATTGGGGCATTTAGCAATTTACATTCAGGGTAACTACTGAAAGACATGAATTTAGTGCCACTGTATTGCCTGTAAGGTGACTGTTATTGTATATTGTCCCTGTTCCTTCTTGGTCTGTAACTATTAGACTCTCTCTTTGCTTAGAAGACCCCTTTCAATATTTTCTGTAGTGTTGGTTTTGGTATTTGAAAATTCCTTTAGTTTTTGTTTGTCCTGGAAGCTTTTAATCTCTCCTTCTATTTTCAATGATAGCCTAGCTGGATATAGTATTCTTGGCTGCATATTTTTCTCGTTTAGTGCTCTGTTTATATCATGCCAGTCCTTTCTGGCCTTCCAGATCTCAGTGGATAGGTCTGCTACCAATCTAATATTTCTACTATTGTATGTTACAGACCTCTTGTCCTGAGCTGCTTTCAGGATTTTTCTCTTTGTTACTGAGACTTGTAAGTTTTACTATTAGATGACAGGGTGTGGACCTATTTTTATTGATTTTTGAGGGTTGTTCTCCATGCCTCCTGGATTTTGATGCTTGTTCCCTTAGCCAAATTAGAGACATTCTGTGCTCTAATGTGCTCCAATATACCTTCTGTCCCTCTCTCTCTTTCTTCTTCTTCTGGGATCCCAATTATTCCAGTAGTTTTGTCTTATGGTATCACTTGTCTCTCAAATTCTCCCCTTGTGGTCCAGTAGTTTTTTGTCTCTCTTTTTCTTAGCTTCTTTATTTTCCATCATTTGGTCTTGTATATCACTAGTTCTCTCTTCTGCCTCATTTATCCTAGCAGTAAGAGCCTCTATTTTTTTATTGTACCTCATTAATAGCTTTTTTTTTATTTCAACTTGGTTATATTTTAGTTCTTTTATTTCTCCAGAAAGAGATTTTATTTCTCCAGAAAGGGATTCTCTAGTATTTTCCATACTTTTTTCGAGCCCAACTAGCACCGTAATAATCATCATTCTGAACTCTAGTTCTGACATATTACTAATCTGTACTGATTAGGTCCCTAGCCATTGGTACTGCCTCTTGTTCCTTTTTTTTTTTTCCAGATAAGAATAAATGAATGAGAGAACAAAATACTGAAAGTGTAGCAATGATCCCAGAAAGATATACACTAACCAAATCAGAAGAGACCCAAAACCGGGGGGAGAAGAAAGGAGGGAAAAAAGAAATATATATATTAGACTGGTGAAAAGAAGAGACACACACTTGATTTGGGGTGTATTTTGGTCTGTTAGAAGAAACTATCTCCCAAAATTTTAAAGAAAGAAAAGCTTATATATATACAAAAATAAGGGTAAACACGATGAAAGGATAGAATATGACCATAAAGATGAAAATTAAAAAAGATTCTAAAAAGGGAATTGATAAGATAAGTTGTTTGAAAAAAAAAAGGGAAGAATGTGATCAGGCTAGAGACTAGAACTAGATTTAGGGTATATTTTGATATATTAGAAGAAACTGTATCCCAAAATTTTAAAGAAAGAAAAACCTATATGTATACAAAAAATAAGTTTAGATACAATGAAGGGATAGAATATGACTATAACAATGAAAACTTTAAAAGATTTTTTAAAAAGTATTGATAAGATAAAATAGTTTTAAAAACATTAAAATAGGAAAGACAAAAATATTTAAAAATAGAATAAGAAAAAAATTTTTTAAATTTGACTTTGAAAGTCTAAAGAATCATGGGGAAAAAGGCATGAATTCTATGTGTTACTTTCCCTTAGCTCTGGAGTTCCACAGTTCTCATTGATCAGTGAACTTGGTCTTGGCTGAATCTTCTTGCTAATCTTCTGGGTGAGGGGCTCCTTGCAGTGATTCTCAAATGTCTTTGCCCGAGGCAGAATTGTATCACCCTTGCCCAGGGGCCAGGCTAAGCAATCTGCTCAGTTTTGTTCTTGGTAACTTTTGTTCCCTGAATGCTTTCCGTACAGCTTTGGGGGATGCAAATGAAAATGGTGGCCTCCCAATCTCCAGCTCCATAGGAGCCTAGAGCTCAGGGCCCCACTCCTCAGTACGCCCTCAGAGAAAAGCAGTCAGTCACTCCCATCTCCCTAGTTTCCAGCCACACTCTGTGCTCACCGAGCCTGTGACCAAGCATTTCCGTTTCTGGTGCACAGCCTGTTTGGGGTCTCCAAACCCAGCAGATTCCTGCAGCGTGCTGTTGTGCTGCTCCTCCCAGAGGAGGAAGGGGGGGGTCTCCCTGGATCTGCCACCTGTGGGGTCCCTGCTTGAAGAGAAGTGGTCTGATTGTGCCTCAGATCACACTTTGAGGTAATCCCGAGCTAGGAGCTCACTCCTCAGCTCTGTCTCTGTAGTTGGCTTCCCCGCTCTGGTACCTGGGAGCTCTGCCACACTCAGATACCCCTGGTTCTTTTGTGGCCCCGCGGGTCCTGAGACCACATGGTCCCCATGAGGGCTCCACCCCCAGCTTTGCCTCTGGAGTGACATCCCTTGGTGGAAGCAGACATCTAAAATTTCTGAATTTCTGCTGCTCTATTGCTTGCCAGGAGCTGGCCCCTGCACCCCACTGTCTATCTTCCCATCTATTGTCTCAGATTCACTTCTGTGCACCTCCTCCCTTCAAGAGAGTGGTCAATTTTCTGTTCCTAGAATTGCTGCTCTTCTTTGATCACCTGTTGAGTTTGTAGGTTGTTCAGAATGGTTTGATAACTATCTAGCTGAACTCCTAGGACCCAATGATATTTAGGTCTTCTACTCCTCTGCCATCTTGCTTCTCTCCCTTTATTATTTTATAGTGTTCAGGATATTAACACGTAATTTTCTTCCATTGTGATGTCCTTGTGTGACTTTAGTATCACTGTAATTTGTCTTCATAAGATTAATTTGGAAGACTTCCTTCCTCTTCTATGTTTTACAATAGTTGAGTAGTATAGTGTTAATTCTTCTTTATGTATTTGGTTGAATGCACCTGTGAAGCCATCTGGTCCTGGACTTTTGTCTGCTGGGACTTTTTGATTAATGACCCAGTGATGTTGCTAATAATGAGTCTATTTGGATTCTCTAATCCTGATTTAGTTTGTAAGCTTGTATGTTTTTAGGAATATATCCTTTTCTGATAAGTTATATAACATATAATTCTTCTTAGTATTCTCTTATAATCCTTTGCATTCTTGCGGTGTTAGAGGTAACTTCTCACTTTCCATTTCTGATTTTATTTATTTGAGTCCTTTCTCTTTTTTTTCTTGATGAGTCTGGCTAAAGATTTTTTAATTTTGTTTATTTTGACACAACAAGATCTTAGTTTCATTGATCTTTTCTATTGTTTTATAGTTTCTATTTTATTTCTACTCTAATCTTTATTATGTCTTTCTCTTATTACCTATGGTTTTTATTCATTCTATTTTCCTAATTCCTTTATGTGTAAGGTTAGGTTGGTTTTCTGTTTTTTGTTTTTTGGTTTTGGGGTTTTTTTTTTTTTGAGTTTTCTTGTTTCTTGAGGTCCGTCTATATTGTAATAAACTTCTCTATAGAACTATTTTTGCTGCATTGCACGATTTTGAGCTGGGTTTTTTTTTTTCCATGTTTATTTGTCCTGAGGTTGTTTGTTTGCTTGTTTTTTAATTTCCTCCTTGATTTCTTTGTTGATCCATTGGTATTTGGTAGCAAGTTTTTTTTAACCTCTCTATGTGTTTGTTTTTTCCAGTTTCCTTCTTGTAACTGATATCTTGTTTTATACCAGTGTGATCAGAAAAGATGAATGAAATGATTTCAATCTTCTTAAATTTACTGAGACTCATTTTGTGACTTAATGTGATCTGTCTGGAGAATGTTTCATGTACACTTGAAAAGAATGTGTTATTCTGTTTTGTTAAGTCCATGTGGCCTAATGTGTCATTTAAAGCTACCCTTTCCTCATTGATTTTCTGTCTGGATGATGTATCCATTGATGTAAATGGTGTGTTGCAATTCCTTACCATTATTGTATTACTTTCAATTCCTCCCTTTATGTCTGTTTATATTTTCTTTCTATAATTAAGTGTTTCCACTTTGGGTGCATAAATATTACAATTGTTTTGTCCTCTTGTTGGATTGGTCCCTTTATATGGAATGTCTTCCTTTATCTCTTGATACAGTCTTTGTTTTAAAGTCTATCTTGATTGATATAAATATTATTACCCAGATTTTTTTTCCTCCCATTTCCACAAAATGTATTTTTTTTTTCTATGCTTTTAGTTTGAGTCTGTATGTGTCTTTAGGTCTGACGTGAATCTCTTGTAAATAGCATGAAAATCATTTTGGGTTTTTAAAAAAATTATTATTCATTTGGTCACGCTGTCTTTCAATTGAAGCATTTAAACTATTTACATTTAAAGTAATTATTGACATGTATGTACCTATTGCCATTTTGTTACTTGTTTTCTGATTTTTTTTTTTTAAGTTCTCTGTTCCTTTATGCTTCTCTTGCCTTCTGCCCTTGTGATTACTGACTTTCTTTAGTGTCCTACTTGGATGTTTTCTCTTTTTTCTGTATCTGGTATAGTTTTGTTTTGTGGTTACCATGAGTTTCCTAGGGAAAATTCTATGTATATAGCAGTCTATATTAGGTTGATGGTTACTTACATTCAAATGCATTCTAAAAGCATTACATTTTTATTCCTCCCTCTTCATATTTAATGTTTATGATGTCCTATTTTACATATTTTCATTTGGTGTATCCCTTAGCTAAATTTTTAGATATAATTGATTTTACTACTTTTGTCTATTAATGTTCATCCCAGCTTTGTAAGTGTTCGACCTACTACATTTACCATATGTTTGCTTTTATAACTGAAATACTTTCCTTTCATAATTTTTTACTTCTAGTTGTGGCCTTTCATTTTCTGCTTAAACAAGTCACTTTAAAATTTTTATGAGGCTGGTTTAATGGTGATGAACTTTTTAAACTTTTGTTTGTCTGAGAAATGCTTTATCTCTTTCAATTCTGAATGATGATCTTGCCAAGTAGAGTATTCTTTGTTGTAGGTTTTTCCTTTCAGCACTTGGATTATATCATGCCATTCTCTTCTGGCCTGCAAAGTTTCTACTCAAAAAGTTTCTACTCAAAAATCAGCTGATGGGATTTATAGGTTATCCTTTGTATGTAACTATTTGCTCTTCAAGATTCTCTCCTTATCTTTAATTTTTGACACTTTATTATGTGTCTTGGTGTGGATCTCCTTGGGGTTTTCTTGTTTGGGGCTCTCTTTGATTCTTTGTCCTGAACATCTTGGTTTTTTGTCCAGGTGTGGGAAGTTTCCAGGCATTAATTCCAGTCAAATAAATTTTCTGCTCCTTTCTCTTTTCTCCTTCTGGGACCCTAATAATGAGAATATTAGTACACTTGTCCTAGTGATCCCTTAATCTATCCTTATTTTTTAAATCCTTTCTTCTTTTTGTTGTTCAGTTTGGTTGCTTTCCACTACCCTCTTTTTCAGATCACTGAATCTTTTCTTCTGTATCATCTAATAGGCTATTTATTCTCTCTAGTGTATTTTTCATTTCACTTACTGTAGTCTTCGGCTTTGATTTGTTCTTTTTTATATTTTCTCTCTCTCCTCCTTTTTTTTTTTAAGATTTTATTTATTTATTTTATAGACAGAGATCACAAGTAGGCAGATAGGCAGGCAGAGAGAGAGGAGGAAGCAGGCCCTCCACTGAGCAGAGAGCCGGATGCGGGGCTCCATCCCAGGACCATGGAATCTTGACCTAAGCCGAAGGCAGAGGCTTTAACCCACTGAGCCATCCAGGCACCCCTCTCTCCTCTTTTTTAAATTCTCACTTAGTTCATCCATTTTTCTCTCAAGTCTGGTGAGAATCTTGACCATTACGTTGAACTTTTTTAGGGTGATTGCTTATCTCTGTTTCATTTAGTTTTTTTTTTTTTTCTGAGATTTTTATTTTATTGTTTGACTTGGATCATAGGGTTCTGTATTTTCATTTTGTCACATTCTGTGTTTATTTTTATGTATTAGGTAGGTAAGCTACTTTTCCTAGTCTTGAAAACAGTGGTCTTATGAAGAAGGTGTCCTGTGGGACTCAGTAGCATAATCCCTCCTGATCATCAGATTCAGGTGATCTAAGGGTGCCTCCTGCATGGGCTTCATGGGCCCTTTTGTTATGACTGGGACCAGTACCCTGGTGGATGGGGCTGTCTGTATGACCAGCCATGATTCATGAAAGACGTACTAGTGAGTGGAGCTTGGACCCCAATGTAGCCAACTGGGAGACAAAGCTGTAGCTGTTGGGCATATGCTGGTGGGTGGGGATGGTCTTCAGCTCTGCTGCCTGCAATAACTGGCCATAGCTTCCTTGGGTGTAGTGCTTGGTAGTGCTGGTCTCTGGAGGAGTTGACTGAGAGGACTTGCTGTAGCTCCTTTGGGTTTGCTAGTGGGTCAGAGAAGTTAGCTCCCAGTGCAGCTGTCTCATATATGGCTGAGAGGTCTTTCTGTAGCTACTGCAGGTGTGCTGCTGGGTGAGGTGAGCTCCCTTTCTCCCAAGGGCTGGGAGTCATTGTGGAGGCTTGCCAAGTCAGCTGGGACTGCCTGACAGATATGGCAGGTGATTTTTGCTTTGGGGTGATGCTACTCCCATCTGAGGCTGCCCACCAGGGGTGGCAGTGCAGGAGCTGCTTTGAAGGAGGTCTGTAAGGCAGGTTGAGTGGTGCTAGTTAGGCTAAAGGAGAGCAGGAAAAATGGCACCTACCAGCACTTCCATTTCCAAAGAAAACTCTTAATTTATGCTCTTCTACCACATGCCCTAATATTAGTCACTATATCTCCCTCATGTATAACCTAGGTGATTTTCACACTGCTTCCTTTGTGTTTGGTCACTCTTTGAGTGATGTAGTGCACTGGCACTTTAAGAGCAGAGTCTTGGTTTCCTGTAGCTCTCTGAGTCTCCCAGAGTTAAGCCACACTGATTTTCAAAGCTGGATATTATGGAGTCTTGTCTGCCCAGTGCAGGTCCCCATGGTTGAGGATGCCTGATGTGGGACTTGATCCTCTTGCACTTCAGGGAGGACCTATGTGTCTACAATGTCCCTCTAGCTTGTGGGTTGCTCAGCCAGGGTTTGGTTCCCAACCACCCCCTGTGCTTCTCTGACCCTTCTGATGTGGCTTCTTTATGTCTTCAGTGGTGGAAAGCTTTTTCTCCTGTTGTTTTCACTGTGAATTGCAGTATATGTAGCTGTTGTCTCAGTATGTCCATAGGAGCAGGTGAGCTAAGAAGCCTCCTATTCCATAATCATCCCTGGTCTCCCAACCACTGTTGTTGGTTTTTTGTTTGTTTGTTTGTTTATTTTGTTTTGTTTTTGTTTTTTGCTATGCTCCAGGGCAGGTGACTCGCCAGAAGAACCCTTCAGTAATATCCCTCCTTATTGTAGGCTGCCCATCAGGGATGAGTTTCCTGTTTTTACCAAGTCTCCATCTCTCTTACCCTTCTGTCTGCTCTATCGAGTGAGCGTGTGTGTGTGTGTGTGTGTGTGTGTGTGTGTGTGTGTGTGTGTGTTTTCCTATACATCCCTCAGTGCTCACCACAATCAGTATACTCTTCACATGTTTCACTCATCCTTCCACCCACCTCCTCTCTGGTACCCATATGTTTGTTCTCTATTTTAAGAGTCTATTCTTTGTCTTTTTTTCCCTTTTTCCCCTTGTTAACTTCTTTTGTTTCTTAAATCCCACATATGAGTGAAATCACATGGTGTATTTCTTTGACTGACTTATTACATTTAACATTATATTCTAGACACATCCATGTTGTTGGAAATAACAATATTTCATTCTTTTTTATGAGTAATATATTCTAAATATTTCATTGTCTCTATACCACATTTTCTTTATCCATTCATCTGTCAATGGATATTTGGGCTGCTTCCATATCTTGGCTATTGTAAATAATGCTGTAATAAACAGAGAGGTGCACATATCTTTTTGAACTAGTGTTTTCAAATTTCTTGGGTAAATATCCGGTAGCAGAATTATTGGATCATAGGTAATTATATTAATTTTTTGAGAAACCTCTAGACTGTTTTTCCACAATGGCTGCACCAGTTTGCATTTCCACCAATAGTGTCTGAGGATTCCTTTTTCTCCACATCCTTGCCAACGCTGTGGTTTCTTGGGTTTTTTATTTTAGCCATTCTGATACGTCTGAGGTGATATCTCATTGTTGTGCTTTGCATTTATCTGATGATGAGTGATGTTGAACATTTTTTCATATGTTGGTTGGCCATCTATAGTTTCCTTTGGAAAAAAGTCTGTTCATGTCTTCTTATTTTTTAATTGAATTATTTGAAGGTTTTTTGGTGTTGAGTTGTACAAATTCTTTAAATATTTTGGATACTAACCCCTTATTGGATATGTCTGTTGCAAATATCTTCTCCAATCCTGTGAGCTGTCTTTTTGTTTTGTGGATTGTTTTCTTTTCTGTATAGAAACTATTAATTTTGATGTTGTCCCAATAGTTTCATTTTTGTTTTTGCTTCCCTTGACTCAGGAGACATATCTAGAAAAATGTTGCAATTGCTGATGTCAGAAATTACTGTCTATACTCTCCTCTAGGATTTTTATGGTTTCAGTTCTCACATTTAGGTATTTAATCCATTTTGAGTTCATTTTTGTGTATGGTGTAAGAAAGTGGTCCAATTTTCCCAACACTTTTTATTGAAGAGAATTTTTCCCTTTGCATATCCTTGCTTCCTTTGTAGAAGATTACTTGACCATGTAATCATGGATTTATTTATGGGCTCTCTGTTCGGCTCCTTTGAGCTACAGGTCTATTTTTCTGCTATTACCATACTGTTTTGATTACTACAGCTTTGTAATAAAACTTGAGGTCTGGAATTGTGATACCTCCAGCTTTTTTCTTTTTTTCTAAGATTTCTTTGGCTATTTGGGGTCTTTTGTTGTTATATAAATTTTAGGATTTTTTGTTCTAGTTCTTATGTAAAATGCTGCTGGTATTTTGATACTGATTGCATTAAATTTGTAGATCATTTTGGGTAATATGGACATTTTAATAGTATTTGTTCTCCTAATCCATGACCATGGAAAATCTTTACATTTATTTTTGTCACCTTCAATTTATTTCATCAATATTTTATCGTTTTCTTTCACCCCTTGTGTTAAGTTTATTCTTAAGTATCTTATTATTTTGGATGCAATTGTAAATGAGATTGTCGTCATAATTTCTTTTTTCCGCTACTTCATTATTAGTATATAGAAATGCAATTGATTTCTGTATATTGATTTTGTATCCTATGACCTTACTGAATTCACTTATCAGTTCTAATGTTTTGGTGGAGTTTTTAGGGTTTTCTAAATATAGTTTCAAAGCATCTGCAAATATTTAAAGCTTAACTTCTTCCTTACCAATTTGGATGTCTTTATTTCTTTTTGTTGTCTGAATGCTGTGACTAGGAGTTACAGTACTTTGTTTAATAGAAGTGGTTAAGAGTGAATATCTTTGTCACATTCCTGATCTTAGGGGGAAATCTTTCAGTCTTTCATTATTGAACATGATGTTAGCTGTTGGTTTTCCACATATAACCTCTATTATGTTGAGGTATTTTCCCCCTAAACCTAACTTATTGAGAGCTTTTACTGTGAACAGGCTTTGTACTTAATCAAAAGCTTTTTCTACATCTATCAAAATGATTATACGATATATTCCTTCTCTTACTGATATGATGTACCACATTGATTAATTTGCAAAGCAAATTCACTATTGCATCCCAGAAATAAATTCAAGTTGATCATGGTGGATGATTTTTTTTAAGGTATTGTGGATTTCGTTTGCTAATATTTTGTTGAGGATTTTTGCATCTATGTTCATCAGAGATAGCGGCCTGTAGTTCTTTCTTTTTGTAGTGTCATTACCTGTTTTTGGTGTCAGGGTGATTCTGTCCTCAGAGAATGAATTTGGAAGCTTTCCTTCTTCTTCTATTGTTTAGAACAGCTTGAGAAAAATAGGTATTAACTCTTTGTTAAATGTTTGGAAGAATTCACCTGTGAGGCCATCTTGTCCTGGACTTTTGTTGGAAGTTTTTTGATATTGTTTTGTTTTTTATTCATAATTCAATTTCATTGTTGGTAATTGGCCCAAATTTTCTATTTCTTCCTGCTTCGGTTCTGGTAGGTTATATGTTTCTAGGAATGTAACTACTTCGAGGCTATCCAATTTGTCGGCATGTAATTTTTTATAATGTTCTTCTATAATTCTTCATATTTCTGTGCTGTCAGTTATTATTCTCCTCTTTTAAGATTTTGAGTCCTCTCTCTGTCTGTTATCTGTCTGTCTCTCTCTCTCTTTTTACGAGTCCAGCTAAAGGTTTATTAATTTTGTTGGTAGTTTCAAAAAACTAATTCCTGGTTTTATTGATTTTTTTTGTTGTTGTTTCTTTAACATTTATTTCTGCCCTAATCTTTATTATGTCCTTCCTTCTGCTTTTGGGTTCTATTTCTCTCTCTCTCTCTCTCTCTCTCTCTCTCTCTCTTTTTTCCCCCCTTAGCTCCTTTAGGTGTAAGTTCAGGTTGTTTATTTGGGTTTTGCTTGTTTGTTTTGTTGTTTTTACTTCTTGAGGTAGGACTGTATTGCTATAAACATCCCTCTTAGAATCACTTTTGTTACAGCTTAAAGATTTTGGAACGCTGTGTTTTCATTTTTATTTGTCTCCATGTGTTTTTGGATTTCCTCTTTGATTTCTTGGTTGACCCATTAATTGTTGGGTAGCATATTTAAGCTCCATGTCTTTGTGTTCTTTCCAGACTTTTTCTTGTGGGTAATTTCTAGTTTCATAGAGTTGTGATCAAAAGATGCATCGTATGACTAGTCTTTTTTAATTTGTTGAAGCTTGTTTTGTGGCCTAACATGTGATCTATTCTAGAGAATGTTTCATGTGCCCTTGAAAAGAATGTGTACTCTGTTTTAGGATGGAATGTTCTGAATACATCTATTGGACCTATCTGGTCTAATGCCACTATTTCCTTGATTTTTGTTTGAATGATCTATCCATTGATGGAAATGTGGTATCCAGTCCTCTATTATTCTTGTATTACTATTGATTATTCTTCTTATGTTTATTATTAGCAGCTTTATGCATTTGGGTGATCCCATTTTGGGTGCATAAATATTTACAATTGTTATATCTTCTTGTTGGATTGTTCCCTTTATGATTATATAGTGTCCTTCTTTGTCTTTTGCTACAGTCCTCGCTTTAAAGTCTGTTTTGTCTGATATAAGTATTGTTACCCCAGCTTTCTTTTCACTTTCATTTGCATAATAAATGCATTTCTATCCCTTCACTTTTAATTTGCATGTATGTTGATGTTTGAAGTGAGTCTCTTATAAACAGCATGTAGCAATTTTCTTTTAATCCATTCTGTCACCCTATGTCTTTTGATTGGAGTGTTTGGTTCATTTACATCCAAAGTAATTATTGAGAGGTTTGCACTTTATTGCCATATTGTTACTCATTTATGGTTGTTTTCCAGTTCTTGTTTGTTCTTTTTATTTATTTTTGCTCTCTTCTCTCAGTTTGATGGCTTTCTTTTGTGATATTCTTGGATTCATTTCTTTTTATTTTTTTGCAAACCTAATACTGTTTTTTTTTTAAATTTGTGGATACCATTAGGTTTATATATAACATAGTATGCATATAGTGGTTTATATTAAGTTGATGGTTGCCCAAGTTTGAACTCATTCTAAAAGCACTACAGTTTTACTCATCGGCCCCCACCCCACCCAACACCATGTTTGAGGTACATGGTGTCATAGTTTACATCATTTTATTTTGTGAATCCTTGACTGATTTTTTATATAGATATCTTTACTGTTTTCATGCTTCTTACTTTCCTTCCTCCTGCTTATGGTCTTTCCTTTCCACTCACAGAGTACCCTTTAATATTTCTTGTAAGCTGGTTTTAGTGGTGATGAATTCCTTTGTTTCTTTGGGAAACTTCAACTCACCTTCTATTCTGAATGATAGCCTTACTACATAAAGTATCCTTGGTTGCAGATCTATTTTTCTTTTAGCATATCATGCTACTATATCATGCCACTGTCTTCTGGCCTGCAAAGTTTCTGTTAAAAAATCAGCTGATAGACTTATGGGAATTCCCTTGTATGTAACTGTTTTCTATTATTGCTTTTATAATTCTCTTTTATACTACCTTTTGCCATTTTAGTTACTTTGTGTGTTTGTGTAGACTTCCTTGGGCTGATTTTGTTGGGGGCTCTCTGTCTCCTGGTTCTGGATTTCTGTTTCCTTCCCAAGATTCAGAAACTTTTTGGCCATTATTTTTTCAAATATTTCAAAATTTTCTGCCCCCTTTTCTTTGTGTTCTCCTTCTGGAATCCCTACACTGCAAATGTTATTACACTTCATGCTGTTGCCCATTTCCCCTAATCTATTCTTTTTTTTTTCTTTCTTTCTTTTTTCTTTCTCCTCTTCAGCTTAATTGCTTCCATTATTTTGTCCTCCAGGTCACTGATCCATTCTTCTGCTTCTTTTAGTCTAGTATTTATTCCCTCTAGAGTAATGTTAATTTCAGTTATTGAGTTCTTCATCTCTGCTTTGTTTGTTATATTTTCTATTTGTTTAGAGTCTCACTGATGTCCTCTACTCAAATCCCAGTGTTATTTCTTCTCTCCATTTTGCTTACTTTTTTGCTGGGACGTTGTCTTGTTCTTTCATTTGGGACATATTCCTTTATCTCCTCACTTTGCCTAACTCTTTGTCTTTTTCTGTGTTAGAAAAGTCAGCTACAGCTCCTGCTCTTGAAAGTAGTGGCCTTAAGAAGAAGAGGTCCTGGGGCACCTGGGTGGCTCAGTGAGTTAAAGCCTCTGCCTTTGGTTCAGGTCATGATCTCAGGGTCCTGGGATAGAGCCCCACATCAGGCTCTCTGCTCAGCAGGGAGCCTGCTTTCTCCTCTCTCTCTCTGCCTGCCTCTCTGCCTACTTGTGATCTCTGTCTGTCAAATAAATAAATAAAATCTTAAAAAGAAAAAGAAGAAGAAGAGTCCTGTGGTGCCCTGCAGTGCAGTGTTTCTGGTTCACTGGAACCTGGTACTTCAGGGGTATCTCCTATATGTGTTCCATCTACCCTACTGTTGTGGCTCAGCCACATTTGCCTTCAGTGTAGTTGTCTGCAGTGGCTCTCTTTGGCTCATGTGGGTAAGGTTTGGTCCCTGTGTTGTTACTGACCAATTTTGGGCTGCTTTGGGCTTGAGTTAGTTCAGAGCAGGTGTTTGCCAGGACTGCAGTAGCAACAAATGTAGGATGTTCTCCCTGTGTTGTTCCCTGAGAAGCTTTTGTTGGTGGATGGGGCATGCAGCCAAAGCAAATATCTGCAACCAGCCCACTGCTGGAGCTGCAGCTGAACCAGTATGTATGGGTTTTTTGTCCTCTTCCTGGGGCAGGAGTCACTTCGGGGTGGTGCTGACCCCTTTTGGGGATGCTTGCCCCCTGCCATGCTTGTGGTGCTGCTTTGGAGGGACTCTTAATGAGGGCATGTGGTGGGGGGTGGGGATGGTCTACAGGAAAACGTGTTGGGACATGGTGATAGCAAGGTTTGCACTAGTCCTCTGTGGGAGGGGGCTGGGACAGCTCCTGTCACCATGACCAGATTGGAGAGTGAGGTCCACAGGAGAACCTATCATTTGTTTTTCATGCTCTCAGTTCTTCAGGGGAAACTGCTCTATGTATAGGTGTAGATTCAGTGTGTTTGTGAGAAAGGGTCTTCTTGTGCTGTCATCTTGGACCATCTCTTGAAGGTTTCAATTTTGAATACAAAGCTCATGGAGGCCTCATTGAGAAAGTAACACTATGCAAAGACTTGAAGGAGAGGGAATTAGCTAAGAACTAAGAACTTGGAGAGGCCTGTCTCCAAAGGAATAACTAAAGCAGTGCCTAGTGTGTTAAAAGGGCAACAGGGAAGTTGGGTGTGTCTGAAGTTGAGAGAGCAGAAGAAAGTAGGAGAGGAGATCATGGAGATGCTGGGAAACCAGACAACTTAGAGACCCTTAGCTCCGTATCTCTACTCCCAGGACAGCAAGGGGATCTTTACAGAAGAGAAACACTGGGAGAGGAGACAGGATTCAATCTGTACAGAAGAATTTTTTTTTTTTTTTTTTTTTTTTTTTTTTTTGTAGACCGGGGACTGACTGTATTTTCTTAAGACCAATACAAGGAATTGCAAGGCTCCACATTCACATAAGAACCTATAAAAATTGACAACTACATGCCTATTCTCCTGTGTTTTGGGGTAGGTGGAGAAAATGCTGCTCTTTTAAGAATGTGTTTGAAGAAAACTCCTCATAGTTGAGTGCCTGGCTCTCCTTCCTCATTTTGAATGGGCTTTGGTCAGAGAGCTCTTTCGAGCTTGACTTTCCAAAAATGACCACCTCGGAGAAATCAATTGCAAACTCAAGGACAAAGAATAAATATGGAGCCTTAGCTGTCTTCAGCAGAGAACACAGGAGTGGATAAGCTTCTCTGGCTCAGTCATTGTTGAAAAATTAATCGTTTTTACTGCAGCTAAGCGTTTCAAGGTGATTTGATGAAACTTTATTTATGTATCAAATATCTCCTGTGTACTCAATGTGGTTATTTCTGAGCTGGTGTCTCTATGGATGGTATTTTTGGGATCACCTACATTTAATATTCTTTCTAATATTAAAATCTTCAGAAGCACAGAGATTGGTCCCACTCAAAAAACTGGTCTCCTATTTCTATGGTGTATTTCTCTTTTTAATAGTAAGGGAATTTCTTTCTATGCAGAGCACAAAAAAACACCAGGCTGGGAGTCAGAAAGCCTGGGTCCTAAGAAAGATTGCCAGATTAGAACAGTTGACTTCAGAAATCCTGTCATTTTTAAAAAATATATTCAGTAAGTCTAAATTTGAGGGAATTGTATAATTATAATAGCATTCATTCATTCTTTCTGTCTTTCAATTGTTGCACAATTTATCTAAGTTAAGTCCTACATATATACATATAGAGTAGTCACAGGGTTCTAATTTCCATAGCTCCCTTCCTAAGTGTCTGTCTAGACTGTCACGCTGTAAAATACTCTGAAGCTCAATGACCAAATGCAATAGCTCCCTGCACACATGGATCACAGATATTGATGATACTTTTTAAGAGGCAACACCAAACTACTTCCTGAAATTTATAGGGTTTATCACATGGAGCCCAGCATTATATCAGTGTTTTAATACAAGTCTCCTATCTTCCTGATGGAGGGCAAAGAGCTATGTAACATGAAAAACAGAACGGATTTAGACTCAAAAAGTGAATTTTTTTTTTAAGATTTTATTTATTTATTTGACAGACAGAGATCACAAGTAGGCAGAGAGGCAGGCTGAGAGAGGGGGAAGCAGGCTCCCTGCAGAGCAGAGAGCCCGATGTGGGGCTCGATCCCAGGACCCTGAGATCATGACCTGAGCCAAAGGCAGAGGCTTAACTCACTGAGCCACCCAGGCGCCCCAAAAAGTGAATTTTATGGTAGTGAGCATTGTCCAGGTGGCACTTCAATGAGAAGCTGAACCTTATTCTAGACCATGCTGATCCTGAGAGGTTGAAGAAATCCTTGGCTGATCCCCAAGGTGACTCTAGTGACGGACATGTCAACCCTTTCTCTTTTAACCCACACTGAGGCATCATTCTGTTTCACAGTTCTGAGCTGATCTTTTCAGCAATTTGCTACTTCAAGTCTACTTATCTGTCAGTCACTCTTAAATTCATTTTACACAGCTGACTGTGGTGTTATCACAGCCTTCCTTATACTAATGCATTTAGTAGTTGTGTGGATTTGAAAGGCTGCCAACACAGAGGAACAGCCGAAAATGCTACTCCCCAGCCAGACTGTCCTTTTCTTGATCATCTTGTAACTGCCATTTGCAATTTTTTATACCTGGATTCTTTGCTGGTCTGATTGAAGTCACTGGTTTTCAATAATATATGTCTCCTAATGGATTTTTTTTTTCTTCCAGTAATGTTGTATTTTCCAACACATATTGAGTAAGGGTCTGTACCAGACAACTACTAAGTTTCCTTTGCAACTACTCCTGTAAACAGCTTATACTCTATTGGTTGGTTAGAAGGCAATGAAGGAAAAAAACATAATAAAAATAGGGAAAATGCAGATTTAACTGGGAGGCAATTGGCATAGTAAGAAGATACATGTGAATTCAAATTCCCGTCCTGCCGTGTACTAGCTGTTGATCTTGGATAAGTTACTGAATTTCTCTGAACTTCATTTCCTTTATCTGTAATTTGGACACAAGACATACCTGCTTTGCATAGTTATAAGATTAAGAAATCATACATAGGAGAAGCTCTTGGAATAAGGTAGTTACTGTGTTTAGTATTTTTAGTAATGTTAACGATTCTTTTTTTTAAAGATTTGATTTATTCATCTGAGAGAGAGACAGCACAAGAAGGGAGAGAAGCAAAAAGAGAGGGAGAAGCAGACTCCCCACTGAGCTGCAAGCCTGATGCAGATCTCCACCCCAGGACCCTGGAATCATGACCCAAGCTGAAGGCAGACATTTAACCGTCCGAGCTGCCCAAATGCCCCTGATGTTAACTATTTTTAATAATTTTAATAATTTTAATTTAACCTCTCAGGATCATTTCTATTTATAAGACAGAAATGCTAGAAATAATAGGAATTTGCAATTTCTAAGATTTTGGTTTGATTTCTAAGACTTAGCTCTTTGGAGTCAACAGGGATGCCGTGGCTACTTTTACCTGTGAGGGCCAGTGAGTGGGTAGGATGGCTGGTCAGGTGTCTCCCTCCTTGCCTCTGCTTTCCCCAACACACTTCTTGCCTCTCCTCTTGCAACATGAGCTCTGTGGGGAAAAAGAGCTCGGTGGGATGGTTCCTGTTGAAGTACTGTGTGCTGAGGGTACACCCCAGATATAAAAATATTTTAAATATTTTAAGATTATGTCTACAGGTATAATTGAGAAATAAAAAAATATATATTTAAGGTGTACAACTTGAGGTTTCAATATACATATAAATTGTAAAATAATCACCACAGCCAAGCTAATTAACATACCCACTCTTTTTAACTTCAAGTAGGTTGATCCTGATTCTCCCTGTACAACTATTTGCTATAACAAAGGATCCTAATTAACTGATTAGAATTTCTAAAACCCAATTCACCAACAGCTCAACTGTTAGAGCGGAATGGATGGACCAGTACATTCAAGCAGCAACGGGTTTATTCATTACTCAGCTCAATTAGGCCCCTAGAATGTTCATGTTGGAAAGGAAGTTAATGATCAGCTAATTAATCCCTCTCAATCTAAAAATGAGTACACTGAGCCTTCGAGAAGTGAAATGGAACCTGGGTGAGGTCACACTGACAGTCGGCAACAAAGCCTGAGCAGAAGCTATTCTGGTCTTATATTTTATTACTAAAGAATGTAGTTGTTTTATTTATTTATTTTTTGTTTAGAGTCCCTTTTGTTGTTGTTGTTGTTGTTTTTTAAGGCACTTAATCAGACAGAAACCATCCCTTCTCAAACAACTATCTCTCATTCTTTGATCTTGGAAAAATTACTTACCTCCCTGGATTTGGAAACCACATCACAAAAGACTCTGAGGAGCACAGAAGCTATAATACAATCATGAAATGAAAAGCAGTTGCAACGTCTGTGACTCAATGGCAGAGTTACCAGGAATAGGGGTCGGGGGCCCCTTGCAAGACTCAGTACATAATTTGTCACGAATAACTTTATACCCAAACTCAGAGAGTCCCCTACCCCAAACAGTATTAATTTCAGGCCCCATGAAATCTGGGTTTGCAGCTCTCTATGGTATGGCGGAAATGCCTTGGAGCCCACTGGACTTGGATTCAGTCCCTCTCTGTTACTACTAGCTGGCGGAACTTGGAGAAGTTACTCCAGACCTTCGTATAACTATTTCCTCATCAATAATCTGCATAACAAAGCCAATTTCCCTGAGTTGTTGAGAGGCTTCAGGAAGGTGAACTGGAATGGAAGTCTTTGGTTTAGTGCCTGGTACGAAGAAAGTCTGCAGTAATGTGTGTCTTGTATCACACAGGGAGGCTGTCTGATATGGCTCTAGGTGTTGGCTTTAGAACCAGACTTACCTTCCTTCAAGTTCCTGCCACATGTTTGACACTGACTGTGTGGCCTTGGGCTGCTTTGGCCTTCCAAGGCTTAGTTCTCTCATGTCTAACATGGGGTAATAAGAAACCCCAATCAACAACTGTTTAAGATTAAATGAGATGATGTAAAGTGCTTAGCAATGTGAGGGCTCTTTCTGTCAAGATTAAAAAAAAAAAAAATCAAAAGAGCTTAAAGCCCGATTTTCACACTTACTGTCTACAACCCAGAATAAAAATTAGATCTTACCTTGTTCCTTGGTGTACACATAAACATCATCACAGGACTACTGCGTGAATCACACCAGATCATGCATATGGCCAGCTTCATACAGTGTTCTAGAGCATTGGAAAATCGTGCTGGATCTGAATTCAGGTTTCCCGATCACACGCCTGACCAGTGCTGGCATTTTGGTAGGCCTCTTCCTCAAACCACCGCCCCACCACACACACTTTGATTCTCATTTCCTTTTTCAGAATCCCACAGAGTTTGGAGAGAGGAGAAAAAAAAAAAGACTGAGGTATGTGAAAAATCTGAGTGTATGTACCCTTCCTCTGATCACTAGTCCTTTTGCCCTTGGTTACCTAACACACGTTAAGTGCTGCCGGAATTGTTCAGTACCAAACTGTTCATCTGGGTGAAGGTTAGACCAGAGGACTGTCTATACCATGTTATAACGAAGCATGGTATCCTCCTCCTCCTCCCAGATTATGTGCCTGCTATTTTACCGAATATTCTGTCTAGACAATAGGCAGCTTCCTCTGTGATAAATTACAAGTCTTGGTTTCTCAAGCTGGTTTTCTACATGAGGGGTAAATACACTGTTGGAATGATTATTCCGTGGCTGCCCTTTCATCATTCTGTAGCAAACTCAAATAACAATAGCATAAGATTGTAACTTTTAATAACGTTCCCTGCCCTTCGATGAGTTATGGGCTAAATTATATGGGCTCAATAAACTTCAGCTAATGATGTTTTGTACGCTTATAACTCATGTAGGGGGAAGTTTTATGTATCTCTCTTAGCTTTTTCACCTGGGGATGCTCGATTAAAAACTGCATTCATTGGTTTGGCACAAGATCCACAGTGGCTGATAACCTAATGGGGTGAATTTTTCTTCACTCTTCTTAGACTCCCAAACTCCTTGGCTGGGCTTGGTGAGCAAGGGCCAGGGAGGCAGATAAAAGGATATTGTTGTTATTGGACCGTGCATTTTCCCCGTGGCAAAATATCATTTCGGCAACCACTGGGACATTTTGGAAATGTGTTTTTGACCATTTTTTATGCCTTGTCTTTTTCAGTGGAGAGCAGCCCCCCTCCCCTTTTTGTGGTGGTTTAGGTGTTAATTGATAAACTGATGAAGTCAGTCATTCCATCCTAGTTATAACGCATTAAAATGTGTTTTATTATTCCCAAGAATACACATACCAAGCCCCAAACTCCAGGCAAATTGCTTCAGCTTGAAGATAACACTCAACTTGTAATCAAACTCCTTACACTCGAATTTTTAGCTCATGCAGATACACAATGGAAATTATCACTTGAAAGCCATTTGTTTACATCAGTTAGGCCAAGTCACAGCTGTCTTGAAACTCAGCACCCCAGAAAGCATTCCATGGTTCTAGGCCGGGACATTCCGGCCCTGAGGGGGAATGTTCTAGTACCACCCACTGTGGCAAATGATACACACTCAACCTGCCCCTTAATATCCTGGTGAGAGTCAGAGGAGTTGCTAGCTAGGATTGCTTAATGGCTTTGACAATAAATGTGTGCCTCAAAACTGAAGTACATCTGAGTTCCCTGTAAGCGAATCTCCACTATACAGGGCCCCGTATGGGTGAGCCAGAAGCATGTTCTCACTTATAAAGAATGGATAACCCTTTTCTCTTAAATTGATCGTATGATCTTCCTATCACAACCTAAATGGACCTCACTAGGCAACATCTTCTGTTATCAAATAGGCTTCCAGGAAAAAAGACCTAAGATCACTTACTAAGAAGACTAAGATCACTTACTGTCCAGTGCAAATCCTCATTTTTGACAGAAGTCTTCCAGTGTGAATTGGCTCACACTCACCATCTCTGTAATTTAACTCGGAAGATTCACCCAGGAGGTATATTGCTTAAAACTAAATAGACCATCAGTGCATTACTGAAAATGGGTGATTGAAAAATAGGAATATGAAATTTTTACATGTTAAAATCATTGTATATAGGACTTTTTTTTTTTTTTGAGGGAATCCTTGGGTCTTCCCCTAAAGATTGCTACTTTACCCTATTCAGACATGAAGAGGAGGTGGGCTTCTACCATGTTTATTTTACCAGCACATAAGATATGGAACACATAGGGAACTTTACCAGAGTACTTTTTTGTTTTTGTTAGAAAAATCATCACACATGATTTACAGGTGTCTCTAAAAGTTTTTATTTATTTTTCTTAGGTAGGCTCCAAACCCAGCATGGAGTCCAGCATGGGGCTTGAACTCATGACCCTGAGATCAAGACCAGAGGTGAGATCAAGAGTTGGATGCTTAACCAATGGAGCCCCACAGGCACCCCTCTAAAAGTTGTTTTAGATACAGAAAACCATTTTGTTCACATAAGGACAATACATGGGAATTATAATGAGGTAAAAGGGAATTTGCTTCTATTTTTTACAACTTTAAAAACTATCCATGATAGAAGTGCCTGGGATGCAGAACAGGTTTTGTATGTATTTAGACAGAGAGAGGTTATTTAAACGGAGAGGTTGTGAACCCATCTGTTTGTTAAGGCATAGGAATCTGTCCAAATAATACCGAAAATGTGTTCAGTGATGTTTAGGTCCTCGCCAGTGAATCACAACACTGCATTGTTGTGTGTCCTCGTTAATCTAAAGCTTGGTTAAGAGAAATGGTCACGTAGGATTGCCTAAAGAATAGGTTGTGCACTCACGCCTTTACGTTTTTTGATTACCGAACTGCTTGGACTACGCTCTCAACTTCTTAAGGATGGTACTTCCTATCACAGGACCTACCTCTGGGCATCTGCTGAATGTACTAGAGAAGGTAAGTGTGTTCAAAACTTACTATGTGTGTATTGTAGGACTGATTGGATAGTTTTGAAGGTTCTGAATACTAAGTTTCATTTCCTAGAGAAATTTCATTCCAGGCTTTAGTACTAGGGAAAAATGTATTTCTCCTAATTTTAAAAAGAAAAATGTTTGAGAGAAGGCTGTGTCTGCTCAGACAGCTCTTTGCGATGAGCCCTAGCTTTGCAATTCTGCAGGACCTCAAGGCTAACTTCTGTGTACAGATTTGACCCTGGTGTTCATATTGTTAGCCAGTTCTTACAGTCCCTTCATTTTAAGACAATCTTTGTCTTAGTATTTGAGGAAGTTTATATACATTCCTATGCAATCAGTAAAGATACAGGACTAGGAACATACATTATTCTATGATACTTATTACTATGTTGCAATACAAGGCTTCTCCAGTTGTTCATGTATGTTTTACTTTCCCAGTAGATGATGAGGGCCTTTTCTCATCCTGGTTTTGTCCACAAGGTATACAGTGTTAAGAAGATGCTCAGGCTATTAGAACCCAGACCTTGGGAGTCCGGCTCTGGCAAAGTCACCAGGACTCCAAGCCTCTGGGCTAAAAAGAAGCCATGGTAAGGAATTATTTTTCACTTGTTCCCTACAGCCCTATTGTCTGAGTTCAAACACTGTCTACACGAAGTGTGAATATTTGTCAAACCTGATCCTCTGACTGAATGGTCGCCTTGTTCCCTTGAGGGCACTTTTCACTGTTAGTTCTTAGGAGGAGTGGAAGTGCCAACCAGCCCCACCGCCATGCTGGTAATACCTGAAGGAGGAAGGAAACAAGGGGACACAATCGCTTTGTGCAATACACTTTTATTTTCCTTTTACCTTTGCAGTCATCTTTGAGTAATCATTGTGTAAACAATAGAATGGAATGAAATTACATTAAATTGTATGCAAATGGCTCTAGAACACCTTTACAATTATGACAAGGCAATTATAAATAACTTTTTCTTTCCTTAGTAATATATATTTGCTTTTTAAAGTACATTAAAGAGCTGCCGTATCTAGGGTTAGCTAGGAAAGAGCAATGGTACCGTCCTGGGAGCCCACCTCCCTGAAAGTTTAGACTCCAATTTTGAAAATCCTAAGGTTTACTATTCCGTAATACACAGTCAAGCAGAGGGCTACTTGGATTGAAAAGGATTTATTCTTGAAACTTAACAGCATTTTACCTTTTTAGTCATTGCACAAAACCCTTTCTATTTTTCACTCCACCTGGGTATTCTGCAGAATTTCAAGTAAAACTCAGATTCTGGTAGCTTCAAGTTTATCACCTTTGGAACAACAAATCCTATCATTTAAGGAGAAGTCAAATCAGAGATGGGTACATAATGAGCAGTCTAATAGAATGGCAACATTTTATATAGCATTCTATACGTTCCAATGAAGCAAAACTTACATATGCCACTTGATGTAGAGGAAATTTTAGATCTGAGACTATTCCAAAGTAAAGCAGCCTCAGGCACATTCTTAATATGAAAGTTTGCAAGGCACCCTCTCCCAAGAGACAATCAGATTGTGGATTGGTTTTTCTGCAAACAAACCAAAAGAATAAGCATCCTAGTTCCTAATTCAGTCATTTCAAAAATCAAAAGTTATAAATACTCCAAAGATAGACCTGAAATTTTCTGTTTAAATAACAAGAGATTAACTGCAAGAAGCATATAATCAAAAACTTTTCTTCTTATAGCTAAGGTGTGTAATGCATAAATATATGAAAAATAAAATTCACAGTCAGTTTTAAAACTAGAATTCAAGTTTGGCTAATAAATCTTAATTTTATAAGTATATTAATTTCTAAATACAACATAAAAGAGGCAGTATTGTCAGATGTACAATTAAAGTAGAACAGAAAGAACAATGAGAGAAGAAATAGGCTTCTGAGAGAAAAAATTCCTTTTGTTGCCAATAAATAGGACCACCTGAGTGTATTTCAGATTCTTTTCACTTAAGGGATATCCAAATTGATTGCTAAGAATATTAAATAGCTTTTGGAAAAATTAGCAACTGTCGTGCAGCTGTGGCATTTGCTTGTTCTCATACTGTGGATTGCTAGAGAATAAAGCAGAACTCGGAGTGTTGTAAGTTTAAAAAAATTCTTTTTTATCCCATTTCATTGAAGCCAGACTCTTCACAATCTTCTGATTTTGTGGGGACTGGGAGTGAGGGGGTGGGAGACAGGGTGGGGGAGAGAAGATTGAGGGGAGTGTTGTGAGGTGAGGGGCATGACAGATCAGGGAGATGTCAAGGGACATACATCAGCTGACACTCAGCTGAGCAAACCCGATCAGCTTCACTTCATCAGGAATCTCCGACCCATCGCAGCCTGAAGCCTGAAAAGGGAAAAAGACAAGTTTCAGTGCCGGTTGATCCAAGCAAAGGCACAGTCTATATGGGGCCAGTGTCCCATGTCTTCCAGGACAGAGAATCATCCTCTTGAAGGACTACTGTAACAAATCTGGTCACTATGCTATCAAGTACAGAAAATGGGAGGGTGGGAGGATTTGTTCCCGTTAAAACACCAGAGTCTCCAGACTCGGAGCTTTGAAACTGTCAATGACTGCCAAGAAAGTGATTTTAAATATACTTTCAAATTAGAGCTCCTTAATCATTTTAAAGGATTATGATAAAATCCTTGGAATAAATTTAGCCAAAAAAGTGAAAGACCCATACTCTGAAAATAAGACACTAATGAAAGGAGCTGAAGACACAAATGGAAAGATAGACCATGCTCAGCTCATGGGCTGGAAGAATTATTAAGATATCCATATTACCCAGTGCAATCCTTATCAAAATACCAATAGTATTTTTCACAGAACTAGAACAAATAATCAGAGTTTGTACGGAACCATATAAGACTCTAAATAGCCAAAGCAATCTTGAGAAAGAAGAACAAAGCAGGGAGATATCACAATCCCAGATTTCAAGTTATACTACAAAGCTCCAGTAACCAAAATAGTACGGTACTGGCACAAAAACACAGATCAATGGAACATGAAAGAGAGCCCAGAAACACACCCGTACCTATATGGTCAACTAATCTACAAAAAAGGAGGCAAGATATACAATGAGGAAAAGACAATCTCTTCAATAAATGGTGCTGGGAAAACTGGACAGCTACATGCAAAGAATGAAACTAGACCACTTTCTTATAACATACACAAAAAATAAACTCCAAGTGAATTGAAGACCTAAACCCACCAAAATCCTACAAAAAACAAAACAAAACAAACAAACAAAAAACCATCGGCATTAATCTCTTATACCTCAGCCTTAGCAACAATTTTCTGGACCCGTCTTCTCAGGTAAGGGAGACAAGCTAACAAACTACTGGAACTACACCAAAATAAAAAACTTCTGCACAGCAAAAGCAACCATCAACAAAATGAAAAAGGCAACCTACTAAATGGGAGAAGATATTTGCAAATTCTATATCTAATAAGGGGTCAGTAATCCAAAATATTCCTACAACTCAGTAACAAAACCTCCACAAAACCCAATAAAAAATGGGCAGAGGACCCGGACATTTTTCCAAAGAAGACCGACAGCCAACATACACATGCAAAGATGTTCAACATCACTAATCATCAGGGAACTGGAACTCAAAACCAAATAAGATATCACCTCACACCTGTCAGAAGGGCTAGTATCAGAAGACAAGAAACATGAAGAGGTATCTTTTGTGCACTGTTGGCTGGGAATGCGAGTTGGTACAACCACTGTGGAAAAGAGTATGGTAGGTTCTGCAAAAAGCTAAAAATAGAAATACTGTATGATCCAGTAGTTCTACTATTAGGTATTTACCCAAGGAAAATGAAAACACTACTTTGAAAGGATATATGCACCCCTGTGTTGATTGCAGTAGCATTTACAGTAGCCAGAATATCCAACCTAAGGGTTCATCTACAGATAAATGGATAAAGATGTAGAATATATATATATACACAATTCAATATTACTCATCCATAAAAAGGAGTAAGATCTTGCCATTTCCAACAAGGATGGACCTAAACAATATACGCTAAGTGAGATAAGTTAGCCAGAGAAGGACAAATATTGTACTTCAGTTACATATGGAATCTAAAACACAAAACAAATGAACAACAATGAAACCAGATTCTAAATACAGAGAACAAACAGGTGGTTGCCAGAAAGGAGTGGTGGCGCGGGGGTGGGGAGTGGGGGGAAAAGGGTGAAATATGTGAAGCGAATTAAGATGTACAGATTTTCAGTTGTTAAAATACGAAAATGAGCAAAAGCGATTTAACTGGTCACCGAGGGTAATACGGTTTTTACCAAAAGGCGTCCTCTATAAAACTGGTCAGAAAAAAAGTGTTTACCAAGTAGTAGCAGGGCTCATAACAAACAACTTATTTTTCCAGAACAATTTTGTTTATAATATTTTAGGACATTTATTGCCTAGAATTGTCCCAACTTATATTGTGTCAAATACTTTGATTTTTTTTTTCTTCAAAATTAAAAGGAACTGGAAACAAGTCATTGCTCATCAAACCTCTCACTTGTCCTCATTCAAAATTTTTTATTTTTTTTCAACTCCCCTTCTCTCTCTCTCTCTCTCTCTCATACACACACACGCACACACAGTATGCATATCACCATTCCAGGCTACGTCTTCAGAGTGCATAAACCAGAATCTGACATTATGTAAGTACAAGTGGGGAGAAAAAGGTTTGATAAATGACTGGGAATAGGCAATTAATCACCAAAGGACCATACAAACCTTTTCTTGGCCTAATTCCTGCTAAATTATTGTCAAAACAATTAGTTTCCCATGTTATAAAAAAAAAAAAAAAAACCTTCCAATCATCACAATGAACCTGCTTTGCACCGCTCCAAAAACCAGTGCATAAACTCAGTCCTTTGTCACCCCCAACAATTTCCCTTACAATAAACTGCTAATTAGAATACAGAACTTGAGTATTTTTAAGTAATTATCTTTAAAATAATGGTGTCAGTACTTAAGCTTATATAAGAAAATCAATAGCCTAAAGGATAGAAATATAAGTGGGCATTTAAAAATTTTCCTTTGTGCCTGCCCATTGATTTCTTTAGTTTAAGTTGACAAGATATTCAGTAAAGGGCAATTTTCACTGTTTGTGTTGTCAGGGGTAGTAAGATCAGAATCACCACCCAGCCCCTCACCCCCAATTATTTTCTTGTTCCACACCAGTTTGTATATCTCCTTAAACCTTCCTTTCTTCACGCCTGCTAACATCATTTACTCAATGCAGTGAATGGGGGCAGACACAATGTGTGTAATTAATAGGCAAATGACAAACACCACAGGAGCAAGGATAGCTGCTGACAGTGACAAGCAGGGACTAGCCAATGGGAAGTACATCGGTGCATGTCAAAGATACACCAGAAATTTGGCAATGGGAATTAGCAGGATGTTGAAATGAGAGGAAATAAAGTATCCAATAGTGGTTAAAAGAAAAATCTTAAATCCTTTTTGCAAAGAGTAATAGAAGTTGAGAATTTACAATGCAAGTGGGTGATCAAACCAGTGATTATTGTGGGTACATCACACAGGGAGTCCATCTCTCACCCTCTGTTCCAGAGCCTCCTGTGGCTGCACTGGAACACTCAGTTTCCTGGCAGAGTCACAGGCCAGGTTGTCTGGCTTTCATTCAGGTACTCAGCTCTTCTTCCCCACTACCCTGCTAACTCTCTCTTAACCAAGGCTGAGTTCTTGTCTTGCTCACTGTGGCCAAAACACTGAGGGCAATATGAAAATGATTCTGGGTTCTAGAGCAAAGAGATTAGAGACCCTTAAAGCAGCAGTTCTCAAACTTCTCAGTCTCAAGTACCCTTTATATTCTTAAAAATTATCAAGGACTTCAAAAGCTTATGCTTTTTTAAAAAATCATTTACCATGATCAAGTGGGATTTATTTCTGGGATGCAAGGGTGGCTCAATGTTCCTAAATCAATCAGTGTGATCGATCACATCAATAAGAGAAAAGAACCATATGGTCATGTCAACAGACACAGAAAGAGCATTTGACAAAGTACAACATCCATTTATGATGAAAGACCTCAACAAAGGGAACATACCTCAACATAATAAAGGCCATCTGTGAAAAATCAACAGCTAACATCCTTAATGGGGAAAAAATAGAGTTTTTTCCCCTAAGGTCAGGAACAAGACAAGGTCTCACCATTTTTATTCAACATAATACTACAAGTCCTACCCAGAGCTATCAGACAACAAAAAAAGGTATAAAAGGCATCTAAACCGATGGAGAAGGAAAACTTTCATTATTTGCAGATGACTTGCTACTTTATATAGAAAACCCAAGGATTCTACCAAAAAAACTGCTAGAACTGATAAATTCAGTCACAGGAGACAAAAGGTTCAGAAATCTGTGGCATTTCTATACACCAATAATGAAACCTTAGAAAGAGAAATTGACAAAACAGTTCCATTTTGACTGCACCAAAAATAATAAGATAACCTAGGAATTAAATACTGATGAAAGAAACTGGAGACAACACAAAGAAAGGAAAAGACATGCCATGCTTATGGAATTACAGATAAATTAAAATGTCTGTACACTTAATGTAATCTAGACATTTATTGCAAATCCTGTCAAAATGCCACCAGCGCTTTACACAGAACTAGAACAAAAAACCCCCCAAAATTTGTGTGGAACCACAGAAGATACTGAATAGCCAAAGCAATCTTGAAAAAGCAAAGCTAGAAGCATCGCAGTTGTGGACTTTAAATTACAAAGCTGTGGCAATCAAAACAGTATGGTACTGGCTTAAAAAAACAGATATGGAGGGTTGCCTAAGTAGCTTGGTCAGTTAAACATCTCTTGGTTTTCGCTTAGGTCAAGATCTTACAGTTGTGGAATTGAGCCCCGAGCTAGGCTCTGCCCTCAGTGTGGAGTCTGCTTGAGATTCTCTCTCCCTCTCAAATAAAATCTTTAAAAAGAAAATAGACCTGTGGATCAATGGAATAGAATAGAAAACCCAGAAATAAACCCACAAGTATGTGGTCAGTTCATCTTCGACAAAGCAGGAAAAAATATTCAATGGGAAAAAGTCTCTTCAACAAATGGTGTTGAGAAACCTGGACAGCCACTTGCAAAAGAAAGAAAATGAACCACTTTCTTACACCATACAGAAAAATTTGAAATGGATTAAATACCTAAATGTGAGACCTGAAACCATAAAGATCCTAGAAGAGAACACAGGCAGTAACCTTTTTGACATCTCATCTGTCTCCTGAGAAATAAAAGCAAAAACAATCAACAAAACTAAAAAGGCAACTTACTGAGTGGGGATATTTGCAAATGATACATTCAGTAAAGGGTTAGTATAAATATATAAAAAAAACTTATGAAACTCAACATGCAAAAAATAATCCAATTAAAAAATGGGCAGAAGACATGAACAGCCATTTCTCCAAAGAAGACCTAAAGATGGCCACAAGACACGTGCAAAGGTCTTCGTCACTTACCATCAGGGAAATGCAAATCAAAACTACAATGAGATTTCACCTCATACCTGTCAGAATGGCTAAAATCAACAACACAAGAAATAGCATGTGTTGGTGAGGATGCAGAGAAAGGAGAGTACTTGTGCATTGTTGGTGGGAATGCAAACTGGTGCAGCCACAGTGAAAAACAGTAGAGGGTTCTTCAAAAAGTTAGAACCACCCCCACGATTCAGCAATTATACTGTGGTTATTTCCCAAAGAATACAAAAACACGAATTCAAAAGGTTACATGCACCCCTATGTTTATAGCACCATTATTCACAATAGCCAAGATATGGAAGCAGTCCAAGTATCCTCCGATAGGTGAATGCATAAAGAAGATGTGGTATGTGTGTATAAATACATATATATATAATGGAGTATTATTCAGCCATAAAAAGAATGAACTCTTGCCATTTGCAAGGACATGGATGGAGCTAGAGAGTATTCTGCCGAGTAAAATGAGTCAGATAAGAAACAAAACCCAGAGGGGGGAAAGAGACAAATCAAGAAACAGACCCCTAAATTTTGGAGAACAAAGTGATTACTAGAGAGGAAGTGGGTTGGGAGGATAGGTGACACAGGTGATGGGGATTAAGGAGGGCAGTTGCTGCGATGGGCATCGGGTGATGTATTTAACTGCTGAGTCACTAAATTGCACACCTGAAACTAATATAACACTGTGCTAACTATACTGGAACTAAAACTTAAAAAGCTTAGGTTTTTTAGGTTATATTTATTGTATTGACTATTTCAAAAATTAAAACTGAAAATTTTTAAACATTTTAAACATGATTTTAATATCAAAGTATTAAAATAAAAACAAACATGCTTATGTAGATTGTATTTATTATACTGACGATCTCAGAAATTAAAACTGAAATTATTCACTTACTAATTTACTAAATTATTCACTTACTAATTTATTAAATCTAATAATAAACCTATTACATGCTAACAAATAAAATCTTAATGGAAAATGACCACAGTTTACCAAAACAAAAATTTGAGAATGGCACTGCTTTACATTCTGCAAATCTCTTTAATGTCTTGCTTAACAGAAGATGGCTAGATTTTCATATTTGCTTCTACATTCCATCTATTGTTTTATGTTGCTCCCTTGACATATGTAAAGAAAATCCAGGGCACCTGAGTGGGTCAGTGGGTTAAGCCTCTGCCTTTGGCTCAGGTCATGGTCTCAGGGTGCTGGGATAGAGTCCCACATCAGGCTCCCTGCTTAGCAAGGAGCCTGCTTCCCCATCCCCTGCCTCTCTGCCTACTTGTGGTATCTCTCTCTCTGTCAAATAAATAAATAAAATCTTAAAAAAAAAAAAAAAAAGGAAAAGAAAATCCACCCTCCTATAAATAGGTCACTGAAAGGGAATAAATAGTATTTCAAAAGTCTTTCTGATCATTGTGAATGTTGTTTGTCACCATACCAAGATATGCCAAGTGGATTTTCTTAAAATTTAGTTGCATTGTAGAATCTGAAACCACATACTCTATTACATTGAAACCAGTGGCCTATCTCTCAGTTGGAAGTGATCTTTTCCCCTCAGCATCACTGAATTATGCAGATCATCCACTGTTGACACAGTCTGTTATAGAATCTCAGTGTTTCAATATGCAATGTCCACCAATCATATTCATTAATATCACACATGACTAATCTCATCAGAAAAAGTAAGTACTGGGCTGTTGTCACTCTTACAGTGGCAAATGCCAGTTTCCCAAAATCCTTTCTCTGCTCTAGAGCCGAAAGGTATTATTGATGGCAAATATTGTCAGTTGTTTTCCTTGAAGTGTCAGGCTCACTTGGTTCATTTTGAAAAAATATCTGCCAAATTCTTAGTCTGAATAACCACAGTTTGTCAGTTATTCTTCTGAGTAAAAATGGTATTCCACAGGGATTAAAAAAAAAAAAAAAAGGCTAGTTCAGCCTACAACTTAATCTCACAAGAGCTTTTCCTGGAGACAACCACAGTACTTCACGATAGAAGCCTACCTTGCTTTATTGCATTTCACTTTCTTGCCTTTTCTGGATAGCACATTTTTTTTTCTTTTTAGAAATTGAAGATTTGTGGCAATCCTGTACCACGTAAGTCTGGTGGGGTCATTTTCCCACAGCACTGGCTCGATTCTTGTCTGTAATATTTTGGTAATTCTCATACTTTTTTAAAGGCTTTCATTATATTTGTTATAGTAATAGGACATCAGTGATTTCTGATGTTAATTTTACAATTGTTCTGGGGCCCATGGGCCATGCCTATATAAGATGGTGAGCTTAATCCGTAAATGCTGTGTGTGTTCTAACTGTTTCACTCACTGGCTATTCCCCTGTCTCTCTGCCTTGCCTCAGGCCTCCTAAGTCCCGGAGATCCAACAATATTGAAATCAGGCCAACTCGACCCTACAATGGTCTTTAAGTGTTCAAGTGAAAGGAAGAGCTGCACGTCTCTCACTTTAAATCAAAAACCAGAAATGATTAAACTTAGTGAGGAGGGCAGGTCAAAAGCCAAGACAGGTCAAAAGCTAGGCCTCTCGCACCCTTTAGGCCAAACTGTGATTATAAAAGAAAAGTTCTTGAAGGAAATTGGAAGTGAAGTGCTACTCCAGTGAACACATGAATGATAAGAAAGCCAACAGCCTTATTGCTGATATGGAGAAGGTTTTAGTGGTCAGATAGAAGACCAAACTGGTCACCACATTCCCGTAAGCCAAGCCTAATCCAGAGCAAGGCCCTAATTCGCTCTTCAATTCTCTGAAGGCTGAGAGAGGTAAGGATGTTGTAGAAGACAAGGTGGAAGCTACCAGAGGTTGATTCTGGAGGTTTAAGGAGAGGAGCTGTCTCCATAACATGTAAGTGCAAGGTGAAGCATGTCAGTTATCCAGAAGACAGAGCTAAGACAATTAAAGAAGGCAGCTATAGTAAATAACAGAATTTCAATGTAGACAGCACAGCCTTCTATTGGAAGAAGATACCATCTAGAGCTGTCATAGCGAGAGAGGAGAAGTCAATGCCTGGCTTCAAACTTCAGGACAGGCTGGTTCTTGTTAGGGGCTAATGCCAATGGGGACTCTAAGTTGAAGCCAATCTTCACTTACCTTTCCAGAAGTCCTAGGGCCCTTAAGAATTATGCTAGATTGGTTTATAGACTCTACAGCCTATAAACAGAACAAGAGACAGCACCTTTGCTGATAAAATGGTTTACTGAATATTTGAAGCCCCCTGTTGAGAACTGCAGCTTAGAAGAGAACAGTCCTTTCAAAATATTACTGCTCATTGATGATGTACTTGTCACCCAAGAGCTCTAATGGAAATGGGACAATGAGATTCATGTGGTTTTCATGCCTGCTAACACAGCATCCATTCTACAGCTCATGGGTCAAGAAGCAATTTCAACTTTCAAGTCCTATTATTTAAGAAATACATTTCATGAGGCTATAGCTGCCACAGACAGTGATTTCTCTGATGGATCTGGGCAAAGAAATTTGAAAACCTTTTGGAAAAATTCACCTTTCTAGATGCCATTAAGGACATGAGTGATTCGTGGAAAGAGGTCAAAATGTCTCCATTAACAGGAGTTTGGAAGAAATTGTTTCCAGACCTCACGGATGACTCTGAGTGGTTCAAAACTTTAGCAGAGGAAGTAACTGCAGATATGGTGGAAACCGCGAGAAAACTAGAATTAGAAGGGGAACCTGAAGAAGGGACTGAATTCCTGCAAGGTCAGGAAAAAAACCTGAACAGATGAGAAGTTGGTTTTTTATGGATGAGCAAAGTGGTCTCTTGAGATAGAATCTACTTCTGGTGAAGATGCTATGAAGACTGTTGAAATGACAACCTGGGTGGGCTTTGGAGCCACTGGAAATTTTAAAATATACAGAGGTTGTGATAGGATCGGTCTGGGGTGGGGGCTGGTGCCTGGGATTTTTGAGCTCCCTAGGTGATTCAAAGGTTAGAGTTTGAGAACCACTGTTCTACGCAAGTGCTTCCCAATGTGTGAAACACCAAATAAGCTCCCAAGCTTCCCATCAAGCAGTGGTTCTCAAACTTTAGCATGCACCAGAATCACCTGGAGAACTTGTTAAAACACTTGCACCCTACATCCCAGAAATTCTGAATCCTTAGGCCTGGGATGTAGACATAGAATTTATGTTTTTATCAGATAGCTTCCAGATGAAGCTGACACTGCCAGTTTGGGGACCCCGCTTGGAGAACCACTGTCTTGGACTGGAGCTGGAGACCCAGAGCTGCTACCTGGATCTTCCTGAACTGATAGGCTGCCTTGAGATTTTTGTCTTATCTTTCTCCTCTTTCAGTAAGGGCTGGGGGGGAGGGGGGAGAAGTTGAGTTGTTTTCATCTCATTTCAGTCTTCGCTTTACCTGTACTTCAGGAAATGTTGCCTAGTGACACAGCCTCCAACTATGGTTATGCTAAACGCCTCTAAAAATAAGGCCCGTTAGTCGTGAATTGCCAAAGTGCTTATGAAATTGCTATACGTAATGCATGTTACTTAACTTCAGGAACTAAAATCTGTAATGCTTACGTAAATGTGGACCAACTGAATGTTACTTACACGTACTTACGGCTTCTATTCTGTCTTTAAGGGAAAATTATCTTATTTCATATTTTTACTAATGCAGTTTCAAAAACTTCACCCTGAAAGCAGCAAGACTCAATTGCCTTATAAAACTGCAAGGCAGCAGATTAAAAAATGCCGTAAACATTTAGACTTGTCTCAAGGCAAGGCTCACAACAATCAACAGTGAAACAGTACTGAGATGTTGCACTCAAAGCATGTTCCACTGGAGCTGAAATGCCCTTTTTGCTTAAACCACTTCATTAAAAGTGCTATATATATGGGGGGAGAAAAATGTTCTCCCTGCCTCTCTGGTCATGCCAACAATGGAAATCATACTTCACTTATTATATGTCAAACGAGGCTAAAGATCTCACTGGGCAGGGAGCAAATGCATTTCTTGGTAGAACCAACATCCTTGCTCCCTGGGCCACTGTTTTTCTTACATAAGCAGATCCATAAGCACCGCCCAATTTTCAAACTTGAGCCCAGTATTTCTAACAGTGGTGGGAGAGTGGAGCGGAGGGAGATTAGACACTGAGCAATCTACAAACAGCGTGTTTCTCAACTGGGGCTAACCCGTGGCATCACCAGGGGACACCTTCAAGACGCCCAAAGCCCAGGCTGTCCCAAGAGCAATTACATTAGGGTATCTGGTATAGGACCCTGATAAGAGTAATTTTATGAAGTGCCCCAACTATCTCCTGAGTAAACCACTGTTCTCTGAGGTAAGGAACCACATCACCAAGATATAACTTTGTTCTTTAGACGATGTTCAGGCCCCCAACATTCTCCTTTAGAAAGCAAAGAAAGCTCTGAGATAAAAATGATAAACAGCTGAGAGATAAAAGGGCCACCAGCAGCAGCAGTTTGTGAGGAAAAATCCTTCTGAAATACTTTCTTTTATTCTTCAAGAAAATAGCCAAACGGACAAATGAAGGCAAGTGCATCTGAGCCTCTGTGGTTTTACCAGGATGTCAGTGTTCTACAGACGATTAGACCCAGAAGCAATTCAAATGAGCTCTGTCGGGTGGATCTCAAACTGGCCGGCAACAGGTAACAACAAAGAAACCCCCTCAGGTTTAACGAGGGCTGGACAGAGAATGAAGTGACCAAAACCGAAGGTTGCTCTTGAGTCTGGCTTTACTTAATGTCTTTAGCTATCTTTTGGGGAAAAGCCATTAATTTCCATCTTCTGGGAACAGCACATTACTACATTCTCAAGCTATCGGGGGAAAGGAAGACTTGCCTGGGTTCTCCTGCAGGACTCCGGGACCAGACAGGCCCATACTATTCAATCTGCTTATCCAAGCCCGTCATCCAAAAGGAAGAATCCACAGAGACAGTAAACCGTAAAACCACACAGCTGCAGGGCCCTGATTCTCAGAATGAACGGTGACTGAGGGGATGGGCTGGGAGCTAGACCAGAGGGGAATCTGCAGTGTCTACACTGTAACCATGGGCAAGTTAGCCCCGCAGAGTCTCGGAGTCCCAGGACAGAAAATGAACCTAAGGATATCACGATCTAGCAAACACGGGATGCCGAAGAAAGTGTTTCTCGTTCTTCCTGCAGGCGAGGCCCAGGGATTTTAAGGGACTCTAAAAAGAGGGCATGAAGCAGAAATCACCATCTTCATTATTTTACAGGAATTAAAATAAATGCTAAGGGAAAAATGATGGCTGAAGTTTCTCTGACTGAGGTCTGTATTACACTAATATATTTAATTATCAAGCCCCCCGCGCTGTGCCAGCTACCGTGCTAGGCAGTAGCCTCTGGCCCCTGGGGGCTCTAGACTTGAATTCGTGGGGGAGAATAGCAGAGGAGCACCTGAGCCAGGACTGGATGTCGCAGAAAGCTTCCTGGAGAAAGTGAAATTTAAGCAAGAAGCTGGAACATGCCTGCATATCGGGTTGCCGAAGTAGCAGCCCAGAGAAGCTGGATGGATATTTTAGTGCGAGAGAGAAGCACATACAAAGGGCCAGCGGACAAAAGGAGAAGGAGAGAGGAGAGAATGAAGGGAGATACAGCAAGGTAATAAAGTAGGAGCCCGAAAGGGAGATCTGGTCCGGGGTTTGAGTTTTAGGAGCATTTTGCAATGCCGAAGCAGCACCCTGGCCGCAGCCACAGGGTGGTGAACGGAGCCTGCGACAGGCAGTCTGTAGACAGGAAGGTGTGTTTCAGATGAGAGAATCCCGCTAACGTGCCGGAAATGGGGATGGAGGGAAGAGGACGGAGTTAAGCGAGAGAATCCACAGAAGTAATAAACAGGCTTGAGTAGGAGATGAAGGCAGTTTGACCTTCTTCTTACTGTTCAGGGAAGACACACTAGGGGTTTCTCTAAGACCTTCGGGAACAGGAAAGGGGCAGGGTTGCTATTCCTGTTTCATAGGTGAGCAAGTTTAGGGAGTGTGGGGATAAGCCAGCATGGGACACATGAGTGGCTCAGTGGGTTACACCTCTGCCTTCAGCTCCAGTCATGATCCCAGGGTCCTGGGATCGAGCCCGGAATTGGGCTCTCTGCTCAGTGGGGAGCCTGCTGTCCCGCTCTCTGTCTCTCTGCCTGCTGCTCTACTTATGATCTCTCTCTGTCAATTAAATAAATAATTTAAAAAAAAAAAGCCAGCATGAAAGCTTTCATCTCTTATCTCTGTTTACATACTCAAATTTAGGCACCTCTTCTGGAGGTGTTGTGTGAGAACTTCTTTCTTATGTTATAAAAAATGAATAAAGAAACATTAACGGGCTTGAAATCCTGACACAGGCTACCATTTTCTCATCAATATTGTCTCATATGAACGAAATATGTTTACAAAGATGTAGGTGAATTAGAAACATAATAAACGTGACAGATGAGTCCCAAAGCAGAAGACATTATTTTCAATTTCTTAATTTATCATTCTATGTCTCAGTAAAATGTTCTTTTGTTATTGAAAACAAAACAAATGTCTTCAGATAAATTCTTTCTTTGAGAATCTTTGTGTTTTTTTGTTCGTCACACAGCCTAGCCATCTGAAATTAGATGTGAGGCAAGATCCAGAAAGTTAATTAGAGCAGAGCTAACATTTGCTGTAACTAATCATTTCGCATCTTTGGCCGCACGCATTTTCCATTAAATTCTCACAAGAAATAAAAAAGACAGATCATCAATACATATTGTGCACAGCAAAGTGCTAGTCATTTATATCTTAAATTGCTTGCAACATTCTGACTGGCTCTTGCTAAGATTTACAATTTTAAAATGAGTCACTTAGTGTACTGTTTGTTAAAACTTTCCGGAAAATCGTCGCTTTTGACTATTTGGACTGCTCCCTGTTTCTGCCTGTGGTCACCCTATCTCTCGCTTTCAGAACAATGCCAGGACGCTCAGGATCTCAGTCTCTGTGGCCACTCTAGTTCTTAAATTCAAAGTCTACTAGCACAGAAAACCTGCTGCAACACCTCTTCTCCACGAGAATCTATTACCGTGATTTGAAATGTGGAGTTAAAATGTTATGTCTTTGTTCACTAGCCTTCAGTGAGTAGTTCCACAATTGCTTCCAATTACCTAAAGCATTTCTACAACAATCAGCCTCAATTTTTAAAGTTAGAACCACCTGGCTTTCACATTGGGAAAGCTTTATTAAGAGTGTTGGTTGGAATGAGGTTTAATTTTGTCTATACGGTCAAGGTGCCATGCAAACTGAAGGCAAAAATGGCACGGGCTCCAAGATTTCTCAAATGGCTATTCTTAAAGATGCGCTGAAAACAAAGTACGCTCATGGAAGAGGGAATTCCCAGTCGTGGCCAGAAAACATTCCCAAAGGTTAAATCGGCAAAGGACAAATGCAAAAATGGATCCCAAAAGAAAGCAACAGCAGCAACAGAATTACAGAGCAGGCTATAAAACTGTGTGATTAGTCCTTGCTGGCAGAGCATGGCAAAATATTTACCTTCTTTCCAGAACTTTCAACTTACCAACTTAAATGTCAAGGTTTTTAAAGCTTTGGGATCATCTACAATCTTCTGTAAATTAGCAGCCACTGAAAAATACAAACGTAGAGAAAAAGTATCCAAATCATTTACAGTAGCACTGGATTTTCACATCAATGGTTTGGAAAATCTGACTAATCATGCAATAAGCCGCAAAATTATTTCTTTCACAGGCATTGCAAAGTCCATATAAACAACCAAATTAGTCTCACACATTTTCTACAATTTATATCTTCAGTGCATCTGAATTCATCACTATACATTGAGCCCTCATTTCATACAGCAAACTGGGAAATTACTTTCCAGTGGAAAGTAGAAGTTGTTAGCAGCCCCCAGGTTCTCTACCTCTTGGTTTTTCGCAACACTCCACACTACGAAATTTATTAGCCAGCAGAGGGCAGCACAAAATAGAGGCGAGGTATTGCAAAGAAGGGTTTTTCTGAAAAGAATTAAGGTCAGTGCCTTTGAATCCCCCACCTATAAAGTCATTCAATTCTCTGCACCCATTTTTATCAAGGCAACAAAATACAGTGGATAACCTCTATGACTTGGGCATCTGTGTTCACGCTTTCAGAGCACAATAATCTGTCAAAGCCTCGAAGAGGCACCTTGAACAACAGCCAAGTTGGCTGAAGAGGGGCAAGCCCTAGAGGCTGTTGGTTGGAGTTCAATAGTGAATTTATGTTTCTTCACTATTGAAGGATTCATCAGAGACCCATCCCATCTTCCACGGGATCATGATATATTTGATACTGTGGCAGAGATGTCCATTTTTCCAGCTTCCTCCCCTGGCTTAGCGTACAGAATTATTAGAATGTAATGATGACAGAAATTTAAAACCTCACACTTTCCATATCCAAATCTAAAGTCTCAAGGACTGAAAATCAAGTAAGTGCTGCTGGTGAGGGAAAAGAAAGGACTCCTGAAGAAAGAGAGAAAGTTCTGTGTGTCATTTTTATTTTTCATGTGGAAAGTTATCTGCTGCTTCAGTAATTAGGTATCTGAAATGTTATGTGACTATTTTAAGATAAAAAAATTAAGATAACATAAATATTTTGAGAAAAGGGTTTAAAATAGAAAATCTAAGTAAAGAGGAGAAAAATCTGCACATTTCATGTTTCTCTAAGGTTGACTAAAAACAACCTAGAGACATGGATTTTCTGCAGATCAGTTTATTTCATTTAATCTATCAGCTGCAGAGGAGAAAAAAAATGAAAATTATATACTCAATATGGCCTATTTCTCTTTATAAACCATAATTACAAGCATCATTTTATCTTCATCTGTTGCTCTTAATACTTCCACTCTGAGCAATCTGTAAAGTTTCGTTTATGGTAACCGCCTCCCCTTCCCCGGCCCCGCCTGCCCCATCTTTTTCTCCTCTTCCTTTTGCCCACACAAGCCAACCATACACATGTCAGGCAAAACCTGGGCCACAGGGGAGCCTGGGTGGCTCAGTGGGTTAAAAGCCTCTGCCTTTGGCTCAGGTCATGATCCCAGGGTCCTGGGATCGAGCCCAGAATCCTTGGGCTTTCTGCTCAGCGGGGAGCCTGCTTCCCTGACTCTCTCTGCCTGCCTCTCTGCCTACTTGTGATCTCTGTCTGTCAAATAAATAAATAAAACTCTTAAAAAAAAAAAAATGAACCGGGGCCACCGCCACCAGCCTCAACAGAGTTATCATCACCAAGTGTCTATTGGCCTCCTCAGCCGTTTCCTGAGCATATGTCAGATGATAGAATCATCTAGTAATCCATACAGGAAACACTGGCTTGTGGAGTGAAAAGCTCAGCTGTGCAATGCTGTTCACCAAAGCCAGTATTTATGATGTCAGAACATTCTGACTGGACGCAAACTGCAGCAAGTGCACAGAATCACTATGTCCTTAAAAACGAAAAGTTCCTCTGATTTGGGTTGATTTCACGAGTCACTGCAATGTCTTCCTGTGAATTTCAGTCCTTCATTAGAGACTCTTAGTTAATGTGGATGATGTACTGCCCCGTTCTGGGTCATCTATTTCCAGTCTGCTCTGTAACGTTCCGCCAAAAGCCACGCTCTGTCCTGCATGAATTCACAGCCCTCTGTCTGGTGTGCATGCCTGTGGGTTAGCGCCATTCTCCAAGGAACATGGCTACTCGAGTTGTAGACTTGGAGGGCAAAGCTGAAATGCTACCATCTTCAACAATCGTCCCGGAAACCACATTCCCCAATGGTGAGCCCTGTACCTCGGGGACATTAGAAATTCAAATTCTGTCTTCGACTCAAAGCAAAAATAGCAAAACTGGCCACTTACCTGATTACTCATCCCAGCTGCTAGGCTTATTTTCAATTTAGTTGATTCTAATTTGTTGTAAAGTGCTATAAAATACCTTCATTTAACTGACATCACATAAAATTCAAGGTGATGCTAATTTCTCTTCCACTAGCAATGCTCATTAAAAAGATGGGTGTCACTGTTTTCTCCCTTCTCCTGACTGTGCACCTGGATTTCAAAAATAAAAATGTGCCTTACCTGGAATATGAGTGAAGAAGGAAGGGTTGGATAGGGCTGGTCAGCTTTAAGAGCTTCTCAGGTACATGCTGAAGCAACACTGAACTTCATGCTTTAAGGCACTTTGGGATTCCCCAAAGTATGGGGCTTCTGAACTTTGCCTGCTCAGTGGCCATCCTCTTATTTCTAATCCTTCCTGGCTTTCCCAAATAGAACTTTCTGATGAGACTCTGCCTTCCTGGAGCTTGTCCCTCCCCACCCTCTTCAGTCACAAGTGCTCTGTTTCTTGGCACAAAGGGCACAGAAAACACTCACCAAGGTACCAGGAATTGTGGTCCCCTTGCCCTAGCACTGCGGCTACAGGCTACCTTTGTGTGAACCATCACGACTTCTTGGCTGTTTGCGGGGGTCTCTGTGGTGCATTTAGGCTTGAATCTCTATCAGTGTTCGGTGCTCTTTTGGGATAACATTTGACCTAAGGTATGGTCGGTATCGTGCTTCGTGAAACTGTAACAATATCATTAATGACCACGTGAGAAAGACGCCAATGCTCAGTGGCTCCCTGATTGGATGCAAACAAAGATGGAAATAACATTGTCCTGGGGGTCATTGATCAGAGGCAAGGCAGCAGAACTGACGTGTCTCTCACAAACCAAGTCTGGCACTCTCCAGACCCTGTTTTCTCTATAAACTTGTACTACTCAGATTCTCCACATTAGGACAGTTAGAAAAGTAACAGTTACATAATGACTATTTACAGTCTGTGTTTGCATTACAAGTGATTAGTAGAAAGATACACTTTTCTCCCCAGATACCAGTGTATTTTACAACAACTCATATAGTATTGACGTTCTGGGGGCCGGGAGTGAATTTATCTAATCTGAGCTATTCCCAAACAAAAGCTGTGAAGAAAAGCACCCCAGTGAACGCCAAGTCCAATGCATTCCCCCTAGAGGAAATTCTGAGAGAAGACAAAAAAGCACAGACTTGGGTTACCTGACAAGGTGATGTCACAATATTGTTTGATCCAAGGACATGACCCAAACATCTGCTGTGTACCCTGCGCTGCTGCGGAAAGGCAGCAGAGGATTGCAAAGCAAGAAAGAGACACAAGTACTGAACGGGAATCCAAGCTTCTAAGGAAAGAAGAAAGGAAATGATGGGACAGTGGGTCTCTAATGGATACCGCTGTAACACTAATTCAAAATCACAGCTAATTATTATGTTTGGGACAAAATACAAGAGATTTGTCCTGTTATTTTCCCCAGATCTCCAGGCTTTTATCTTCAGATGAGTGTAGCATGATGTGTAAGTGTGTGAATCCCCCAGTCAGAGTGCCTGGGTTAAAATCCTGCCTCTGGCTTAGAGCCATGTGACCCCATGAACTTGAGCAAGTGTACGTAAGTGTCTTTGTGCTCGAGTCCACATATCTGCAAAATGTGGATATGAATAGTGCCAACGTGACAGAGTTCTTCTGGGGACGGAGTTTATACACATACAGTGTTTACACTAGTGCTTGATGTACTACAAGTACATAAAAAGGTCAGCTTACTCTCTCTAGCCTGGACAACTGTCTACCTTCACTGACTTCCCTGCCTTCAGTCTTAACTCATGAGCCCTCTTACACTCACCAGAGAGACTTGGAGAATCTAAGTCATGAACTGGGATGTTTTTGCCTCCTCATATAATACTATTTAACTGTTCATATCTGCTTCAGGATTAAGTCCAAGTTTTTAATGTGGCCTATGAGATCCTCCATGGTCTGGCCCAGCCTACTTCTCTAGTTCATTTCTGCCATATCCCACTCTAGATTTTCCTGGGAAGGGCTCCATAACCACTCCCCTCCTCTAGGTATCTACCCCTACTCTGTATCATCAGGTCCTGAAACAACCCATTACAGAGCTTGTTTCCCCACTTGATTCAAACCCTTGACAACCCAGACAAAATCTTATTCACCTCTGCAAAAGGTTGATCTTTGAAATATACCCGTATCTTCAGAGACTGAGGACTTCTTCCCACTTCTACTGCTACTACCCAAGTGCAGATGCCACTGTCTCTCGTCTGGCTTCACACAACAGCCTCCTGTCTCCCTGCTTTCAACCTCCCTCAATGGCTCAGCCTCTACCCAGCAGTCAGAAGACACTTCTCTGACAGTTTTGTCTTTACGGTGTTTGAAATTATTTATTTCTCTTCATCTCTACCACCTCCATCCCATCTCATCTATTAGGAACCAGCAAGATTGGCTACTTTTCATTGTTTTTCAAGAGATGAGGGACTAAGGCACTCTTCAGATAAACCACCCAGGCTAGCATAGGTGGTAGTCCCAAGAAAGGGAATCTGCAATGTAAATCCAGGATGGACATGATGAGCGTCAGTATGGCCTCAAGACTACCTACAGCAATGAGGACTAAGTCATACCACTAACCTTCCCTCTTACAACTTTCCCCAGAAAAAGAAACCAGTCATTGCTAGAGGAACTTTTCCCAGGTGGATCCAAACAATACAAGGGATGGACTATTGTGGATACTTGGGTGTGCAGCCCTGATCTTCTCTTTAGGAATGAAGCAAATGTTCTCCCATCTGCTGGGATTATTGTTGGCTGATGACTCTTAGCTTTGTCCCTCTTTGGAAATTGCCCTTGGAAACCTTAAGACTAAATCTACAGACAAACATGGTACAATAATCTTAGAAGGCATTACTTTTAGCAAATTTATGAAACAGTGCAAATGAAAGAGAAGCATGAAATAAAAGAATATAAAATATGATACCAAATATCTGAAATGTAGAGGGGAGAGGATTAAAGAATGAGTTCAAAAAAAAATTAAGTGACCATCAGCTTAATGTAGACTGCTATATGCAGAAGATGCTATATATAAATTGAATGGTAACCACAAATCAAAAAAAGTTACAGATATGCAAAAAATAAAGAGAAAGGAACCTAACTATATCACTAAAGAAAACCAAACCATGAAAGAGAGAAAAAGAAAAAAGGATCAGAGAAAAACTAAAAAGCAACCACAAAACAAGCAACAAATGGCAATAAAAACATATCTATCAATAATTACTTTGAATGTAAATGCTTTAAATGCTCCAATCGAATGACACAGGGTGACAGAGTGGATAAATAAACAAGACCCATCGACACTGCTGCCTACAAGAGACTCATTTCAAACCTAACGACGTCTGCATATTGAAAGTGAGGGAATGGAGAAGTATTTATTACGCAAATGGATGTCAATGAAAGCCAGAGTTGTAATTCCTATATTGGACAAAATAGACTTTAAAACAAAGTCTATAAGAAGAGACAAAGGAGGACACTAAATAATAATAATAAGGGAGATAATCCAACAAGAATATATAACTAAATGAATTCAGAGAGGTTGCTGGATACAAAAATCAATGTACAGTAATTTGTTGCTTTTCTATACAAAAATAATGAAGCAGCAAAAAGAGAAATTAAGAAAATTCCATTTATAGGTAACATGTAAGATGCCTAGAAATAAACCTAACCAAAGTGAAAGATTGTACTCCAAAAACTATAAAACACGAAAGATATTGAAGATGACCAAAAGAAATGGAAATACATTCCATGCTAACAGACTGGAAGTACAAATATTGTTAAAATGTCTATACTATCCAAAGCAATGTACAGATTTAATGAAATCCATATCAAAATACCAACATCATTTTTCATAGAACTAGGACAAAAAATTCTAAAATTTATATGGAACCAGAAAAGACGCTGAATTGCAAACCAATTTTGAAAAAGAAAAACAAAGTTGGAGGTATCACAATTCCAAACTTCAAATTGTTACAAAACTGTAGTAATCAAATGGTATGGTACTGTCATAAAAAACGGGCATCTAGATTTCTGAAACAGAAGAGAAAACTAGAAATGAACTCACAATTATATTGTCAATTAGTCTTTAACAAAGCAGGGAAGAATATCCAACAGGGAAAAAGACAGTCTCTTCAACAAATGGTGCTGGGAAAACTGGTCAGCTATATGCTGGACCACTTTCTTTTTGATCCCGTTCATGAAAATAAACTCAATGGATTAAAGATCTAAATGTGAGATCTGAAACCATAATAATCCTAGAAGACAACACAGGCAGTAATGTCTCTGACATCAGCTGTAACATTTTTTTTAAAGATTTTATTTATTTACTTGACAGAGAGATAGAACACAAATAGGCAGAGCAGCAGGGAGAGGGAGAAGCAGGCTCTCTGCTGAGCTGAAAGCCCGATGCGGGGCTTGATCCCAGGACCCTGGGGTCATGACCTGAGCTGAAGGCAGACGGTTAAGCCACTGAACCACCCAGGAGCCCCAGCTGTAACATTTTTCTACATATATCTCCTGAGGCAAGGGAAATTAAAGCAAAAATAAACTACTGGGACTATGTCAAAATAGAAAATGTTTTGCAAAGTGAAGGTAACAATCAACAAAACTAAAAGGTAACCTATTGAAAGGGAAAAGATATTTACAAATGACATATCCAATAGAGGGTTAGTATTTGAAATATGTAAAGAACTTACACTACTCAACACCCAAAATACCCCCAAATAATCCAACTGAAAAATAGGCAAAAGACATTTTGAATAGACAAATGAATGGACGTCTCTCCAAAGAAGACATCGAGGTGGTCAGCAGACAAGTGAAAATGTGCTCGACATTGCTCATCATCAGGGAAAAGCAAATCAAAACCAAGGTGAGATATCACCTCACACCTGTCAGAATGGCTAAAATCAAAAACACAAGAAACAACAGGTGTCGGCAAGGATGTGGAGAAAGGGGAACACTCACGTGCTGTTGGCGGGAATGCAAACTGATGCAGCTAGTGTGGAAAACTATATGGAGGTTCTTCAAAAAGTTAAATATAGGACGACCCAACAATCCTAATCATCCTACTGGGTGTTTTCTCAAAGAATACAAGAACACGAATTCAAAGGAATACATACTCCATGAAGTTTATGGCAGCATCATCTACAGTGTCCATCACTTGATGAGCGGGTACAGAGGCACCTGGCTGACTCAGTTAAGTATCTGACTCTTGGTTTCAGCTCAGGTCCTGATCTCAGGGTTGTGGGGCTGAGCCCAGTATTGGGCTCAGTGCTCAGTGTGGAGTCTGCTGGAGATTATCTCCCTCTTTTTTCCCTCTGCTCCTCCCCCTACCTGCTCACGTGTGCGTGATCTCTCTCTCTGAAATAGGTAAAATCTTTATTTAACAAAAGAAGAAGATGTGCAATGGATAAAAGAAGATATATGCAATGGAATACTACTCAGCCATAAAAAAACAGTGAAATATTGCCATTTGCCATGATATGGATGGAGCTAGAGAAGATCCTAAGAGAAATTAGAAAGACAAATACCTTATGATTTCACTCATATGTGGAATTTAAGAAGCAAAACAAAGGGAGAGAGAGAGAGAGAGAAAGAAAGAGAGAGAAAGAGAAACCAAGAAACAAGGCTCTGAATATAGGGACCTGTTGGTTACCAGAGGGGAGGTGGGTGCGGAGAGGGTGATATGTGGAAGTGCTGATGATGGCGATGGGGATTAAGGCCTGCACTCGCTGTGATGAGCCCCGGGTGATGTGTGGAAGTGTTGACTCACTATATTGTACATCTGAAACTGATACTCTATGTTAACTGTACTAGAATTAAAATAATAAAACACTGGCCATTTTGACATGTTTTTAAAAAGTACAAATGATAAATAAAATATTAGAGGAAAAGGGGAGGGGCTGTATTATTTGCCTTTTCTCCGCACTAGATTTGTAGATGGTGGGAAAAAGCAATAATCAGAGGAAACTTTAGGAATGTTATAGGTACCCTAAGTAATCAGGCTTTGAGACAAAAAGATGAAAAAGACTTGAGTATTAACACTATTTACTTTGGAAAAAGATTATAGGAACTAAAAAAAAAAAAAAATACCCTTTGCCATTCTCCTTAAGGTTTGGCTAAATTCCAGTTTTTTTAGTATTATCTTGGCATAATGGGAAAGCCGTAAGCAGTCTGGAAGAGTTAAAGTGGCAGGTATTGAATCTGGCCTTTAAAATGTAATCATAAAATTACTTTGTTGGTCCTGAATTTCCCTTATTTTGTTTAAGGTGGAGTTTTATGAACTGGACCAGAGTGAAGTAATATAAGTGCCCAATGATCATTATGTTATTATTGCTCTTTCTGAAAGCAATGAAATGGTATAATCAATGAAACTGTAGCTTCATTTAGCTGGTGGAGAGGACACACCAGTATGTTTATGGCTTAATTCCTCTTTAGAATGAGGACAAAGAAAGTAAAAAACTAAAAATGCTGTATGAAGAATGACTAAACTTTAAAGTCACACTTGCCAAGCATATCCAGAACTCGCCTGAGATGAAGCTAAGAATGTATTTGCTTTGGAAAAACAGAGGATGACTGCATTGGGAGACAGCTGTTAAAATGTGCTTGGGTTCTTCAAAAAATAGGTGCCTTCACCTGGGGTGTTTAATTTTGAAACCCTCTAAATTGTAGGTAAAAGTTTGTGTGCACATTTCTCAGGATAGGGGGTTTATCTTTTACTAGATACTCACTAGAGTTGTGCCCTGGATAACCTTAAGTTCCTGTCCCAAATGCTTACTAACATCTTCCCATACTAACGTAAGCAACCTAGACGTGGGGCCTTTTGTTTATTTTTAGAACAGCCTCACAGAAGTACAACAGACGTATAATAAATGGTACCTATTCAAAGTGTATAATTTGGTTAAGTTCTGATACACATATACAGCAATGAAACCACCACAAATAAGATAATGAACATATCCAAAATATGCCAAGATTTCACCAAATCCTTTGTAATTCCCTTCTCTGCCGCTCCTTCTAGTCTACCTAGGAAACCACTGATCTCTTTGCTGTCACTGTAATTTGCATTTCTAAAATTGTATACACATGGAGCCATGTAGTATATACTTGTCTTTTCTGGCTTCTTTTCCATACACTATCATTATGTTGAAATTCATCCATGTTGTACCATATATCAATAAATCATTCCTTTTCAAGCAGTATTCCATTATATGGATATACCACACTTTGTTCACATCTTCGTCTCTTGATGGACATGTGGGTTGTTTCCAGGTTTTGCCATTACATGCTGTAATGAGTACCGCGTGTTATACATAAATAATGAATCATTGAACACTACACTGAAAACTAATTATGTACCACACAGTGGCTAACTGAACAGAATAAAAAAAAAATAAAGCTGTTATTCATGTTCATGTGGAAGTCTGTATAGACACACATTGTCCTTTCATCTGGGTACAAACCTAGGAGTAGAGAGCAGCTGGCTCATACAGACGTATGTGTGACTTTGTAAAAAATTACTGAAATGTTTTCTAGGGGAATCGTACCACTTTTACATTCCTTCCAGCAGCGTGAGGGAGTTCCAGTTTCTTACACACTTGCCAACACCTGATGGTAACTGTAACTTGCATTTCCCTGATAGAGCATCTTTCCATGTGCCTGTTTCATATAGTCTTTTTGTTGTTGTTGTTGTTTTCTTTTTATTCTTGTTTTATTATTGTGTAGTCTTTTTAAGGTCACTTTCTAACAATTAAGAGTTTCTATAAATGCAGGTGTAGTTTTTCTTGGTTAAGGAGAAGGCTTTTAAATATCATCCTCAATGGCAAAAAGCTTGCAGCCTTCCCGTTGAGATCAGGAACACGACAAGGATGCCCACTCTCACTACTCTTGTTCAACACAGTATTAGAAGTCCTAGCAACAACAATCAAACAACAAAGAGAAATAAAAGGTATCCAAATTGGCAATGAAGAAGTCCAATTCTCTCTCTTTGCATATGACATGATTCTTTATATGGAAAACCCAAAAGACTCCATCCCCAAACTACCAGAACTCATACAGCAATTCAGTAACGTGGCAGGATAAAAAGTCAATGTATAGAAATCAGTGGCTTTCTTATACACTAACAATGAAAATACGGAAAGGGAAATTAGAGAATCAATTCCGTTTACTATAGCACCAAGAACCATAAGATACCTGGGAATAAACCTAACCAAAGAGGTAAAAGATCTGCACTCGAGGAACTATAGAACACTCACGAAAGAAACTGAAGAAGACACAAAAAGATGGAAGACCATTCCATGCTCTTGGATCAGAAGAATAAACATTGTTAAAATGTCTATACTGTCTAGAGCAATCTGTACTTTTAATGCCATTTCGGTCAAAATTCCACTGGTATTTTTCAAAGAGCTGGAGCAAATAATCCTAAAATTTGTATGGAATCAGAAGAGACCCTGAATTGCTAAGGAAATGTTGAAAAACAAAAATAAAACTGGCGGCATCATGTTACCTGATTTCAAGCTTTACTACAAAGCTGTGATCACCAAGACAGCATGGTACTGGCATAAAAACAGACACATAGACCAGTGGAACAGACTAGAGAGCCCAGATATGGACCCTCAACTCTATGGTCAAATAATCTTCGACAAAGCAGGAAAAAATATACAGTGGAAAAAAGACTGTCTCTTACACCGTACACAAAGATAAACTCGAAATGGATAAAAGACCTCAACGTGAGACAGGAATCCATCAGAATCCTAGAGAAGAACATAGGCTGTAACCTCTTTGATATCAGCCACAGCAACTTCTTTCAAGCTATGTCTCCAAAGGCAAAGGAAACAGAAGCGAAAATGAACTTTTGGGACTTCATCAAGATCAAAAGTTTCTGCACAGCAAAGGAAACACTCAAAAAAACAAAGAGGCAACCCACGGAATGGGAGAAGATATTTGCAAATGACAGTACAGACAAAAGGTTCATATCCAGGATCTTTAATAAACTTCTCAAACTCAACACACACAAAACAGATAATCATATCAAAAAATGGGCAGAAGATATGAATAGACACTTCTCCAATGAAGACATACAAATGGCTATCAGACACATGAAAAAATATTCATCATCACTACCCATCAGGGAGATTCAAATTAAAACCACATTGAGATAACAACTTACACCAGTTAGAATGGCCAAAATTAGCAAAACAGGAAACAATGTGTGTTGGAGAGGATGTGGAAAAAGGGGCACCCTCTTACACTGTTGGTGGGAATACAAGTTGGTCCAGCCACTTTGGAAAACAGTGTGGAGATTCCTTAAGAAATTAAAAATAGAGCTTCCCTATGACCCTGCAATTGCACTACTGGTATTTACCCCAAAGATACAGATGTAGTGAAAAGAAGGGCCATCTGTACCCCAATGTTCATAGCAGCAATGGCCACGGTTGCCAAACTGTGGAAAGAACCAAGATGCCCTTCAATGGACGAATGGATAAGGAAGATGTGGTCCATATACCCTATGGAATATTATGCCTCCATCAGAAAGGATGAATACCCAACTTTGTAGCAACATGGACGGGACTGAGTGAAATAAGTCAGGCAGAGAGAGTCAATTATCATATGGTTTCACTTATTTGTAGAGCATAACAAATAACATGGAGGACATGGGGAGATGGAGAGGAGAAGGGAGTTGAGGGAAATTGGAAGGGGAGGTGAACCATGAGAGACTATGGACTCTGAAAAACAATCTGAGGGTTTTGAAGGGGCGGGGGGGTGGGAGGTAGGGGGAGCCAGGTGGTGGGTATTAAGGAGGGCACGTTTTGCATGGAGCACTGGGTGTGGTGCAAAAACAATGAATACTGTTACACTGAAAAGAAATTAAAAAAAAAAAAAGGAGAAGGCTTTTTCTGAAAAGAATCATAAGCCTTTGTTAAGCAACTATAGGTGTTTCTTCATCCAAGAGATAAGCTTTTCAGATCTTCTAGCTCATCTAGTAAATGATAAAAACACAAACATAAAGGTCTTGGATCTCTAACAGCATCAGTCTACATCTTGGAAAATCTCCAAGAGCTCCCTTATAGAATTAAGAAACCTCAACCTTACTATGGATTTTCTAATGTGTAGATCACAAGTTCAAGTAGAGTTAAAGAAGAGAAGGAAATGGTCATTTCATGGAAGGCAGAAGAGATAAGACACAGGAAATCCACCCAGTTTTGATTTATTGCTAGAGGTAAAAAGAAAAATCTGTCTTAGTCTTCCCTGTGTACAGCAATAGATCTTATTTAATTATACTAGATGTCTAGATTCCAAGAGAAGAGTCTCACACCAAGAGTACATTCTGGAAATATTAACAAGACTATATGTATATAGGGCATGAAGGTAAGACGTACTCCGAGATGTTAATGACAACCCCCCAAACACTGCTGAAAGATGACTTATATGTAGCAAATACTACAGAGTAAGATGATAGGCCAGCTGCTCTCCACTGTACTCTATGTATAAGACTACAAAATTTATGCCTCTTCAGTGCCTAGAGTCACTTGGTTGAAAACAAAAACACTTACAGAAATAAGCTTTAAGCTGTATTTATGACCTTGTCAAATCATATGAATTCTAGGAAAGTTCTAATCAGTCACAGAAAATACACCAAAGGGAAATGAAACGTTTAATTCATAGGATCAACTTTTCTTGTCACTCTTGCTTTACCTTGATTTGTTTTCTAGCAAGGTTTTTCAATAATCACACACTAATAGGACATACACAGCTTGGGATTTAACCTACCAGCTTCTGGACTGGGAAAAGCTTTGGAAAAGTTAAAATTAATGAGATAGTAAGCACGCCGGTAAGAGGAATGCTATTTAAATTATGGGCCAATGCAGTCAACTGAGGCAGAGCCATCTGGTGTAAGCGCATAGCTTGGAGAAACCTGAAGGACTCCTGGCCCAGCCTGTGGCGGCCGCCTTCCAAACACAAACGTTTCTCACCCATGTATGTGGCCATCTTACACGGAGGAGGAGAGCTGGGCTTCTTTTTATATTATGTGGCACTGCCCAGAGGGGGACACCTATTTTATCTTCATTTCTTGAGTCATTTTATTCTTTGTGGTACATTCTAAAACATTTGAAGGGTTTTAGTAGCCAGTACAAGGTACAGACCAAGGCAGAACAAATCACTGATTTTTTTTTTTTTTTAAAGATTTATTCCTTTGAGAGAGAGAGAATGAGAACACAAGCGGAGAGGAGGGGGAGAGGGAGAAGCAGACTCCCCACTGAGCAGGGAGCCTGTCGCAGGGCTCAATCCTAGGATCCAGAATCAAGCCCCGAGCCAAAGGCAGATGCTTAACCAACAGAGCCACCCAGGCGCCCCAATTCACCTCTTTTATAACAAGGAATCAAACTGAAGCAAAGGTTGACTGGGAGTTCACTCTAGATTAGGATATAGCCTAAAGAGTAAAGGACCTGAAATCTAATGCATTTCTAATATACAACATAAACTTTGCAAAATCACCTTCCGTGTGCCTTAGACCAGTGAAACTCCAGGTATCCAGAGGCCCAGATATTTATAGATCCACATGAAGTATGGAATGTGTGCCAGATGGAAATCAGTCATTGCTCCCTTCATTGAGAAAGTCTTGCTACCTCCTCTCCCCCACCCCCAAAAGTTAGTTGAACTTCACAACGCTATTGTGGCACAAGCTAGTACACGGATCACACTGAAGAGGCCTCCTCTATGCTGTTCCCCAAATAATACTCATCTGCCCCCATCCTTCCCCCTCCTTGATAGATTGGCTTGAACAATAGGGAAGATACTTAAACGGAACTTTTTGGGGGAACTTCACAATCAACAGTAGAATAAAAGATGGAGAGAGAACAGGAATGTGGGAAAAGCTGAGGAAATAAAATTCTTCATAAAGAAGCTTCTTGTCATAGTGTAATATTCAATTTAACATTTGTTCTGTATTTTTAATTTTTAACAAATCATTGTTAATTGTTGCACGAAAATAAGCTGGCATGAGCTTGGCAGACTCTGCTTTGATCTTATCGAGTAAATGTGAGACATTAATTGCAGTGAACACAGATCTCACTCTTACACACGATTAAATCTGAAAGACCATCTCCATAATCTTCTCCCTGACCCCCTGACAAATTCCCCTTTCCCTGTTGAAGGTAATCTCACCTTTCTTTGAATGACAGCGTGCAGAGCTTGCTGATAACAAAAAGGGAGTGGCCAGGGACCGCTAACTGCTTTGATTAGGGCGGGAGTAGGAGTTACAGTCTGTGTTGACGCCCCTGCTAGAAATCTGAGGCAGCAGCTAGTTGGGCTAAGGGCGGGTGGGCAGTCTGCACAACAGAGAAAGCACAGTTGGGCAGAGTCATTGCAAAATCAGAGGTTAGGGACCATAAAATATACACAGAAATTCAAGGCTGACATACAGCAGAGAGAGGGTACTTTGAACATGCCTATGGTACTGGTTCTGAGATTTCTTATATGGGATCCAATCTACAATGATTTTTCTTTTTTATTTTTTAGTAATCTTAAAAATTTTGTATTAAACTCTTTTGACACTAAAATGAGCTTCAAAAAAGTACATGTTTAATAAGTTAGGTCCTGTTTTTCTTCTTCTTCTTCTTCTTTTTTTAAAAGATTTTATTTATTTGACAGAGAGAGGTCACAAGTAGGCATAAAGGCAGGCAGAGACAGAGGAGGAAGCAGGCTCCCTGCTGAGCAGAAAGCCCGATGTGGGGCTCGATTCCAGGACTCTGAGACCATGACCTGAGTTGAAGGCAGAGGTTTAACCCACTGAGCCACCCAGGCATCCCTCCCTGCTCTTCTTTTTGCATAAAGCCAAGAAACCCATGCACAATATCTGTCCAAGTTTACCACCCATCCTGGGGCTGTCGTTATGTCACTGACTCCCAAGGAGACAGAGGAGACACGAGTTGCCTGACAAAGCATCAGAACCTCTGTCAAGCAGCAGCAGTTCCTATTCAAAGGCTGTTCCCAGAAGAAAATGACTTGACAGCCACAAAAGCAGGATGTATGTTTACATATCACCCCTGTGAGAGATCCTTTTCGTCTTGCACTCAAAACTGTCCCAGTTTACATGATAAATCGGTACGGTCATCCTACTTACAAGGGATCTAGACTGAGGCTCCTTGAAAGTAGAAACCACCTGTTTCCTCTAGAGTCCCAGCCGGTCCCCAACACTGAACCTGGCACCCAGTAGGTACTAAATGAATTAACGAAGGAAAGATCTACAATCCTAACAGGATTAGGATGTAGTTTCTCAGAAGCCCATAAAGATAGGAAGAACCAGAGTTGATTAGAGTGGCATAAGGCTGGGCTTTTCAGACCTCCAGCTTCTACCCCATACCACAGAAGGAACCTCCTCTATCTTGTTAAATGCTTGAAAAACTTTTCCCCTTCTCCAGCTGGCCAACGGTAGCACAAAGACAGAACAAAGTCTATTTAGCTCACTGTTGTACACGTAATAACCAGCACAGGGTCTGGCTCACAGAAGGTGCACATAAATAATTATGGGTTGAATGAATGAAAATAAACTAGCAGCACGTTTTGTCAAGGATTATGTTAACTCTTGCAGGAATCTGCAATGAAATTTGAGCCTTATTCTCTCATTATGGATAGAAGGATAGATTTCATGGCAAACCGATTTTAGGCGATTAGGAAGTAGTAGAGATGGAATTATTCACCTTTATGGTGGAAGGAAGGGGTGTAGCCTCTCTTTGTCCCTAAAAGTCAATGAAACCTATAAGGAATTCAGGCATTCAAGTGTATTGTCTGATTACAGTACACTGAACTTGAGACCTACTCATCCCACCCTTCTGCACTAAGTCTCCCAGATGGGAGCTGGGAGCTGGGTATATAGTGGTCACACTTGTCAGATGATCCCTTCGACCCTGACAACATGCCCTGGGTCTTTTCTCCCTCTGTTACCATTGGGATTTAGACTATGTACTCCTACTTCCCTGTGCCTGCATTCATCCCGAATTGAAAGGTCAAAGCCTTCTGGACTCTAACTTCAACTGTTTCCAACACTCCAGAGTCTCAAAGGGGGTTGGGAAGTAGTACGTACTCAAAGGTCCTTCATGTGTAGATTTTATCATGAGAAAGTCCCTCATGAGGAGACCACAGAGATCCGTGTTGTGGTCCAGTGGCTAGGAATACAGGGGAGGATGGAACAGTGTGTTGAGAAGTTTTATACAAGAAAAGTTGTGGCCTATTAAGACCTGTAACTTTAAAGCAGATATGTGTTCCCATCGTGCGCAGTGTTCAGGTATTAAACAAATTCTTACTCAAGTGTGTACCATCCCGCTGGTGTTCCCACTAGATGTTGGGGTCCCACAAACATAAGTGATGTGCACCTCGCCTTGCCTAGTGTGTGTGGCAAGGTCCCAAAAGTGTTGTTGGTGGGGTAGGAATAAGGGGTAAGTGTGGCAAAGGCCAACTGCCTAGAGCATAGTTCTGGGTAGGACTCCGAGAAGAGTGATACTTCATCTCCACCTAGAAATAAGCGTAGGGGTTTGCCGGCTGCGTGGGAACATTCTGGGTGGAGGAAGAGCGTGTCAGAGATGGGAGCAGAGCAAGTCAGAGGGCACCGCTGAAGGTCCAGCGTGCTGGAGCAAGCCTGAAACAGAGGGACCGTGGGAGACACAGGTGACAAAACTGGCAAAGGCTGACGGCCTGGGCCTCGTCCACCAAGGAGGATGGGTGTCATCTTCTAAGAAAAGAGTTTCCAGGATGATACCAGTTAGCGATGCGGACGCTACACACAGAAAAATATTATCACTGTTGTTGAACGTTTGGACGAAGAAATCTAAAATGCTGGTTTGGCTTTGGCAAAGTGAAAAGCTTTTAAGGGTCATAAGACATGTTGACTAGAATGGAACCTATCATTAAATAGGACCACTTTTGTACACATTTTAAAATGAAAAGCTTTATACACGTATGGTCAGTCTTTACACTTACTGCCCATGTAAATGACGTTCTCACGTAGGCTGTGAAAAAAATTAATGCAGTCCCTTGCCTGGATTCAGATAAATTAAAGGAAGAATTAAAACACCCAACTTATGGGGCACCTGGGTGGCTCAGTGGGTTAAGCCTCTGCCTTCAGCTCAGGTCATGATCCCAGTGTCCTGGGATTGAGCTCTGCATCGGGCTCTCTGCTCAGCGGGGAGCCTGCTTCCTCCTCTCTCTCTCTGCCTGCCTCTCTGCCTACTTGTGATCTCTGTCAAATAAATAAATAAAAATCTTAAAAAACAAACAAACAAACAAAAAACACCGGACCTGAGCATTCTCATGCGGGCAGGATCAGTCACTCTAAGCTGCTGCTGCGTGGGGGGTGCGGGCTTAATGCAACTAACCTTACAGAGAGGAGCTCTTTTCCCCAGACGATTCGTTAATGCAGCAATCACTGTATCTTACTATATTAGTTATCCTAATTGAACAGATAAGAAACCCTCTATCAGCAAATTCATTTTTCTCTCCTGACATTGTTCTCTTACCACCAGGGTAATGGAGAAGGAAGAGCCATTACTGCAAAAAAGATAAAAACGACACTGGGATAAAAACCAACTTCAGTAAGAGAAATCTCGAATTGATTTTTTTGTTTGTACATTTGTTTTTGCCAAAGCGGTATGAATAAAGTTAGCGGTGGAAAAGCAGCTTATCATGTGTCTTGAGGTTGGGAGCGACATGCCAGGGCTTCTGATGTCCTTCTTCAGGCACAATGGTCTGTACCTCATTTAAGGCCCGGGGAGGTTGTTTACCTTACATTTGAGAATGTCTGCAGAAGCAGTTTCCACCTCCTTGTGACCCATTTCCACAGGACACACTGTTACCTGCTAGTATACCTTAATGAAACTACCAGCCTCTCTGAACTCTTGGTGGATATACAACATTATTTTAGGAGGAAAAGCAGGAACCTAAATAGTAAAACGTAAACTCAAAGACCCCCTGTGTGCATTACTATTAATAATAAATACTAATTTACATGCTTTAGGGTATCCAGATTGTCATTCAGCACCCACTACAAGTCATAAGAAGGTATGTTCAAGAGATGAATATCCTAGAAATTTAATAGCTTTCAAACAACCTTACCTTTCAACTCTTAGCAGCCCAAGATTCACTGTTGTAATGGACCTGCACTTCTCTATTATTCTTAAATAAAATGCATATCTCGGGATGGAAGGAAACACCGAGTATCCCAAATACTTAGGTCATAGTGTCCACAGTGACAGCTTTTCCAAGTCTTCATCTCCCTACACTTTCTCTAGATTGGAATTCACCAAACACGTGTGCTTGGCCAGCACCATCTTCTTGCCCAATAAACTGTGTTATTAGAAATTCCAGTCTTTTTTGGGATGGGGAAAACAGAGAAGATCTTAAATGTGTACTTTAAGAACATTGCCCTTAATGCCAGACACGGTCCAGATAATTATCAGAAAGTCGTGTTGTTGTTATTGCCATCATCAGAAAGTATTAGAAGGATGGCAGGGGGAAGAAGGCGACAGACAGCTGGGACTCTGACGACTGGGGGGGGCCAAATCATTCTTACGCCTAAAAATAGCAATCAGGGCAACTCAATTTTTGCTCTGGTCCTTGCAATGATACTGGAATTTCTGAATGAGAAGATTACCAAACTTTCAGGAATGGCCTGTACTTATGAAGGGGTCAGATATCACAAGTTCCTCACAAGTACAAGAGACACAATAAAACTATTTGAATTTCAGACTTTCATCCCCTCCCTAATAAACTGAGAAGGTATCAATTTGCGGTCTTTCAGCCTTAGGGACCCGAGCGCAACAAACGGAATTTAGACTTTTTACGACAGGTAGCAGATTTAAAAAAAAAAAAAACGGGGCGGCGGGGGGAAAGAGGTCACATTGATTTGAGGAATAAAGAGCAGAAGGAGACAAACACAACACTCTGGCAAGGGAAGAGACAAGAAAGCAACACCGTGAGGTCATTAGGAGGCACAGGTAGTTTGCTATCCATGGTGCCATCCATGTAAACAAAGTGGCTGATTATCTTAGGGAAGGGAGGCTTTCTTGGGAGGATGCGGAGAAGGGGCTCATGGAGTGCACAGTAATGAGATCGAGGACTAAGAGGAGTCACAGGCAATCAAAATACAGAAGAGGAGCTGGGAAACAGATGCTGACTTCGGGATGATCATCAATAATGCACTGAGGAATAAAAATCAGAAGAATGTTTGACAGCAGTGAAAAGGGCAAATAAGACTGTGGGCTGTATGTGTAGCCTCAGAGAGAACAAGGCAGGACTGCGTATTCTGAAGCTATTTAAGGCAGCAAGATCTCATTAACTCTGGGAAGATCTGGCTTTTCCTACCCTATGGAAGAAATCAAGTGAAAAGCCTTGAGTTGCAACTGAAGTCGATTCCTGATTCAAAAGACGGGGCACAAGCAAGGACAGTGCGGTTCCTGCCTCAACTCCAGCCCTACTACAGAACAAACGGCCTCCCTCCCCCCGGTTCCCCATTCCTTCCTCCTTCTTCCCCTTCCCCAGGCTTCTCATAATCCTGTACTTTAAGGGTGTTAAGAAGAGGATGAGGAGGCTTAGATTAGCAAGAATGGAAGCGTTGTGATAGCATCACTCCTCTTCACAGAAATGTCTAGGGTAGCAGAGCTACCTACAGAAGGTTGTAGAGCAGTTATGAGACATATGAAGATTTGCTAATCCTGAGACAAAGGATAAATGACGTTTCCCTTTTATTGATGTACTGTGTTCATGGCTGTCTAATCATTTAATAAAACAGACCATTAAGGAGATGATCCCTGAAATTCTAATCAGATCCTAGGACGGCATGGAAATTGGCAACCCTCGTTGGGGGAGGTCCTGATGTTTTCACAAAGACCAGTTTGCACAAAGTCACCCAGAGAACACTGAAACTGTCAAATAATCCCCAAATAATATCTTTCTCTGTTCCTTTTGGTAAGATTTTAATTTCATTGACTGTTAATGACCATCGGTTAAACAAGCCCTTGGGTTGACAGTTCCTCATTGTGACTTTGAGAAATTCTGCAAATGAGAACAGTGATATAGTCACTTTTGGATAAATAAAACTATTGTTAATAATTAATGATAACAGGGATCTTAGGTGGCTCAGTCAGCTAAGTGTCCGACTCTTGATTTTGGCTCAGGTCATGATCTCAGGATACTGGGATCAAGCCCCATGTCGGGCTCCACGCTCAGTAGGGAGTCTGCTTAAGACTCTCCCTCTGCTCCTACCCTCCCCCCCAAATTGTGCTAGCTCTCTCTCTCTCTCTCTAATAAAATCTTTAAAAAATTAGTGATAACATATTTAGTGAGACTTTTCATGTTCTCTATGTGTCTATATATATCATGCTCTATACTTAAAATTCTTACAGCTACCCTCTGAGGTTGAAACTATCATCTGCCCCATTTAACAGAGGAAACTGAGGCACAGAGAGAAGAAAAACCTTGCTCGAGGTCACACAGCTCTGAAGGTAGGCAGTGTGGTTCACCAGAGCTTGTATCACCTCAGCGCATGCTGCCTCCCAGATATCTTCCATCTCAAAACAGACTTATTGTCCTAAGGCAGGTACTTAAAAATCAGGACTCAAGAGGCACCTGAGCACGAGCCCCTCTACAACAAAGAGCAGCACCAGTGTGGCTCCCATCTTGTCTAAAAGCTCATTTTGTTCCTGCAAGGCAGTCACGGGGCCCATATGAAGATCTCCTTGGGCACCCGAATAGTGAACCGAGAGAGGAAGCGGAACACTATCCAAACGCCCTCCATGTTCTCCAGCAGGACCATGGTAGAAGGAACGAGGGCTGATACTTCCCAACACACAATACCATCCTCTTTCCGATCTTTGTGCCTTTCCATTAAGATTTTTTCAAACACCTCAACTCCTCAAAACCTTGACCGTGAGTCCCAGTGAAGCTGTGGAGAGGTAAACCTGCTTTGAGGATTATTTTGTGGTTGATGCTTCTACATCTTATTTCCCGCTTTAAGTAAACAATAACAACAACAACCACACCTTCTTCCTTGGATGAAGGCTTCACCTTGTTTGAGAAAAAAACCTCATTGCTGGGATAGAACACAGTGACAGAGCTGATTTCGTTGACATTAAACAACAACTTTAGACATTTACATGAGAAATTCTTGAGACAGAAGGATCATATTTAAAACCACCTAAAAAACGATGGTATTCGGGTACACTCGGACAACTGCTTCTAGCAGGCGCAGGTGTGAGAAGACGGGCAGCTTAACTGCTTGCAGATGCTTTATGCTCTGTGTGAAGGGCAGCTATAATGCTAAATAGGGAACAAGCGACCACCTATGGCTTTAACCAAGAGCAGTGCTGGAGACACTCACCATCCTCTGCCCAGAGTGCTCAGCCCCCACAGGCCAAGGGGAGCAGCATTCCCAGCTGTTCCCTTTTCCCCAGTGGAGACATCTGTTTGCTGGTCAGGCTGAGACCAGGCTGGGGAGGGCTGAAGAGTGTGATCCATGTCCCATCACTTGTCAGCTGCTTCCGGGCTTTAAACCCATCATAAGGAACCACCACCAGGATCATGCTCTAAGCAATAAAGCTAATCAGCCCCCAAAACAAGGAATAAAATATATTGTGATGAATATGGGACCATCCATGAGGTTTAAAAAGTAACATCATCGGGGAACTGATCCTTACGGGTGAATCATCACATAATTTGTCCTATGGAGCTATTTTCAGGTGGAATTCCCTCTGCTTCCCGATACACTCCTATCCATTGTCCCCCTCAAAGAACCAACAGCACCAGGGAATTCACTTGATTTTTATGCAAGAACAAGAAAAAATAAAATCCAGTGCTACATATTCGACTAATGCTTGAAGAGTGGTCGTAAATTTGACACCTCAGAGGTCCTGGTGAGGACGGCCAGACAGCAGCGGGTGATGGAGTTAATGAGAACGAGAGGATGATCTGGACTTTAAGGGTAGAACAATTATTCAAGAAATCTAGAAAGGATGTTGATATTGATATTGATATTTATAAACTTTCAACCCCATTTGCTTACCCGGAAATAGATGTTTTTCTAGAAGAGTACAAGTGAAACCTTCACTTAGTCCAGTTAGGTGCTATTTCCATCATACATATTACAGACAGGGAATTTTTTTAAATTGCAGTAAATTCTGAGCTCGAAAAAGGAAACACATCCATCATCCATCAGAAGCATAGTGAAATACACAAAGTGTTAAGCAACAAGAAAATCATGATTAAAGTTGTCCACCCAGAGGCACAAGAGGACCTTGTCTTTAAACACGGTGATGGTAGATGAAAATTTCCAGTTGCTGTTAGAGTAGGACTTGCTGTGAGATGTGATAGCAGGGCTAACTGAAAGGCAGCAATAGGCTGAAAGCTTACAGAGAAATCAGACACGTAGACACCAAATAAATGGGTTTTAGAAACTAAATTAAAAAAAAAAAAAGAATCCTCATCCTATAGGTAGTTTAATGAAATAAAAATGGAGCTAATGACAAAAAGTAAAAGATGACAATTATATTTCATCACAAATCTACCCCGTCAAAGGTAACAGCTGCCTGGGAGAATGGAAAAGCAGCAGCCAAGACCGCAGTGGCCTGACATTTGAGGTGCAGGATCTCATAGGACAACTGAGGAGGCTGTTCACAACTCAATGACATTTTGGCAAGATGACGCAGGAGATTTATTTCTAACTGGCTGGAGGTCAGTTAAGTGTATATATATTTCCATTTCCAAAGAGTTAATCTGCCACAGGCCCACAGTGTGCTGTTCAAACACACATCCCATTCTTAGTTTAGCAGAAGGTGAAATTTGGCACTGTTCTGGACAAGATATTGGCATTGGCCTTTTAATGAGAAATGGTGAGATAAAAATGATGAATTCATTCTTGCCTGGGTAATGTAGTAAGAAACGACCACATTCCAGCTTCTGGTTTCCAAGACATAATTCTGGAAGACAGAAACCTCTGGAATGCCCATCCTGCTTAGTCTATAAATCTGAATGGTATACATGCAGGCCCCCAATTTTTGCTGCTAACACATGCCAGTGATGTGGTGAAGACCAATGAAACCCAATAGCACAAAGAACCCCATACATTTTTATGCAGAATGGGAAGTGTTAAGTTAACTCGATCATGTATTCATTCAGCAAATACTTATCAGGCATCTACTAGACACTCAGTATTATTCTATTCATCAACTGTTTAGGGATATATCAGTTGACAAAATAGACCAAAAATCCCTGTGTGTTTGGAGTTTAGTCCAGTCATTAGTGAACACACTCAACAAAGTCCCTGAATGACCAGCATTTCCCAGAAATTACATTTTACCAAGCGTTACTACCCACAGTGCTCAAATAGAGTCCAAATTGGCAATGACCTATTAGGAACTCGGATTTCAAAGGGCTGCCATGGTGAATTGGTTCAGAGTAGTTTCAATTTTAAGGACAATCCAGATTACCTAGTTGGGTCAAGTAACAAACACTTACTATAGGGAAATGCATGGTAGTTATAAGCGTTCTTCAAAACTTGCTAGTCTGCAAAATCCTATTAATCCTAAACATATTATAATGACCAACTAAGTCACTGCTAAGAGAACATGAGCATTTCTTCCACACTTCCCCAGTGATACGACTTGCCAGGATAACCACCTAAATCGGACCAGAAACCCTAAGCCAAGAACAGAACATTAAGTTGTGTACCTGGTCTGAGACTGTCTTTAGAGCTGGAATATTCTGCCCTGGGCATCACTCTGATGTGTGGGACAGCGGAGGGGGTGGGAGGGGAAGGGGGCAGGGAGGGGGTGTGTCTGCCTGGAAAAACGTAAAGGGACGTGCGCTGGAGTTTTAAAATGAGTTTGTCGGACGGGAGTGGAAGAGGTCCTGGAGTTGGGTCAAAATTACAACCTCAAGAGCAGTAAGGGTTATTAGGACAATCCTGTGCTCATCTTTGAGCAAGAACACCACATACTGCTGCTGCTCTATTATCTGCTCCTGTGACTATGGCTTGCACGTTCATGCTGCAGTTCTACAGGGGAGGTGGGGACTGCATTTGGCATCAATGAGCTTGATCAATAAAGTGTTAATAAATGACCAGGAAATCTGCAAGGAGACAGAGTATCAGCAGGATGGACGCTCACAGCAAGGGTTCTGAAAAGGGGTGCTCCTGCAGACACCCAGACCACAGTGGACTAAGGGCCTGGCTCTCTGAGGATTCTGTGTCTCCTCAGCTACCAGGGTCAGTCCTCATGGGTGCATGCGACTCCTTCTCCTCCCTCAAAGGAAACAGTGCAGGACTTTACATTCTGCTGGTCTTTTCTAAGACTGGACTGTTAAGCGCACATTGAATTCTTCTGGTCCAAGATCATGTCTAAGGATGTTAATGATCTCCAATAAGTCATAAGGGATATGGGAGTCTGAAAAAGCTGTAGAGCCTTAGATTGATAACTTCATCAAAGAGGGAACAATCAGGCTTGGGTCTGCAGAGATGGCATGCTGTATTTGAAGGAAGAAAACAGGATGGCACCAGTTGGCACTAATGGACTCTACTAGGGTTGGGAACTCAAATGTCTTCAGGGGCCAGGGACCACGTATAAAGAGAGGAGTGGGCAGAATTTTGCTTTTGAGGATTTCATGCCTGGTTGTTTTCAGATCTGGGTTTCCTAAGACAGCCAAAACTGGATTCTTAGGTCAAGTTTTTCATTTCTTTTTTTTTTTTTTTTAATGTTGGCAACTAATTCCAAAATTTAAAGCCATTGCCCAAGCCAAACAAAATACATTTGTAGGGAAGATCCAAGGCTTGGGTCAGTAGGATCCACCCCTGCATGATAGCAAAATGGTCAGGAATTGGGAGTCAGAGCAGAAAAAAAAAAAAAAAAAAAAAAAGAGGATGTGGGAGGAGTTATTGACTGAAACGTGGTTCAGAGGCTTTGCGGTAAAAACTTAAAGCTCAACAGATTTCAATTTTGGTATGCCAACAGAGGAAAGGAATTCCACAGGCACAGAGACATTCAATTAAGACTGCCTAGGTTCATTTCCTCAAGAACTGTGATTAAATTAAGACTGGAAATCGAAAATGTGGACTAAAGTAATTTTAAAAATCAGTTTTTCACAGTTTGGGATTTATTTTTTAACATATTCAAACAAAGGGAGTCATGGCTTCAAGTCAGGGGAAAGTCTATAACACATAATTAAGGTTGGAATTTGCATACCAAATATAGTTAAGAAAATGGAACAAAACAACACAATCAGCAATGAAGCTCTAAGAGTACATGAACTTTAAGAGAGGATTTGTCTATTAAAAACAAACCCATAGAGCATGCGACATTTTTAAGAAGTTCATAAGCAAACTAGATTTTGCTCTTCTGTCAAGTAGGAGATGCTCACCAATTAAATATGAGCACAAATAAAGGCACGTTTTGGTTTTTCCTCCTCTTAATAGTCCTCACTTTTGAAACTGGGCTGCAAATTGCACATCTAAATAGCACTTTTGAAACGATGTTAGACTACCATGGCCTCACCTCAAAACAACAAATATTCTGAAGACCCTTCTCTACCTAGAAGGTAGAAAATTTAAAAAGATGTAATGCTATTCAGCAAGATTATTGTGGGGTCAGCAGTGGTTATTGTGGCCAATGCCCCACCATGAGTTCATGGGGATCTCAGCCCCCACACCCACTGGTCTGTTTAGGGATGGGTGGCGGGCTCATGGGGCTCAGTGACAGAGGGGGAAAAGCTTGTTGGGGGCACCTAGGAGAGAAGCTTTCTTGCTCCTTAGTAAGGACCAGGAAAGGCCAAATGTGAATTAGGGACCCCGTAGCATTGTTTGTCAGTGGAAGCCTCTTAGGACAATGAAGGGATGAGCCGTGGTACAAAGTCAAAGCTGTGGGGACTGGGCTAAGAGAGGGAAGACCCCAGGCCTGACCAATGCTGCTGGGATATGCTGAACAACCCCAAAACCCTTCTCTCCCTCTGGATTTCCAGGTCTGTGAGCTAAAGTCCTTGTTGCAACCATTTTAACCATTTTGTTACCTTCAGCTTAAATGGCTGCAGTTGAAAATGAACTTTCTCCTGGAGAATCATTCCCATTCTTTAAAACATTAAAAGTCAACTTTCACCCAGTGTGGTTTTCTGAGAGGCATTGGTTGTAGCATACAAAAACATACAGAACTACAAAAAAATATTCCCTCTCTCTTTTCAGTTTCTTAAAATACCACAATCTGCTAGAAATGTTATATGTTATTTGGAAATGAATATTAGTAGGCTAAATACAAATGAAGCCATATTTAGGACTCTGTCTAAAAGACATTCCCTTTTGGAGTCTCCCCAGAAGAAATCTTTCTGGGTTTGACCCAACCACTTTCATTTGCCAGTCAGGAATACAGTCTTATACCAACCTATGAACTGCTTAAGTGAACGGCAAGAGAGAACATTCTGGTACCTAAGATGTTACGAAAAAGTTACAGAACTTTCCATTTGCTAGGAGGACAATGAAACCACTGTCTCAGATATTACAGATAAACTTAATTTTCTCTGAAAACACTATGTATCTGCAAGAATTGCTACACTGTCTGTAACCATCTTCCTGCCTACCAAGAAACAATAGTATTCAGACTGGGTATATAATAAACAATACTCATAGTTACTAGTAAAGAAATATCAACATTACTGATTTCCATATTTACGTACAATGCTGGATTCCAAATATCTAAATATCATTTCATAGAGTAGGTTGTTTTCTTTTTCTTCTTCTTTTTTTGAGATGAAAGTCACATAACACAAAAGTAACTCTTTTAAAATGAACAATTCCAGGGTGCCTGGGTGGCTCAGTGGGTTAAAGCCTCTGCCTTCGGCTCAGGTCATGATCCCAGAGTCCTGGGATCGAGCCCTGCATCGGGCTCTCTGCTCAGCAGGGAGCCTGCTTCCTCGTCTCTCTCTGCCTGCCTCTCTGCTGACTTGTGCTGTCTGTCAAATAAATAAATAAAATCTAAAAAAAAAAAAAAAAGTAAAATAAAATGAACAATTCCATGATTCAGTACATAGGAAATGTGTAACCACCCCTTCTATCTCGTTCTAAGACATTCTTCTCATCACTCCTAAAGGAAACCCCATACCCTTAAACAGTCACTTCCCAACCCTGCCTCCCCCCCACCCCAGCTCCTAGCAGCCACTGATCCATTTCCTGTCTCTGTGGATTTATCTATTCTGGAGATTTCATATAAATGGAATCATATAATATGTGACCTTTTGTGTCTAGCTGCTTTCACTTAGCATAATGCTTTCAAGGTTCATTTCATAGAATTTTAATAAACTTAGAAATTATACCAGAAAGAATGTTGACTTTAGAACTCCCTGGAGGGAGGTCTCCAGTATAGCTAGAGACAGTCTGTTTGGGCCCAAGCAAAGAAAAGTAATATTAGAGTTAAGGCCTTCAGGTCATAAAACTCAACTATACTAATACAGAGCGAGTATGTTGGGTAAGTAGCAGCCAGTTGGGAAAAAAAGACTAACTGGGGATGCAGACCTCAGTGAGAAATATGCTAAGTAAGTCAAGTAGTCTTTTACAAACATTTTTTTGCAAATTTCAATTATTTCATAATAAAACATTTAACAATTTTTTTTAACAAAGTAGCTTTCTTTGCTATCAAGTTCAGCATAAGAATTGGTATTTATATTATCTAAAATTTTAAGAAAACATTTGATGCTATTAGTGGAAACGTAGTATTCCTTTCCTAAGTTCTGAAATGCCGTAGCACATTAGGAATCGGGCATCTGTGTAGTATAAGGATGAGCACTGCCATTCAGAAGGATACAGAAAAACTAGAGAGGGAGCACCTGGGTGGCTCAGTGGGTTAAGCGTCTGCCTTCGGCTCAGGTCATGATCCCAGAGTCCGGGGATCGAGCCTGCACTAGGCTCTCTGCTCAGTGAAGAGCCTGTTTCTCCCTCTCCCCCTGCCTGCCATTCTGCCTACTTGCACTCTATGTCTCTGTCAAATAAATAAATAAAACCTTAAAAAAGAAAAAAAGAAAAACTAGAGAGGGTAGCAAGAGAGAGGAGATGGAAGGAGGTTTAAAGAAACCATACAGGCACTGAAGAAAGTTCACTGCGAAGAAGAAACAGAGGTGGGCTCCGGATCAATATTTGGAGAGGGGACTAGAGATGTTCTCCATTGGGCAGAGATTAAAGCTGAATGGATTTGGCTCAGTATAAAGAGCTCCCAACCAGAAATTCAGCAACGGCAGCTGCCTCCCACAAGCAGGAGCTCCTTGGCACTGGAAACCAAGGGACACCCTCAAGCGCCACTGCTTCTTCCCAGCCCCTTGGTCAGGGACCTCAGTCTTTGCGGACACACAGGGCCCCAGGCACAGAGAGGATCTGTGCCGACATAACCCTCTGTTGGGACCATTTTGAACTTCTCATTAATTTGAGAACAAGGGACCCCACGTGTTCATTTTGCCCTGAGAACTGCATTGCCAGCCCTGTGTGTAGGTAGAGAAGACATCTTTTCTGATAATGTCGGCAGCTAGACAGTCTCACTGGGTAACAACAGGACAGTCTGAGCAGGGAGACGTAAAACTGTGATACAAATAGATTTCAAATTCAATGCTTTGGGGCGCCTGGGAGGCTTAGTTGGTTAAGCAGCTGCCTTCGGCTCAGGTCATGATTCCAGGGTCCTGGGATTGAGCCTTGCATCAGTCTCCCTGCTCAGCAGAGAGCCTGCTTCTTTCTCTCTCCCTCTGCCTGCTCCTCTGCTTACTTGTCTCTCTCTCTGTCAAATAAACAAATAAAATCTTAAAAAAAAAATTCAATGCTTTAACTTAAATCATATCAATGTACACGCATTTACCAATCTTGTGACATAGGGCAAGGCTACTTAAAAAAAAAATCCTAGATTTCAAAAAACCTTTTTAGTTCTATGTTCCAGCTTTAACAACAGTTTAACAATTTGCCTTAATCAGATTTCCCAAAGCATCCCATTTGTTTTTTAAAGAAACAACTCACTTTTTGAACTCCTATCTTAGCAGTGATGTAAGTGATATAATTTTAATAAGAAGAAAACCTATGAAAACAAGTGTAAGACTCTTGTGAAGACAGAGTTTACCTGGCGGGAGCAGACATGGAGCTAGGGAAGGGGAATCCTAGAGTATTATCTCTATCTCCTCGTGGCAAGCAGAGGATGCCTAGGGTGCCACCAGTGCATTTAAGAGAGGGACCTGAGAGCGTTACTGAATTCAGGAGGTCGAGTTCACAGAATCGGCCATCCCTTTGTAGAAATATCAGGCTTATTGCAATGTTTTCTGTTTGAGTTGTTCCATCAAGACCAAGGAGCATGGCTCTACTCCCTCGGGAAAAGAAGCATGCGCTCCCCTGGGATAAGGGTATAAACTCCCCCTGACTGATGGGCATTCCTGTTGCCAAGTATCAGTGAAAGAGGTGGGACTTGGGGAAGGAACTGGAGCTCAAAAGCAGAGAGAGAAAGCACTCAATCATAGGCTATGGAAGCAGAGCTCGAAACGCAGGCCTCCTAGGGCAGGGGATTCACCTTTCTCTCCTGATCCCTCTTCCTGGGCCAAGCAGTACACATGTATGTGATGTCTCCCCTGCAGGAGGACAGGGCAACTTCAGTCACAGGGAAACAGGCAGAAAACTAAGAGTCACCTCCAGGCTAACTGCAAGTAAACTGTTCGGTAGGGCCCACTATCCAGTTGCCTCTTCCTGAGTGTCCGTTTTCATGGTGTGGCTCCCACACTCTGCCTTGCACTGTTTAGGCCAGAGCGGAAACTCCTGTGGCTGGCTCCAAGGCAGGAGAGGTACATCTGGGCGACCTCATGGACTCCAGGAGACTGCAGTGCTGCAACCATTCTTGCCCTCGTGGGGTTTCCACCTCCACTCCCGGCCAACTGGTGCAGTCTCACTTTACCGGCGGAACACACAGGGCTGCCTTAAAGCCTCTAGCTGGTATCTCACTAAAGACGTCTTACAGCTGATGGGCGGGGGCAGATGAATGGAGCTCAAACCAGAAGAGGAAAGGACCACCATTTTCCGCCTGCTAGCACGCTAACCTTTCCATGGGATCGAATGAAGACTCCTGACAGTTCTACGGATTAAGTGAGTCCCTCTGTGGGTAAGAAGACATTGAGGCTAGGGAGATGAAGTTAACTTCCCTAAGTCCCATCTGGAGCTGAGATCTGAACCTGCCTCTATTTTGAAAGCCGGGGCTCTCTGCCTACATCGCATTGTCTCTGCGTGTCTCCAATAGTGAGAGTCTATGAAACAAGATGGGGATGTTTGCTCCATTAAACCATAAATATCAGTAAACAATGTGGAAAGCCACGAGGCCTCCCTAGAAACAATAACCAATCAATCTGCAATCAGTTATTTAAATAATTACCAGAGATGTCAGTTAATGGAGGCTGTGTGATAATGGAGCCTAGACAGGGCTCTGTATAGTAATTTCTATGCCGTTCAGTGTTTTTATTGTCTCTACTCCCCTACTCCAGAAATTTGGAAAGCTTTATTTCCTAGAAAATACTGCATTGAGAATAAAGCCCATAAAGAGAGGGTAAAAACAGGAATGACTAGCATGATCAGATAGCTTTGCTGGTTTATAATCACTCTAGAAATCACACTGGGAGAAAACACGGTCTCAGCTCCACATCCAGTTCACGGAGACAAAGGTTAGCTAAACAAGAGCTTATTCTACTATGCCTGCATTCGGAACATAAGGCTAACTGGAATGCCTACTTTAATTTAGGTAATTAGAGTATCAGTCCCTGAAAGAAAATTTGCTAAATTCAACTGCAATTAATGGACTTAAAATGGCAAGTTTGCTTTAACCCAAAGAACATGAATATTTTATGTCTTCTGTACTCTACTATAATGATAATAGTTCTACTGTATATATATAATGCTACCTTAGCCCACACCATAATTTGTGTGAGATTAAGGCACTATTACAAAATGGAAAATATACTTCATTCTCCATGGGAATATACATGAAGGCAAATATCTGCAATCAATGCCCAAGTTTCTTCCTTTTCTAGAACTCCTGACTTCCCTTTGGTAGAATAATTGGATTCGGAATTACCTGAAGGCATCTCTGGAGTTCTCCTGATCCCCAAACAGTAAGTTACAAGTCACTTTTCAATGCCCTCAAACTTAAATGGACACAGAATGTTGAAACATCGTTTCAGCTTTTATTTCCCAAGTCCTCCAGGGCTACTGTCCTTTCTTCCTGGGGTTCCCAGACACCTGGGTCAAATGGAAATCAAGTCCAGGCAGCAGAGAGATCCGAGGCCATGTAAACTATGGCTAATAGACTCCCTGCCAAATGAATGAGGCTAGAGGAAAGCATCCCTTTGTCCTCTTTGATAGGAAAAGGGCAGGCAAGGTGCCAAGTTTTAGACTTCACCTCCCTCGTGACTCAATTCATGAGGAATCGCTAGGATTTGGTTTTAACAAGGCATTTTGGTGAAGGGCTATTTACAAGACCCTGCAGTGTCTGGCCTCTGCCTCCTGCTTGGCCTTATGTCAGGACACCCTCTCCTCATTGGCCTGATCTGGTCACACTGGTCATCTTTCACGGAGTTTGCTGTCTCCGCACAAGCTGTGCCTCCCTGCCCTGCGCAGAGGGGCTGAATCGGACATGTCACTCACGTTTCTTCCTCAGAGGGGCTTACTCTGCTCCTGTGTCTAAATGAGGACCCCTGTGTATGACTTTCTGTGGAGCCCAAAAGAGCACTTTTTTCTTCAGGGCACTTCTCACAATTTGTGATTTTTCTTACACCGGGGTCTTCCTCTCCTCTTAAGACTGGGAGCTTCAAGGAGACAAGAACTCTGTTTCATTGACCTGGCAGGCCTGGCACAGGGTAGAGTAGATGCTCTGCTTATTGAACAAACATTGTAGGGCAGCTTCCAGACCTGGATGACAAAGGATGACAGCAGGAGGCCCCAGTCCCCACTTTTGCATGGAAGCAGGTGCCACTCTGGCCCAATAATAGGAAGTACCCCAGGACCCTGAGAAAGCAGCACCACTGTTGCGGGCACCGGGTGGCTCACACTGGCTGGTGACACCAGTGAGGATTCTTCAGTCTCTTGGGCAGGGAACTAGGGGACACCAGTGAGCTGCCACACGGTTACCAGCATTGAGAAAGTGATTTAAGGACCCCTGGGACACAGCCCTTTGGGGACTCCCAGTAAGTAATTTCTGCTCTTGCTGGTTAACAACTATTTAGTCTGAAGACATCTGAAGTGCATGGATATTTCAGATTATGCCAAGAAGCCTGACCTCTTCTATTTAATTATTGCTAATTAACTATAGAAAGCACTGCTCAGATTTAAAGTATAAAGTTCTGTGTTTTGGACATTTAAAAAAATCCATCTTAAAAAAATATTGAAAATGTCTCTTACTCATTCCTTACCTCATAACAATTTTCATGATCACTAAGTAAAAAAGCCATTTTTTTTTTTTTTAAGAGATCCTTGGAGCTCCATGTCAGGGGCTGAGAAGCCCATTCATGTTTCCCGAATATAGTGCTGTCCAAATCATGTCCTCCAATCTGTATTCTACTTTTCTATTAGCTGTTAAATTTCCAGTGCATGCCATTCTCAACTCACGACTCAGTCCCACGGACAACTCAAAATGAGTTGCAACTCAAAATGAGTTCTCAACTCAAAAATGAGAAGCAAAAGAGTAAGAGAAATATGCAAGGAATTAGTAGCTCCTACGGAAGGAAAGCAAGGTTAGCGCCTAAGCCATTTGGAAGGCTTCTCCTGTCCTTCTGACCTTGCATTTCGCAGGCAGATGAAAAAGTGAAGAGAACTGGCAGAATTCTGACCCCAGATGCATTAATCCAGCGAAGAGGGTCATGAACATATTGAGTTTCTAAAGACCCAGCTAACAATCACCAATGGACAAGAAGTCTCAAAATCTGTTACAAATTAGACCTCCTGGGGGTCTATTACTGAAAAGATACTTTGAATGGGATGTTCTCATCTCAAGTAACAAACCTCTTAAGGCTGACCAAGTTCCCAATGGGTGAAGATGAAGGCACTTTGCTATTAAAAAGTGAGGCCAAAAAAAGAACCTTACTCCCAGTCTCACGGGCAGCTCCTGCTTTGTGGTCTGCCACAGTGTGCCTGGGCAGTAGGGGGATGGAGCCAGGCTGGGAAGTTTTCCCCCGAACCACAGATTCTTCCTGGATGGTTCTATGTCTCACCAGACATGAAATCCTCCAGGAACACCTGCATTTATGGAATGCTTGCCACAGCTTACACAGTACAGTGGCTACTTCTGATGAACATGAGCTCCAGAACAGAATCGGGCACAAATGTTAATGGGAAAAGTGTGAATGTGCCAAGTCAAAGTCTCTCCTGATCTTGAAATGAATCTGGGGTGAAAACATTCTTATATACCTTTTGGATACTCAGTTTAAGGAGTGCAAGAAGAAAAACTATGTTTTTTGGGGATTGGCAAGACAGTCTTCTTTGTTTAAAAAAAAATGGTAAGCACATGCAAGCTACAGGATCAAATTTAAGATTATGATTAGACAGGAAGCTGAAAATAGTGATGACAAACCCACATTGCGTCAAAAACGTTGACCTAATTTTCTTTCTTGGCTTTAAAAATTTTTTTGATTGGGTGAACGAGGAGTTCTATTTTCTGTAAGAAATTAGGAGGCAGTACTTCCCCTTCATCTCAATGAGCAGAGTGAAAAGAATAGCAAGGATTTGATTTGGGATTAGGAGATTTGCCTGTCAATCTATTAACAAGCACAGTTGAACACGTACATGTATCTACAATACTATACTATTGATGGTATGGTTAAAATTCACGTGGGCCCAGAGATTTCTGAAGTGGGCACACACACACACACACACACACACAGTCACTCACTCACTACACCTAAAGACAGATCAATCTACTATCTACTAATAGGGCAGAATGTTAGGAAAAGAACTATTTAATTTAAATCCAACACACCTGGTAGTCACACACGCACACAAAAAAAATGGTAATATTAGAAAGCCTCAGTTTCCTGCCCAAGAATAAACCTACTTTACTTTCACCAGAAAGATATTCTCACTCTAAGTAGGGACTGGTTATTTGGGAGTTTAATGTAATTCTACAGTTAGAAAGTTTGGCTAGATTGAATGTAAACCTCAGGCATATCAGATTCTAGAGTTAAAACACAGATTAAGATGAATTAAAGCAGGACAGCTTAAAGGAATTGAAAAAAGCCAGACTGCTAACTTAGTGAATATCTAAGACTAATCCACTTGCAAGCTCTTGTTTCATTTAAGTGAAATTAAGTACAGATCTTAACTGGAGTCTACCTGTATCAGTGGTTTTAAAAAGGATCCACATTCCTAACCAAATAAAAAGTGACAAAGTTAATTAGAAAATTAGGGCTTACTGTGTGGTTTACTGCTGCACTAATTCATAATCATGTAACACAGAAACTGAGAAAACCTTTGGGGAAATTACAGGTGTTATTCTATGCTTTTCTAGAAGTCCTGGAAATAACATCTGCCTGTATTTTGAAAGGGTTATTTTTGTTTTTAAGATTTTTATTTATTTCAGAGAGGAGAGAGACAGAGAATGCAAGCATGGTGGGGTTACAGAGGGAGAAGCAGACTCCCCGCTGAGCAGAGAGCCAGATGTAGGGCTCAATCCCAGGATCATGACTTCAGGGAGCCCAAGGCAGGCGCTCACCCCACTGAGCCACCCAGGTGCCCTTGAAAGCTCATTTTAAATTGCCTCCTCAATCCTAAATCAGAATGTCTTTATAAGCAGTTAAGTCAGCCAATCACTTTCCTTATCTATCTCTGGCTAGCCAATGACTTTCCATTAGAATTTGTAGATCAGTAAACAGAGGGGGTGGGTGGGGCTGACACCAAATCTCCTCATAAGTGTGGGCAGCTTATTTTAGTTTCTTTTGTTTAATTCCCCGATTTGGGGGGGGGGGGGGGTACAGGAGGAGTATGGTCATCAGACTATAAAAATTATGCTGTTAAAGTAAGAATTATATCTTACTTCAGTCTGTCTTTCTGTTGCAAATAAACTTAAAAATATATTAACTTAGGTCTGTGACTAAAGTAATGTCAAAAGTGTGTGTGTGTGCATTCTACAAATTTATACAGACCTGTTTCCAGCCCTTTCCAAAGAACTCGATTTCTGAGTATTTTAATTCAGCTAGAACTGGTTGTCATTCATCTGAATGCATCATACTTTTCTATGAGATAGTCCAGTTTAACACTCGTAAATATTTTTAAATACTTTCTGTATACTAATTTTTCATGTTAAAAGAACTGATCCTGTGTTGGGAATGGTACCTCAATGAAGACTTTTTAAAAGAAAAAAGAGATACTTGGGAAACCAGGAGCAATGAGCTACAATCAAATTTGTAATGTGGCATATTCCTGAAAATGGTAACGCTGTGCCGTATTAAACAGCTCATCTATTTCTGGAAAATACATATAAGGAAAGCAATCAGCATAGTTCTCCCAAGCCCCTTCCAGTCCTTAATTCCCTAGACTATTAAACTTAACATACAGACAACTTTTAATCAGGAATCACTCAACTGTATTTATTGACATCATTCAACTAACCCCAAGCCTGTCTAAAACCCAGAAAGGGCGTAAGGAGTTTTCTTCCTTTTTTTTTATTATCTGTCACCACTTGAAAATCATAGGCCAGTTGTATAATAGAGACAATATTTTTTAATGGAAGTTTTTCTTTACTGAATTTCAATATCAGTAAACATCACAGCATAGCCACTGAACTGAATATAAGAGAATATGTTCACGCTTTCCCAGGACTTTCATTGTAAAAGCATACTGCTGCTCAAGAAATCCCAGCTCACTCACAACAGCCTGTATTGTCCCTGGCCATAGCTGGGGGAACGAAGCACTTCATACATCAACTGCATGCTCGCGACCGAGCAAAGTTTCTGTTGCTTGCACACTTTGGAGCCGGAAGATACCTTGCCGTTATCCAGAAGCACAAAAGCTGAAGGCCACCATGAGGTCTATCGCTTCCTGACCTTCAGTCGTTTTAATAAAAACTGTACTGACTCATGGTGGTAAAGATTTATACCAGCGAGGTATCGCCGCACACCTATACCATTTATACACACTCAGTTTTAAAAAGTTAACTGGCACAGTTTTAAAACAGACTCTTAAAAAGGAGAAAAGATTCAAATAAGGCAGAAAAGCAACAGAAGTCAGTGAGATTGGAAAAGATACAGACGATGCAATAAGCCAGAACAGTCTCCAAAAGTTACTGCAGGCAGAAACCAAAGAGGTGGCCAGGAGAGTCTACTGGGTATAGGAATTACTGGGATGCATGTTAGAAATGCAAATTTCTACACTCATAAGCCCAAGATTCCAGATTCCGTGGCTCTAGACTGGAACCCAGAAATGTGCATTTTTAACAAGCACCTAAGATAAATGCGTTAGGGACATCTCAGGGTGCAGGCTTTGAGACAAACACTGAGGCTTCAACAAGTATAAGAAGAAAAAAGGCCTTCTAGGCCAACCATATTTCTTTCCCAAGACTCAAAAGTCACGGGAGAAGTCAATTCTTAGGAAAAGGAAAAAGGTGAAGGGAGCAGAGAGACAGGAAAGCATTAATTATGGTGAATCGCTCTTCGGTTTTGAGAAGGTACAACAATATTTGTATTGTTCCAATTAGCCATCCAGGGGCTATGCCAGCATGAAGTTTGCCAAATGGAATTAACTGTATTCATTGATCCATAGGCATCTTTACTTAGTGCCTACATGTGCCAAGAAGGGCAGAGCTTCGATAAAATAGAAGACTCACCCTGCCCTAAAGGCACTCTCAACCTCTAGACAAAGAGAAGGCAGGCACTGGAAAGAAGACGGTGAAGGCCACGGGTCCCTAAACGTGGTACAGTACAGGTCTCTGGTGTTTGCCACACAGAAAAGCTGTCTTCCTGGATCTGTTAAGAAGAGGCAAGCAGCAGAGCCTTCATGGAGATGACATTTATGGTACCTCTTGAAGGGCAGACAGGTTGTGAACAGGATTCTCATCTGCAGGAAAAGAGCACTCCAGGGCCATCAACAGTCTGCCCAACAGTCCGCTGAGAGAGCTCTGAGAATCTATATAGCTAATATCAGCTTCCGGTGCGGTAATAACGAGTCAGGCTGGTCAAACTCCACCACAGGAAATTGTATAAATGATTGCAGAAACACAGCTCCTTTCTCAGGAAACAGAAATTCTAACAGCTGGTTCTAACCTCCACTTAAAGGGAAAAAAAAAAAAATATATATATATATATATATATATATTAAAAATTAAAAAAACATAAAATATATATGTGTGTGCATATATATGCGTATACACACACACATAGTTAGATAGATATAGATATAGATATAGATATAGATATAGATATAGATATATATCCTAAAAACCAGGAAATGGTGGTATCAAAACCCAGCAAAGAACAGTCAGCAGGCATTTTTCCAGAAGGCAGCTGCCCAGCAGCTGTGGAACCTGAGCCCCCAAAGGGGGCCTTTGCAGGAGCTGCTGAGCATGATGGACAATTGGCTAGCTTCAGACACCCACTGATGTTCCTTCTACTGCTGAGGTTCTAATGCTCGTTCAAAGGAGACTCAAAAATATGTCTCGGGTCGCCTGGGTGACTCAGTCGGTTAAGTGTCTGCCTTCAGCTCAGGTGATGATCCCGGGGTCTTGGGATCGAGCCCCACATCAGGCTCCCTGCCCAACAGGGAGTGTTTTTCTCCCTCTCCCTCTGTGCCTGCTTGTGCTCTCTCTTTCTCATTTACTCTCTCTTAAATAAATCTTTTTAAAAAAAGATCTTGTATCACAAGTCCTGAACAAAATTCAGAATTTTTATTGTCTTCTGTACAGGAGTTGGAGTTTTGTTTGTCACTTTTTCCCCTCCCCTGTGCTGCTATTGCAGAGGAAACTTCTGATCGGCTGTTTTTTAACTAGAAGGAAACAAGTTGCTCTGCTTGCCTCACGGTAACGGTGATCCTTGGGATCCCTCCTTGAAACAGGTGAAATGAGGACTCAGATCTGGTCGATCTTCATTTAGCAGCCATCCCAAAGCAACACACCCAAATTTATAAACGCAGATCACCAACCTCTGCATCTTACCAAGTTAACTTGTTTTTTTAAACCAACACCCCCCCAGGAAGCCCAGCCAGTCCTATATGTTTCCACTGACTCAAGGCCTAAAAATGTCTTCTGCTTCTTGCCTGAAGGTAGAGCTGTATTTAAGCTCAACTGAAGTGCGTTTATGATTTCAGCCTACACACAGTGCATTTAATCTCTGCACCGCTGTGCTTTTGCACAAAAGCAATCCCTCCATGTCACTGCACCGTTCCTTCTGCAATCCAAACCATGGTTTGTAAAGGTTCCCACACTAAAGGCAGATCGCCCTGAAGCGAGGGGCTAAGGATTTGTTGTTAACTTATGTTCGCTACATTACAGTAAAATCCTAACATTTACTGCTCTGTAACATATACTATTGCTTCTTTCAGATTTTTCTTTTAATGTTGCTATAAACATTTACTCTAATTCAAGAGAAAATTCTAAAGGGGGAGAAAAGATTTTTAATCTCTTTAAATGTTAACCCCTTTTTATTACAGAAGATGGAAAAATACATGAAGAAAGCATTCAGATCTCTGGAGGCCGACACTCTAAGCTGTTTTGTTTTGTTTTTGGTGCAGTTGTCAAGTTGAACATATTTCATATTTATAAAATGCTACCTGAATTCTGTACTCCCCAAAATAAGATCCTTAAGATACTAGGAACCTATGCTCATAAAACCCTTTGTTCCTGAAGTAAATGTTATGAGATACCTGTGTGTTTAAGAATGACATTTGTTGATCTCTAACAAGTGTTTCTAGAGCACCAGCTGCGTGAAGTACAAAGTTTGGGAGGGTGGGAGCAGAGCACTTAACAAAACAGATAAAAATCCTGCCCTTTAAGAAACTTAGGCTCCAGGGGAAAATCCTATGTAGTTAACTGAATAAATGAAACGGACAGCCTATTACACCCAGAGAGACTTGGTAAAATGATTAAATGAGGAAGGGGGGTGGAGGGGGGTGGATGGGTTGCAATTTTAAGTAGGCTGGTCAGGGAAGGCCCCTTTGAGAGGCAGTATTTAAGCCTTAGGAGGTAGACAGGTGTACTTAGGGAAGGAGAGATCTGGCAGAAGGAAAAGCAAGGACAAATGCCACTATGGCTGGGGTAGAATGAGCAACAGGAGAGCAGAAGTGAGGGATGAAATCCAAGAAGTGACAAGGGACAGATCATGCAGGAGACTGTAAGCCCCTGAGATGCGGGATGGAAAAGCCATTTGAGAGCTTTTATTTGAAGTATTAATGTGATCTGGCTTCTTAAAAAGTTGAGATATAAGTCACATATCATAAAATCCACCCTTCTAAAGTGCACAATTCAGTGGTTTATAGTATAGTCACAAGGTTGTGCAACCATTATCACTTCTAATTCCAGAGCAACTTCATCACCCGGAAAAGAAACCGCATACCCATTGGCGGTCACTCCCCTTCAGCCCCTGGCGATCACTCATCTACTTTTGGACTCTATAGCTTTGCATATTCCAGACATTTCATTTAAATGGAATCACATTACATGGGCCTTTTGTATCCGGTTTACTTTGTACCCGTACAGGCTGAATGGAGGCAAAGACAGAAGTAGGGAGACCAGCAGGGAGATGAATGCAGTAATTCAAGTGAGAGGTTCATAAGAGAGGCTTGAAATGGGATGGGAAGCAGGCTGGGAATAATGGCCAGATCTTGGGTACATTTGGGTAGACTGACCATCAGGTAGGAGAGAAAGAAGAACCAAGGACAAGGCAGGTTTTTGGCTGGCGCACTCGAATAGAGTTGGCATCAATCCAGGGAGCAGGGCCAGGGGGAGTAGGAGGAAACATGAGGGGCTGGATTCTGATGTTAAGTAAACCTGGGACGCTACCGGCCTTCCATGGGGAGATGCCACGGAGGGAGCTGGACAGGAGTCTGGAATTCAAAGGAGAGGTATGAGCTGGAGATACACATTGGGGAATTAGAAAATGAAAATATTAATACCATGAAACGAGAGGAGATCACCAAAGGAGTGAGGGATTACTACAGAAAAGAGAGACACGCAACCTGAGTCCTTGGGTTAACATTAGTCAACATGAGTCCCATGTTAATATGTACAGGTCAGTGGGATGGGGAGCAACCAGTGAAAAAGCCTGAGAAGGAAACAACCAATAAGGTAGGAGAACCAAGAATGGAGTCCTAAAAACCAAACAGAAAAAGTTCTCATGGAGGAAGGCATAGTCAACTCTGCCCAGCACTGTGGATGTGCCTTGTAGTGGGAGGAACAATGGAGTCACTGGGGGGTTGAGGTACTGGACGGTGGCCTGCCCTCACTCACAGATGAGGGATCTTCCCTCTACTCCTTAGGCTCACTCTGCTCCAGCTGTGCCCACCTCTGCTCCAACTCAGGGCTCATCCCCTGCTGGGTGGGCGCCTTCCCCAGGCAGGGCTTTGCAAAGGCACAGGGTGAGAGGAGGGGGTAGGTCAAAGACCTGACTGCAGTGGGATCAGGAGACAGAGGGAGGAAAGGGATTACAGTCAGGGACAATTCTTGAAGAGTTTAGCTGTAAGGGGGTGGAGACAGAGCTGTCTCGGGGGTGGGGCAAAGAGAGGACTTCCTGTAAGAGGCGAGAAATAAAAATGTAAAGAGGGAAGCAGCCTGGTGGTGGGTGTTAAGGAGGGCAGTATTGCATAGAGCACTGGGTGTGGTGAATAAACAATGAATTTTGGAACACTGAAAAAAAATAAAATAAAATGTAAAAAAAAAAAAAAAAGAGGGAAGCAGAGGATAAAGGAGAAGGCAGAGAACTGCTGGATAGGTTCAAGGGAGACAGAATTACACACTTTACCTAACAGTCTGCAATTAAAATATAAACCACCTACTGATAAATGAAAAACAAGTAGGGATATGCTATCCCCCTCCACAACCCCCACCAGGAGACCAAAAAACCATCATTTAAAAGGATCTGGGTCTACTTTTCAAGGCTGAAGATACCGAATTGATTGTACAGAGAGGGTTGGGGTTCGGCTCTGGGCTTGGAGTCATAAAAGCCAAGTTCAAAGATCATGACAAGCTACAACATCCCAGAAACTTCTTTTGACCTCCCCTTTACACCCATTAAATATGGATTAAAAACAACCTGTCCTTTTACCTTATGGAATTGATGCGATAATCAAGTGAAATTCGCAAAGACTTTAACTCTTAGGTGTCCTATCCCTGTAGGGCCTTTTTAGTGCTATCAGAGGAGGAGGAATTGTATCCTTGGTCTAATTCTCACACCCTAGGTGGGGAACTCCAAGGTGGGGAACAAAGGCAAAATCAAAAATTTTTGGCAGAATAAGTATGACAAAGCAGAAGCTTTCTGATACTGTATTTAAAGCACAGTAAGTTGTACAGGAATTATGCCCTAATTTCCACCTTTAAAAAAACTCAACCTCCAAAAAATCCTTCAGTTTAGATTCGGCTGAGCTGGGGGGGTGGGGTGTGCAGTGGGTAACACTGATTTGACTGAAGGCATGAAGCAAGCCCATGCTTACAAAAACTTGTGACCCAGTATCTTTCCATGAATCTCTCTTACTCTTCATGTTCCCTACCACCTGCCAGGATCAACTCAATTCAAAAGACTATTTCATCCTTAACTTCTTGCCCAATAATGGACATTAATTAGCAGGTGTTTATAAGAAAGTTCTTATCTTTATTTATTTTTAATTCAGGCAGCTTCGTGTATGGACGATAGTTCTTGTCAGGGAAAACACACCTTATAAGGGATCTTGATCAAACCACTAACTTTCCTCCTGATTTTGTCAGGTCAAGTACAACATGAAGGTAGAGGCTCACTTTATCTAATGAGAAAGGTATCTACATATATCAAGGAACTGTTCACAGAAAGAATTCTAAGATGGAATTTACTATAGACACCAAAGCTGAGCTGCCCTCATTGTTCAGGCTCCCCCTCATGTTCAAACTAAACATTTTGGTAGCCATTCAGCTGCCCACGAGATCTCGCAAGATTTTAAAGGAACGTGTGAGAGATGGAATACACAAGGAAATAAACACGCACCTGTATATATGTGTATGTCACATTTCTTTAAAATGTGTCTCTATCTCTTTATATATGCACCACTTGGAAGAGGAGTCAGAGCTTCCCTGGGGAATCAATATGTATACCATATACAATTAAAAGGAAAAGAGCTCAATTATTTCTAATTATAAAGGTATCTTCACATTTATGACATATCATTTGTCAATAACACAAGATAACACGTATGTATCAACAACACAAGAGATACAGATTCTTTTTCAGAATCCTGATCTCCTACTAAAACCTCAGTTACTCCCTCAAGTAATTCACTTTATAATGACCTATATTATAGAATTTATAGGAACAGATTACTCTGACTCTGATGGGTCAGCGTATCCACCTCAAGCTTCCTCAGTCACAGTCTTCAGCATTATTGGGGAAAAGACTTATTTTGAGTAAGTGATTTTCTTTTTAAGTTAAAACAGATTATTTAAGGGGCCCAAGTCATTTTTAAATTATTAGTTATTTTTATTAACATATAATGTATTATTTACCCCAGGGATACAGGTCTGTGAACCATCAGGCTTACACACTTCACAGCACTCACCATAGCACATACTCTCCCCAATGTCCATAACCCAGCCACCCTCTCCCTACCCCACTCTCCCTGGCAACCCTCAGTTTGTTTTGTGAGATTAAGAGTCTCTTATGCTTTGTCTCCCTCCCAATCCCATCTTGTTTCATTTTTCCCTTCCCTATCTCCCAACCCCCCCAACCTGCCTCTCAAATTCCTCATGTCAGGGAAATCATAGGATAATTGTCTTTTTCTGATTGACTTATGTCGCTCAGCATTAATACCCTCTAGTTCTATCCACATTGTTGCAAATGGTAAGATTTCATTTTTTGATGGCTGCGTAGTATTACATTGTGTGTGTGTGTGTGTGTGTGTGTATAGATATAGATATAGATATATATACACACCACATCTTCTTTATCCATTCATCTGTTGATGTTGATGGACCTCTAAGTTATTTCCATAGTTTGGCTACTGTGGACATTGCTGCTATAAACACTTGGGTGCACGTGGGGCCCAAGTCATTTTAAGCATCAGTTTTAATTTGATTATTTTTAAAGGACATTTTATCATCATATATACTATCCTAATTACCTTGATAATTGCAAATAATATAATTAGTTAATGTCACAGTTAACATTAATAACATATTAACTAATCTTAATTACTTAGGGCCATCAATGTGAATACCCAGTGATGGGCTCCGTTATAAAATCTTCACAAATTTAGGATTATCTGAGGAGCATGGACTGTCTCATGCTCATGCTAGGTGGAACCAGGCTACACTTTTTCTTAGATGACAGCATCTGCCTCTTACAGCTTCTCTGCCTCCTGTGCACTTTGGGGAGTCCATCGGTCATGTCCTGCTCCTGACAGTGAGTCCTGTGTGTTCTCAAAGCAGTAGAACTGGAGCCCGTGCCCAAAGTAAAGCTCCACTGCCCCAACCCAGTGGCGTGGCCCCGGACAACACACGGAATCCCTTTAGGAATCTGTGTCCCTGTCCGTACAGTGAAAGAACTGGCCTGAATGATCTCTAAGTCCCATCCAATCTTAAGACTTTTGTGATGAATCTTGTTAATGGTTGGGAAAATTGATACCTATGTCCATTGGAACTATGCCCAACAAAACTCTGACATAGAACCTTAGACGTTCCTGCACTTAGAGGTTCCGTGCACTTGGTGCATGGAAATTTACAGTCTCATATTTTTGCTATATGTGGGCTTTTGGGTCTTCTAGTCTCTTTGTTATATTTCTAATGAGTGAGGTTCATATGAAATGGGACAGAATTACATTAAGAGCTTTTTAAAAAAGAAGATTAAATATGACTCATACATGCTTCCCCCACATAAAAGAATTCAAGAAGTTTTCAAAAAACGGAGTAAATTATTCCTTTATGAAAACTTCCATTTCTAAATGCATTTCCATTTGATAGATCAACAAAATGACACTGTATACTAAAAAATGATTTACCTATAACTACATCATGACCATCAACCAAGCCAGCGGAGAAGAGCTCCTGAGATACGCCATCTGCCGTATCTGTCCAAATGTGAAATGAATATGTATTAGTAACCATAAAATAAAAATCAACAACCCAGGACAATGTAAAAGATATTTTTCATTTATGAAAATCACCCATGTGTGTTTTAATTCAATAATTAAGATTCTATCAGAAGGGAAAATCAGAAGCAATATAAAATATATTTTGCCATATACAATTTGCATCCTGGTATTTATTCAACAGCGATTAAATGAAATTATGATTTCATTTTCAGAGAAACATTTGCCCTTTGGCTACCACCTGACTTAATCCTCAAACGTACCTCTGTAAGTTAGCTCATAATGGCCCCCAATGACACTGCTTTTCTTTCTTGCCAAGGTTAATTCCAGCCATCATCAATCCTTTGCGATCATTAGTAGCTACTGAGTCAGAATTTATGGCAAAGGTTGAACAGGCAGCACTTGACACAACCTTATATTTGGTACAAACAGCCTTTGAGCTTGTTGGACTATTAAGATGAGCTATTTGAATTTATGCTATTAAGAAACTCCTTTAACATGACATTGATCATTTGATAGCAACAGATTCATTCTCTTAGAAAATGTGGTTGTATAAAAGAATGTAATTTCTCAATGATAAGTGACAGGAGTTAGAAATCTCATAAAGATGGGACTGAACAGACTGTAGCAAGTGAATATAACCAAAATCACTTAATTGAAAGGTTATGAATGAACATGGTAATATGAGAGAAGTCTGTTCGAGGACTTTGTAAAGAGAAACTGGTAAATGGCAGTGTGCTCAAAAGAACCATTATGAACCCCTGTGTTTTTACAAGGGAGAGGACATGGTCCCCATGGCCTTCTGATGTTATCACAAACGTCCAGAACTGTAGCTGGGTAAGAAAAGACTGGCTCAGCAGCTGCTAATAACCTACAAGAAGGTCTGACCTTGAGTGTGTCCCAAAGTCAGGGAGCACCTCCATGTATCGCTGTTGAACGAAACAAGCATCTAAACGGAGTGGCAGTTTGCTCTGCCTAAGGCTGCCCTCGGAAAGTGTGTGTGCACGTGCATAAGCGCTCACGTGAGCATGTCACGGATGGTAAAGTTATCTTTCACATTGGTGGGTTCTCACGTGTTTAGCCCAGTGTCTGACACAATAATTACTCCATCAGTGGCAGCCATGATGATGACCCTCAGCCAAAGACCATCTGAAATGTACCTTCTGCTCTAACGCGCTCTCTTTTCTCCCTTTCATACACGGCCCAGTCTCCAGGATCTCCAGTAAAACACTTTCAGAGCCACTGTATACTCGATGCATGTCTAAAGACATTGTGGCAGTCCATCATTTCACTCGTTCCATTTTATCATGAGTGACATGGAATAACATGAAGGAAATGGAAAAGAAAAAAAGGAATCTTCCTCAAGTATGAGATTCCATAGAAGGTGGGCTTATGTCGGGGTTCTTCTTACTATTAGAAATACAAGAAAACAACTTATAAAATTCTCTCAGGGATAAAATGATTCCGTAGCATGGTATTTAGGGTGAGAGGCTCTATTCTGCATGTGATGTAGCTTCACAACGTCGACTGGAACATGCTGGGCTCATAATCTCATCCTCCTGGATGCTGCCAGAAACTCCTCCATAAAAAGCATGTTAAATTAAGGTGCTAACCTAGTAGGAGCAGGGCACACAGTAGGCAGTGATGGCATTTCTCTGGACTGACCATCTACCAAAACCTCTGGATTTGTTATTACCACCACTAAAGTATCAGTAAGATCCTACATCTGAGTAAGGAGCTATGCTCACGGAATGTAGTTGAAAATGGAATAATCAAGCAAATCCACATTGTGGGCTATCACTAAAACAGTACCAAGGCAAAGGACACTCCCAGCAATTAAAGTTTGTAGCATCTCCTCTTGTTCTCAGGACCCCTGAATCCCAGATGAGTTGCTTTCGAATAGCACAAGGGTCAAGGGTCATGCTGGCCATTTTTGACCCCAAAGGGAAAGTCCACGTTTGTGGGCCATTAACCAAGTAATTTGTATGCATGTAAGTAATATATCAGTAATAGTTCATAACAGAGACTGGGAGGGAATTGTAACATTTTTCTTTAAGCTGCTTAACGTTCCTAATGTGTAAACAGGATTAAATCAACATAAATAATCCTATAGGCTCTGGTCTACAGAATATACAGCAACATAATAAATGCAGACGGCTCGCTCTCAAGTGAAGACAGAGAATATTTGCTCTGTCTGTGTTATACACCCTATGACGTATGACACATTTATGGGTGCGTACAGCACAGACACAATATGCAGGCATGAACAGTGCAGACTGCATCTGAAATGCAGACAGCATCGGCAGTCCCAGAGGGACAGTGATATATCCATGCTGTTTTTGTTACTAATGGCCTGTGCCCACCGCCCAGGGAAGGCCAGCTATCATCAGGAAGCCAGCGCTCCAGCGCTTTCTGGGAAACAAAAGCAGACTCAACCCACAATGTCAAACGAGGTTGCCAAAGCCAGCACAAAGGGCCAGATGATGCTGAGAGGGCCATCTTCTCCCCGCAAATCCTCAACTTGGAAATTCATTTCTTTGTGAGCTCTTGAAATTCAAATTCACTTTTACTGCCACTGTCAAATTTAGATAATTGGATGGGGGGGGAACCCTTGAGAAAAGCATCTGTTCTTTTACACACCCTATTTGAAACAGTTATTATGTAATTACTAGATTTTTATCACACTATTGGCTGGTCAATATTCTCATATCGTGACAAAATACAGAGCTTTTGGATAATAGCAATTGGTGCTATTATCCAAAATTGGTGCTAGTCGGTTTCACAGACCGACTTTAAACTGCCCAGGATGGATGTTCCCAGAAAGGAAGATCAATTAGCAAATTTATCGGGGCCTTATTTGCCTATATTTTGTAACAAGTACTTCATATGTTACTTTAATTCAAATAAACTGGGAATCATTAAATCTTCATGCTGACAGGGGACTAGACACCAGGGCCAGCAAGTCTCCGCCTACATTTGGCCCAGGAACTTGTTCTGTCTGGCTAGCAGTGTTGTTGTTGTTGCTTTTAAACTGAACGTGAACAGACAGGCCTGTCTGGTTTCCTGAAATCCCCACCGTTTGCTGTGACTCCTGTACATGTCTGAGTTTACGTCCTCTTGCATTTCTAACAATGTAATGTTAGATTTTCAAAACTTTAGCAAATACGACTTATTTAATTGAATCAAAACTTACATGGAGCTCAAATACACAAATAATTTTGGAGTGTTATTAGCTTAATGTATATTAATATATTCAAACATATGAGCCTCATGCATTGTGTTTTAAAAGATTTTCAATATAGACAGTGAGGCTGCTTTCATGTCCTTAAAAATCTGAAGCGAGAGGTCAGGGAGAACAATAAGTCTCAGCATTATAGCATCTGATTTTCACCTCTTTGGGTTATTCTGGTTATAAAGCAAAGAGTGGAAACAGCAATTTTTGCTTAACTAAGAATCTTGTGGTCTCCAAAGGCTGTTCATATGTGTTACTTATCCATTAATTAACCAAAATGACTTGAGTTTCTCTTGCATAGCAGGCACTTAGTCAAGCGTAAAGATACAAGAAATGAGACAAGGTCTGCGAGCCCCCGGCATCCAGGAGCTGAGAGGGCAAGCAGCCTGCCCTGGAAGGTGCGCGAATGGCAACGTTCCTACCAAGCTCTGTGGATGAGAGGAGAGGGGAGAAGTAGAGCACTTTTTGTGTGACATCTGACTTGCGGCTCACTTCTCACTAGGACTGCTCTGTGCTGCTCGGTATTCACAGGGTCCTCGAGGCCCTACGTCACCGTGCCGGTATTCTTCACGATTGAGCTCACGTATTCCTCTGTACGTGCATGTAAAGCGTGCAGCATGTCCCAGGAATTCATGCAGTCAGCAGCGGTCGGTCCAGTTTGGATTCTCCCCCATTACTGCAGACCCTCCCGTGCTCCCTCCCTTCCCCCCTCCCCCTGTCTTCGTTTTTAGAGAGAGCGGTTTTGAATAGCAAATGATCGTCGCACGCTTGTAATCAATTTCTTTAATGCTCTTTGCAGCAATAAAATTATAATTTCAATTAAAACTTACCTCTTCCTGGAGTAAACTCAAACCGTATGTCATTAAGTTCCTTTCTGGAGTTTCTGAAACACATAACACATAGCACATTAAAATCCAGTGAAGGACAGTTTAATCAAACTAAAGGTCTTCCAATCTTTACAAGATGCTACTAACATGTAGACAGCATTTACAGATTTGGGTCATGTCCGAGTACTTCCTCAAAAACAAGAGATAGTTATGACAATAATAAAGGGGAGATATTTAACTGATTGAATTTACCTTATATAAACATGTTTACTTCACAAAATTCCAAAAATAAAATGTTCTTTCAAAAAATCTACACTTAATCAGTAACCTTAAATATAATTCCATAGTTAAAAATTTCAGATTTCAGTCTAGGATGAACATTATTTGAGACATTTTTCATATCTTTCCTGAAAATAGTATTTCAGCAGCTATTTTTCAAAGTGAAACAAATAGGAAAGATAGTCTCAGTGGTAAAGCTTATGACAACACTGTGCATTAAATCATGCATCAAAATGCCCACAAGAGGATATGTATTTTGTTATTAAAAATTTTGATTCCAGAGTCCTGGGATCGAGTCCCACTTCGGGCTCTCTGCTTCCTCCTCTCTCTCTGCCTACTTGTGATCTCTGTCTGTCAAATAAATAAATAAAATCTTTTTTAAAAAGGCGGTGGGCACCTGGGGGGCTCAGTGGCCTATAGCCTCTGCCTTCGGCTCAGGTCATGATCCCAGGGTCCTGGGATCGATCCCTGCATTGAGCTCCTTGCTCAGCGGGAGCCTGCTTCTTCCTCACCCTCTGCCTGCTGCTCCCCCTGCTTGTGTTCTGTCAAAAAAATAAATAAATAAAATCTTTTTTTTTTTTTTAAGATTTTATTTATTCATTTGACACAGAGAGATCACCAGTAGGCAGAGAGAGAGAGAGGAGGAAGCAGGCTCCCCGCGGAGCAGAGAACCCGATGCGGGACTCGATCCCAGGACCCTGAGATCATGACCTGAGCCGAAGGCAGCGGCTTAACCCACTGAGCCACCCAGGCGCCCAATAAATAAAATCTTTTAAAAAATTTTTATCTACATAGAGGGGAACCCCTGAATGTTGTGAAATTATCCAATGAATAAACTTTTTAAAAGTAATATAAAATGCTTACATAAAACCCTGTACTATATACATACATATGTATATTCAATCCAAAAACTGGCGCTAGGGAAATATGGCCCAAGTAAATACCTAAGATATAAGTTTTATTTCAAGAAATGATATAGGGCAGTGAGCTATAATTAGAATGGTTTTAAATTCCCATAAGAACACTAAAATATTATGAGTAACTCTCAACAGATGTTACAATTAAAGGTAATAAAAGTACCGTAAGAAATTTCAGTAGGAAACAGGAAATACTAATTTCTACGAACACTCAACTATTTGGTCAGCTGCCAAAGATCCAAGAGAGACAGAGATGGCCTGAATGCCCATCACAAACAGCCTCCTTCTGGTGATCAAATCCTGTTTAGTTCTCCAGTTTGGGACTCTAGAACTCTGGGTAGTATCTCCAGGTCTCTATGTACAGCGCCCACATCATGATGCCACCAGTCTCTGGGCCTTTCTTGGTCTCCAGCCTGAGTTTGGTTCTTCAGGTCTTATGACATCCTACCACACTAAATGCAGGAGGCCCAGAAAAATGACAAAAGCAAGGTACTGACTTAGAGAAAGTCCTTCTCCCATGCCTAGAGAAGCTGGCCTAAGTCTGCACTTTTCCACAACAGAGAAGTAAGGGTTAGGAATCCAAGGGATGCCCAAGTTCAGGCCATAGTCATATAAGAGCCTTAAACCACTGTGCATCTTTTCCCAGGTGTCCTGACCTTGACTGTAACTATTCTTCTCAGAGTTAGAATAGGATGGAGGAGGGGGGTGGTAAGAGCAGCTGAAGCTGGCTTCTTTTAACATCTTCTTTTCAGGACCAAGGACCGAAAATTATGGACTCTCAGGCTAAAAAAGTAGACACAGGACCAACATATGAAATTGCAGACAACGGAAGATGGTTCAGAGATCATCTTGGACACCAGACCAAGTGACCCCGCCTCGGAGATGGGGCAGGCCATGAACAATCAGTGCCTACCGTTGTAGGGCTGTTTGCCTGTGGCCCTTTTTATCTACCAATGTCACCACACATTCACATAGTGCTTTCATATACATCAGCAGTTCTCAAACTTTTTTTTCTTTTTGTAAACCTCTACAACGTCTGGCTTAAGATAGATGGGTTCTTATTCTTGCTTCTATATTCAATCTGCTGCAGTAACACATATCATGTTGCCAGTCGCTGGAAAATTCCACTCTAAATGTTGAAATAATGAGAGTTAAAAAGGCACACAATTTCTTAATGTTATTATAAAATTAGTTTGACCTCCTGGGCTCCCTGGAAACAACTCAAGGACTCCCCGCCCCACCCCAGGATCATAGTACCACACCTTGAGAAACACTGATACCAAATCTCATGAATCAAATCTCATTTGATTCCAGCAATCAATCTTTGAGATATGCAAAGTAGGTACTATTTGTTTTCCATTTTTTTAGATGAGCGTATTCAATGGTCCTTCCAAGTTGACAGATCGAGTGGCAGACTGAGGACCAACAGTTCTACACTGGAAATACCTAATGCAAATACAAAAAAGCGCAATTCCTTTCACTTTTGAGAAAAACAATGTTCCTCAAGATTTTTCACATTACCATAAAAAGATCAGTGTTCTTTTATTTAATAGTCTTGGTTTTATGTGCTATATATCAACAAAGGTTGAATTAGAACTAAAACAGTCCAGTGAGAGAAAAAAAAAGATCATTAAGAAAGCAACTATTTATAGTGTATTTAATAATGAAATGACAGGAGGAGGAAAAAATGAAAAAGAATTTGATTTGATGCTAATTTAGGTCATTGTTCCTTCCCCCTCTCTCTCTTTTGGTCAGTCTTGTCTAAATAAGTTTGTCCTACTAAGACTATCAGAAGAGAGGTATAAGAACTGTATCCAGAATATCATCACACACATCCTGATTTTTTCAAAATTAATACCACAGAAGCAATATCCAATACCCATAATCTCTACATCAACTATGGCTCGAGTTATGGAGGTTGCCTAATCGAGTCATTCTTTTATGACTCTGAACCTAAAATACTTGCCTTTGAAAAGATCACAGTGATTGATTGTGAGTAGTAGACTTGTCTCATCAGGTTGAAATATAGTTGGAAAAATGCCTAATTGGATCTAACTACTGAAGGTCATCCTTTTATAAAGAATTAATCTTTTCAGACTCATACTTAACACCTTTAATTGAAAGTACATTTACTTTAATTGATATGGCACAGGATATTCTTGATTTCAAAGAAGCTGAAAATAGGCCAGAAAATGTCTGTGCAACTTTATAGAAGAAATGTTTAACACTCGAGAGTAACAGCTTTAAGACCCAGGCTACCTTTGATAACTCTTATCAAAAACCTTGTTAATCCTGGGGTGTCTGGGGGCTCAGTTGGTTGAATGTCTGGCTCTTGGTTTGGGCTCAGGTCCTGATCTCAGGGTCCTGGGATCAAGCCCCGACTTGGGCTCTGTACCCAGTGCGGCATCTGCTTGGTATTCTTTCTCTCTCTCTCTCTCTCTCCCTCCACACCACCTGCCCTCTCGCTCCCACTTACACTCTCTTTCTAAAATAAAGAAATAAAATCCTTAAAAAAAAACCAAACACCCCTTTAACAATAAAAAACCACTCCGACAAAAACCATATTCCTAAATTTGGTAAGCACAAACCCTTACTTATCATTGTAGATATATATTACCTCACAATGGCAAATGTCTACAGGGCTCAGGCAGAACATTTATTTTTAAAAATAGGTAATACCATCACGTGGTTTAAAACCCAAAAGATACATTAGGGTAGTCTATAAAACTAAGCCTCCTACTCTTGTTATTCAACTACCTGGTCCCCCCTCAATGACACAGGTTTTTTGTATATCCTTCCCAAGATGTTTCACGCATATGTCAGCAAATATACACACACAGGTCCTTCTAGCCTGTTTAATACCTAACGTACTATATCCATTGTTCTGGATCTTGTCTTTTCTTTTAATAATATACCTTGGAAGTTCTCCCTATTGGTTCATAGAGAGCTCCTCATTCTTATATCATAGCTACATAGTATTCCGTTGTCTGTGATATCCTTTTCTGAACCAGTTCCCATTCTATGAATAGACTGCTTCTGGTCTTTCACTATTATAAACACCGCTCAATGAATAACTTTGTTCTTATGTCATTTTGCAAATACAAGAGTATAAAAATAAATTTCTAGAAGCAAGTTGCTTGGTCAAAGGATAAATGCATTTGCAATTTTATAGATACTGTCAAATTCCCCTTCATTTAAGTTGTACCAATTTATATTCTCACAAGCAATTTGTAGGCACCATTGCAGGAACTTTCAATGAATAAAGCAGGAAGTAGAGTAAAAAAAACAAGGAGGTGTGTTCTGCCGGCTGGAGAGCTTCTTTCCCATTTAAAGAGGGCAACCACTGCTCAGCGCCAGCTGGTTAAGCCAGGCAGGAATCTGGGCTCAATCATGTTTAAAAAAAATATGCATACACACTCACATATGCGAGATATATATAAATGTATAGGTTATATGTAAAATACATACACTAGATATTATTTAAAAATGTAAATATGTATGTATTTACTATGTCCATTCAACATGACAAATCCAGAGATGCAGAATGTCATGTTTAAAGTTTTCTTCCGTGCTCATTCAATCCATCTGCAAGGGACACAGTGAACCCTCCAGGGAGGCGGCTGACTCGCAGGGTAGGGATGACAGCCACATGCGCGAGCGGGTAATGCCAGCTCAGGACTACCTGCATTCCTTAGTTTCATGCTCCTGTCTTTTAGCCCATGCCAAAAAAAACTTATGGGGGCACACCCCCTTCCTAAGAACCAGATGTGATCAACATGCTTACAAGCCCAGAGACCACCGGTTGTTAGAGGGCATTGGCAACTCTAAGCCCCATTGGCACTGCACACCCTCCACCCTAGGGATGCTCTACAGTGAGGCTGGACGCCAACCATTTCCCAGTCTGAGGCTAAAGGCTGCAGTGCCAGTAACACCCACAGGTACCATGTTTTCTAGGGGTCCAGACGCAACCCCTCACTCCTAAGCAGCAGACAGCCCCTGTTTTCCCTTATTTGAACCTAAGACTTCAGGTCAGGATGAAGCTGCTGGTATCCAAGGAAGTCCAGAGGGACTCCCACTCCTATCCTCCTGGAATGTTTCCCCTTCTTGGGAGCAGGATGGAGACTTTCAAACAGCCTGGGCTAAGAATCAGGACGTCATTTTTAGTTTCGCTTGCTTCCTTCCTGCTCTTGGCACTGAACTGAAGTCTCTTCCCACAGGCTCAGGAGAGAAAGGGACTGTGGCTCCCACCAAGCCTGCTGGGCATCTCTCTCCACACCAGCAAAGAGCCTGGCACAGACCAAGGAGGTAATGGAGCTGTGGGGACAGAGGTCTGTGTTCAAATCCACTTGCTACTTGTTTGGCATCTGTCCTGTTTCCTCCACTGTGAGGTGGGGAAAGTAGTAAGCGATGGCAATTGCTGTCTGCCCGTGTGTGCTTGTTGCCTCACTATGTCCTGTCGTGCCATCCTCCTAACTCTCCACGAGGGGATGGCTCTTATCCTCTGTTGTTCTATGGACAAGGAAACAGGCTGAGAAAGGACAAAGGACAGCTCCAAAATCATAGGTCTGATGAGCAGATCTGAACTAAATCTAGAACTGATGCATGTTACCCACTGTCTTCTCCAGCGTACAGTCCTTACCCGAGCCGCACTCCGAGCTCATGATCCGCATAGGAGCCACGCAGCTTGTAGTCTGGAAATCTGATCCTACCACTCCCTGGCTGAAAGACTCCATTTTCTTTCCTGTATTCTTTTTTAGATTTTTATTTTTTTTTTTAATTTTCCCCGTATTCTTCTTTCCTTTCTTTCTTCCTTCCTTCCTTTCTTTAAGTAAGCTCCTCACCCAGCATGGAGCTCCACACGGGGCTTGAACTCACGACCCTGAGATTAAGACCTGAGCTGAGATCAACAGGAGGATGCTTAACCGACTGAGCCACCTTGGCACCTTCCCCCATATTCTTAAAACAAAATTTAAAATCCTTAGCATGACCCCTCCCTCCCTGCAAGACTGCTTCGACCCGGCTGCCACCTTCAACTGTCCCACACTGTCTGTCCCCTGCTCCCCTTGTTGCTGCCTCCGGCCTGCCCTCCTTCCCCAGATACAGCTTTGCAAAGGCACAGGCTGAGCGGAGGGGGGAGGTCAAAGACCTGACTGCAGGGGGTTCAGGAGACAGAGGGAGGAAAGGGATGACAGTCAGGGGCAGTTCTTTTGAGGAGTTTAACTGTGAGGGGGTGGAGAGAGAGAGCTGTCATGGGAGGTAGGGTGAAGAGAAGACTTTTTAAGATGGGAGAAAAGCAACACTGGTATACTGGCGGGACAGGCCTAGACAGAGGGAAACAGATAGGGAGGGAACAGAGAAGCGCTCCGGGGGCCTGAAGCTTGTTGGGGGCCCAGCATCCCCCACTGCTGGGAAATCTCCACTCTCACTGGCCCTCCACTTGACGGACTCCAACTGAGCTCTTTTCGGGGAGACCAGGAAGAAGGATGGAGGCCACCGGGTGAGGGTAGGCCCCTTCCTAGCGTGCGCTCCTTGCCCCTAGTCCTGTACTCAGTACTTCACATTCTGTACAAAGTAATGTCATTACCTCAGTGTCCCCCTCATCTCCTAGACACTAAGTTCCCAAAAAGCAAAGACCTTCAGCTTGCCTTGTTCACAGCTCTTCCCCTCAGCACCCAGCCCAGTGCCTTGGGAACGTACCGACAGTATCTGTCACATGAATGAATGAATCAATCGGTCAATGAAAATTTTACAAGTCTGGCTTTTGTCAAGTGCCTCTGCTTGGCCTCTGAGACACCATTACCCCAATTCCCTGACGGCCTTTTCTCTGTCGCCCAAACACTGCCGTCCGCCTGTCCTTTTAGTGTGAATGTTCTGCCTCCACCCTCTTCCCTTCTTCTTTTTCTCGATGAGTAATTCCGATGCATAACTTAAACCCAGGTGCTTCCCCAGAGCTTTAAACCCATTATCCACTGTCTACACAGCACTTCTCCATGCAATGTCTAGACAGCAAAAAACCCAGCATGTACAAAATGGAATGCATCACTTCTCCTCTCAAATTCCCTTCCCTCTCTCTGCTCCCTTTGGCAGCAAGTGGTGGTGACAGCCAACTACCATGACCTGTGTGTTATACCTCCTTAAGATGTCTCAGATCGTCCATTCCTCTAACACTATGAGACTCCTGATCAAAAGCAGGTCACCATTATCTGCCGCAAGAGGAGAATAAATGATCTAATGAACAAAGGGTGTTTTACCCACACTCACACACACTACACACAGACACACAGGGAATGCCCTCGCTAGAGCCACAGATAAACAGCAACAGCAAAAGGCCATAAAAGGTTGAGGGAGCTATTACTCGGGGTGTAATCCTTGGCAGATGAATGTGTCACAGCCCAGGAAGAAAATCGCTATACTTAATGAGATGTGGAAAACGATGCCAAAGCAACGATAAGTTCAAGGGCATCTCCAAGTAAGGCCAGGAAACAAAAGAGTCAGGAAGAGGAAAAAGAAGCCTCCTGAGTCCAGGCCTGTGGCTGCCCGGATGCATCTCTGTTGCCCGCGCATCTCTGTCTGGGCTTTCCTAGAGTGGAATCTTTAAATCAACCAACCACCCTGCCTACGGGACTAGAGAGGGTTCATCTGAACTCTGCAGCTCAAGCACATGCCGGCAACGACCTTCAGTTAGGCTTCACCTCTCCAACCTCTATTTCAGATTCTTCTGCAGAAAGACAGGAAACAACGCCACCTTCCCGGTTGAAGGCGGCCGTGGGCAAACACCCTGTGGGCCCCTCACAAGCTGTCGGGCATTCTGATGCCCCATAAACCGAGGCACAGAGCAGAAGAAGGGAAAATCATGGTTCCAGACCTTAAAGAGTGGACAACGTTTCCAGAGAAGGACAGCTGATGGGAGGCAAAAGTACCAGGGAAAGCCCAACGTAAAGAAGTGCTTAAAAAGTAGTCGTAGAAAAAGAAATATTAGTCTAATGCAGAGAAAGGAGCGTTTCCCCTTTCTTGGTTCTCACTCTTCCCATCCTTCATACTCCTGTCAAATTCATCTTCTCTGAGGTAAAGGTTCAATCACAGAATCATATAATTTTACAACCGACAGGGGCCCTGGAGGTCGCCTAATCCATTTTCCTCATTCTTGAGGTGAAGAAACTGAAGCCGAAGAGATTAAGTGGCTTGCTTAAGATTACACAGCTGGCTAATTCACTCAACACTCCATAAATACTTATTGATCATCTACTAGGTGTCAGGTCTGTCCTAGAAGCCATTTGTGGCAGAAATGACACCCAAACCTGGGACTGCCTTTTATCCTCAACGGGCGGTTCTCCAACTGCAGGGTGAGCTGAGATACGCTCTTTAAAGGAAGAATTCCTTCCTTCAGCGATGTTCCCACCCCTAGCAGGTAAGAAGTGCTGCAGCAGTGAGAGATGGGTTATTACAGATAGAAATGGGTTCTGTAGGACTGAGGTGATGATGGCAGAAATAAAGGTTGAGAGACACTGCTGTACCCATCAGCACTGTGCCCCAGAGCCCTGCTTGAAAGGGAAGCGCTTTTCAAAGTACGGATGTCCATATACCCTGACCATGCTCTGGAAGAGTGCCACATGCCTTCCCCATCGCCCCCACACTCTGGCCTTGCCTTACTTAACTTAACTTACTTAACTTACTTAACTTGCCTTAAAAGAGCCTTTTGGATCAGGGAGTCTCCTAAAATATGCAAGTGAAAATTCCTTTCAGGACTATATCTTCAGACACCCAAAACCACGCCTATGGCCTAGCAAAGCATAAGTTGATAGCAACCATAATTTTCATCTATACCAAGCCATGCAGCATCAAACAGCTTTTGATCAACGTCAAACAAATAGATTAGGAAGTCATACAGCTCCCTTTAACAAGAAAACATGACCAGTGACAATACACACACACACACACACACAGAGTTTCTTGAAATAAGGTATCTTGACCTTCACACTGGTTGTCGACAGGTTTTTCCGCAGCTAAAACCACCAGCTAAGGACTCTGAAGCATCCCCCTGGTTACTGAGCAGCCTGAAGGGCCTTTCAGATTTATGGTCCACACGGAACAAGCAGTTTGGCTGTACAGGATTTCACAGAGCTGACACCTAAATTAGAGGTGTGTGCAGAGCCTGGCGAAGAAATTTCTCATGCTCTATACAATGCTTACACCCATGAATGAATCATATGCGAAAATATTATCATAAATAACTGCCTTTACGGCCTACAAAAATAATTTTCATCTGGAAATAATCCTAACTCATTTCAACAGAAACTTCTTGAAAATCTACATGCCGGCCAGGTAGAAGCTGTGGCTGTTTCTCCTCTCACCCACCCTGCCTAACTTTTTTTTTCCCTCTAGTATGCTCTTTGGAAAATCATGAAAAACACTTCAATATAGAGGAAAGTTCAAAGAGTAATAAAGCAAATATACATGTAACCCTCCATCCAGAACTTTTAAAATGGTAACATTTTGTCATATTTACTTCAGAGCTTAATACATAAAATTTTAATAATGTTTTGCCTACACAGTACAAAAATCGATGTTATGTCCCAACTGTGGTAAATCATGAGTGAACAGATTATTGTGTAAGGGCTCTGCTGCCTGTCAAGTTTATGGAACTGTATTTTCATGGGTGGCAGTCCTTTTCAGCATTTAGAATGCCCAGTGAATATATTTACTGAATTGATTTTTACTGATAGTCCAAGAGGGAAATGGAGTGGCTACATAAAAACTAGAGTCAGGGGGCGCCTGGGTGGCTCAAGTCAGTCAAGTGTCTGCCTTTGGCTCAGGTCATGATCCCAGGGTCCTGTGATCAAGCCCCACATCGGGCTTCCCGCTCAGCGTGAAGGCTGCTTCTCCATCTGCCCCTCTCCCTACTTGTGCACTCTCTTACTCTCTCTTAGATAAATAAATAAAGTCTTTAAAAAAAAAAAAAACACTAGTGTCAGGTGTACAGCAGGTAGTAGAAACACTGCAGTCTAGTCAAAGTTCCCATTTCTCCACAGCAGGAAGAACTATTAAGCACCCTTACCAGTTAGGGGTTTTGTGTGTATCTCTTGATTGAAATCCACTGATAGAAATGTAGGAGCAGTCTTTGTTAACATCGCTTGTTTGGAAATTCTGGTGTGGGTTAGGGTTTACTGCAGAAAACCCGGACTCAATGTTTCTAGGACAGAAAAACTCTCTTCAATGCATCAGGTCCGAAGTCAACATGCCAAGTAAGTTATACTAAATATGCTAAGGGCACCCTTGAGATGTCAGTTCAGTAAATGTCCAGTTGGGCTCCTGATCTCACATCCTGCTAGGTGTGTTCGTGCATATCAGTGGACAGTATGTGGAGAAGTCGGGGGTGCTGCCCGTATCTGCAGCATTCCTGGATGAACTCAAGTTTCAAGATGACCGAAGTCTAAGGTCCAAGCTATTATAATCTCTATTATGTACAACGGTCATCCTCCTTGTCATTTGTTTTGCTTCTTGCAAAAAAGATGGTAAATAGTTCAAAGTTAAACCAAATATATGACCGAACATTTGACTATCAAAAATAACAGAAATTGAAGGGAACAGAGAAAGAGACACTGCACATACTTGGGACATCAGTAACTCCCACTGAGCACTGAATTTAGTTTTGTTCGCTTACAGCTCAGGCAAGGAAAGAGGAAAGTACTGCATGACACAGTTCTTTATCAAAAAGGAAACATGCAAAGTAGATGTTTTTCCCTTGGCATTAATATCAAAAAGTAACTGTACGGAAGCCCCTTTACAAGGTGCACTGAGTAATGTCTTCAACCATATGTTGTAAAGGACAGAAACTTTCTTTCATAAAAATACCTTCCAACTATGTGGTACAAAAGATGAAAATTTTTTCTCCCATGTGCTGAAGGCACCATATTAAATCTTACCTAAGTGATGGCATTTCTGCTGGGAGCTGAAATAATATAGCCGAGGTACATTGTTTCCTGATGATTTACCTCAATAGAGGGAGCCGGAAGAACCTGGAGAAATGGATGGCCTACACAGACGGCTTCCTGATGCCCTGAAAGTGTCTTTGTCAAGCGTTACAATGGGTGATTCTGTGACTGAACTTCAACCAGCATTGGAAGGCGTCTGATAGTTCTTGTAGATGTGCTGATTAAACATAGATCTTCCACTTCAGCAAAAACTTGAGTGCAGTAGTAACACTCTGCCGTGAACATATGGGAGACGGACTTAGGTTATGTCCTCCCCGGAGAGACAGCTAAGTGCTAAGATGGCGGGCTGCAGGGCGTCTCTGTTTCAAGAGGAAGTTCCAAGTCTGGCTAAGAAATTGAACTTGGGCGCAGCTCAACACACCCAACTACACTGCTTCAGAAAGGAGAAAGGAGCAAGGAGCATTGTTGGCTGCAGTTTTAAAGAATGCCTGTTACTCATCAAGAGAGTTAGCCATGGTTAGTGTAGCTGCAATATTAGAAAATGAGCAGATAATAAAACTCTTTAAACTTTGGAGAGGTGATCACAAAAGCAGCAAGAACTATGCTTTAACTTTCCTATCAATTTATATATAGAGTTGTGTCCAGGGAAAGCTACACTAAAAATTAGCAAATTTAAAGGGAAAATGATCACTTTTAACTCGGTTTAAAATACCCATCCAATAAAGGAGAAAACCGTGAAGGAGTAATGAATAATAAGTGTTATCCCCAGTGTCCTCCAGGTTAGAAATGAAAGCAGAATCCTCCCTGGCTTTGCCACACGTAGCACCTTAAGACGATTAAATTTAATGATAAATGAGATTGAGCAAGTATTTTCTCTTTTGCTCCATTTCAGAGAAATGGCCTATAAGTAAATGTATTTACAGTCTTAGTGTGGGTGACCCTTTGTCTTTGGCAAAGACATCATAAATCCTCAAATTGGACTTTCCTGAAATTACTTGAGCAAATGGCTATTTATAAAATACACAGCTGCACAGAAAATAAACCTTGTTACTAGGCATTTGCTAGGTTGTTGGTGGGCATCAGAAAGATATACATTTATTAGAGCATGTCATGCAGCACTTATCAGGACACTGGATTAGGGACAGACAGGGCTTTTATTCAGAATGATGTAAAACTAAAAATAAAAAAAATTCAAAAACTCAAGCCCCCGCCCAAGCATCCACTTTGTTTTGAGGCTTGGAGATGCATGATTCTCCAAGTCCTGACACTAACAGAGCTGAAAAGGCACAAAGAGCGGTGCCTGGGTAGCTGGATGTTTAAGTGACCGCCTCTTGGTTTCAGTTCAGGTCATGATCTCCACGACACGAGACTGAGCTCTGAGTGCAGCTCTACACTCAGTTGGGGGAGGGGGGAGCGTCTGCTTAAAAGTCCTCCCTCTGTGCCCCCCCCACGTGTGTGCTCACTCTCTCTCTCTAAAATAATTAAGTAAACCTTAAAAGAAGAAGAAGAAGAAGAAGAAAGAAAGAAAGAAAGAAAGGGCATGAAGAATAGGGCAGGCCCCTGAGAGCAAGTGTGAGAAGCTTCCTTTGGATTAACAGATCCCCAAAAGGCAAGGGGTTGTAAAAGTGTTCATTATTTGCATGATAGGATTTAAAATGAGGAGTAATCACCTAAACATCTTTCTAAGTATTTCCACAAAACTGCCTTTTTTAATCTGAAGATGGCCACAAGTGAGGGGGGATATCTGAAGTTCAATGTCATTTGTTTCCCATAGATGCCTTTTCCATAGACCCACAGCTGGTCCAAATGTACCCGTCTTCCTCTTACTGTAAAGTAGGCCTCAAAACGCACCTGCCACATGATGCCTTCTTCCTCCCTCTCTGATCCTGGCAGATTTTTAAAAGTTAACATTTCTACCTTCAGCAACCACTGCATTCCTTCTCTGGGTCTAGAGCACTAATTTATGCCTCTCATTATCGTATTGTTCAAAGAAACCATCCCTTCAATAGGCCCAATAAAGTAAGTAAAATGGCATTTACCACCTGGCATAGAAGTCAAACCATCCTAATTGAAAAATCCCAAGTATCTATATAGCTCACCAAAATAAGAAAGACCCTCGACTTAGCCACGAAGCTTGCTCTGCAATGGTGCGAGGCTACTTCCACCATGAATGGCGTAACTGTGGACAAAACTCAAAAGCAGACTAGTGGAAGATGGAATTTTATTCCAAATGCTCAAAACAATTTTTTTGCCTGTGCTCAAACACATGCTGTATGACTGTCAAATAACAAAACTTATTTTCATGCGTGAGTCATGGAATCCATATTTTAGAGCCATGTTCACCACTTTGTTGATATAGAAAAACATGTGGAGAACGTTCCATAAGCAAACCCCATGTGTGTAACTGCACCATACACCACGGGAGTTACCAAGATTGTGGGAAGTACACATTTTTCCAAGATTCACTAATAAAAAAGATATACCCAATAATTTCCCTCGTGATGGTTTTTTTCAGTGACTGACCTTTATACTCAGTCTGCTGATCTCTCACAAGTTTTTAAGATTAACTTAGCTTTTTAAGATCTCTAGACCTCGGTGAAAATTTAATAAAGGAGGTCAGGCTGGATAAACAGGAATTCTCACTCTACAGAAGTATTCATACAGCACGTCCTACAGACTACTTGCTATTTGCTTCTTTACTGTAAATTGATAAATGTGCTTTTCATAAGGAAGTACAAAAACCAGTGCCACCAGACAGGGAAGGGTTCAGAAGGAAAAGTCAGGGGTTGGGGGGGAGGGGGTGGATCCCAAAATGATTATCATAACAGGAGAGCCTGTCTCCACTGGTCTGCTGCAAAATAAAATATATACCGATTATTTGTCAAGTTTAAGAGAATTAGTTGATTTTAAAAAAGTAAGCAAGTCAGTAAATGTCCATAACAGATATAAGGGATGGTAAAGGTGAACAAGTGTGAACATTTAAGTAACTACACAGAATTCAAAAGATGGGCAACAGAAGCTATGCTGCTATGCCATGTCTCTCCCCAGAGTGCCTGGTACAGGGTCTGGCACATAAGTAAGCTCTCAAGAAATATTCCAGACATCTAATTGCATCAAGCAGGACACTATTCCTCCTTACCGGCTGCATGGCATTAAGTCACATGTAATCACAGCAGACAAAACTGCATATGGAGGTAGCCAATCCCACATAAATACCCAAATAACCAAAAAAAAAAAAAAGAAGAAGAAGAAGAAGAAAGAAAAAAATGGCTTTTGGGCTGAAGGCACTTTAGTTGCAATGGAGGCCAGAGCCGTGATCAGAAGAAAAGATGTCACATTGGGGACAGATCTGGGAGAAATACTATGATACTGAGATTTCTGGCCAAAAAGCTCTTCCTCACCTAAAGAACGGTGAGTTAGCAGTCAGCGTCCAGAGTGGGTGATCCACCTGGCCGAGATTCACATGGAAGAGAAGCTGTGGACAAATCTACCCGATACCAGGGCTCTGGGTGGCTGGACAAGCTTTGCTTCTAGGATTGGGAAGTGCTGCTGCTTTGTCGCCTGTGCCCTGAGCTCCAGGCTGCTCTCATGTCCATGGCATACTTATTTTTATGTAAGTATAGAAGGCAAGAGAGCACATCTCCTCGTCCCAGTTACACCAGACTTCTCTACTTCCTCTCCTCTTTCGCCCTCCACTCCACAGATTTGATTTGGTTTTATGGGGAGTCCGAGAGTGCAAAATGCTTTTTTTGCTAGGTTCACTTGGCCTGTCATAGCTGGGTTTCTGAAGACAACATTCCTGAGTTTAAATACCATTTGTAGCATTGACTTGTAACACTGACTAACCAGGAGAACTTCTGGCAATGAACTCTCCAAGCCTTAGGATCTCCAGCTCAAATAAAGTAGTAACAGTAACTACTTGATAGAGAGCTCAGGGAGAATGCAGGTAGGGATGGTGCCTAGCACACAGCAAGCATTGAGTGCACACGGCAAGCACTGAGTCATTATTATTAAATAACAACAACAGTAATAATAACCACTGAGTTCTCCGTGTCAGCTACTGGCCTCTGCCTGGAGATGGGTTCTTTCTCATTCCATCACCTAACCTAAGCAGGAGTGTAGGCATCAAATCCTCCACTGAATTCCATAACAGCTTCCAACTGTAAACCCCAACAGATAGAATAAGATTTCACTAGGGTACAAGTCTCTCTCTCCTTAAGAATCCCAGTAACAACTGAATAAATGGGAGCTGATCACTGGGAGCTGGAGAATAGCCGTCTCCAACCCAGAGTTTGAAGGAAACACACAGACTAGTAATGGGGCTCTTTTAGAGTTCTTGATAATCCCCAGAGAGTGAAACAAACCCATGAGGATCTGAGAAGTCTACTGATAATCCTTCCCATGCCTCTTTCCCTTATGAATAATTTAAAATCTCTGCTGTCTGGTCAAATCAAAGATCTTCGTTTATGTGAAGGTGGAAATGCACAACTGAAGACTGAAACACGCCTAAGGTATGTAATCCTATCTGCCAGACCAGGGGGATTCCCTAAAAAGAGACAAGGAAAACACCTGGGTCGTCAGGGGTTCGGCCAGCATTTCTGGCAATTTTCTTCTTTTGCACTAGAAGACAGCACACACGTCATTCAAATTATGTACTTGCCGCCATCCAAGGCCTCTCTGGATTTAGGAAGACCTGAAGGAACGGTGTTCTGGGCTCAGAGAGCTATTTAATTGTGACTCTCATCATCACTGTTATTACAGATCTGTCATTCAGAAATGCTCTCGGCTATCAGGGACAGCATGGAGTGTTATGAAGATGACATTTCCATGTTTTGTATTCTGAACATTAAAAACCAGTTTGGCTCACCCAATGAGCTGCGGGTGCCATGCCAATTATATAACTTTGTAGAGCACAGAAAGGATCTCCCACTGAGCCAACTGGGAGGAAAAAAACACAATACTCATTTTTATCCGCGCCTCAGCATACTGACCTCCTTCAGCCTGTTGATGTGGCCATTAATAAAACATTTTAAAATGATCTGAAAATGCTTCTTTACTAACTAGAGCCTGAATCTGGCTGCCAAGCAGCTGTGTATTTGAAAGACTTGGAGCTGGTATCAAAGTTGACCGCTGAGGATTCAAGCTTATTCTGGGAACCTCCTGTATCCGGAATGTTGTTCAGGCTTTTGACTGGTTACAAATGAGAAACAGATTTTCACTCCGGAGGAGTTTTAAAGGCTAGAAATAAGGATGCCTGTGATGATGGTCTTACTTTTGCTTGGGACACATGACTTTATTTTAATTTCACTTCAGTATCTGACATGGGATTGCCAACATATGCTCTTATAAATTAAGAATAATAATTTAAAATAAAAATATTACTACTACTTGCAATTCTAAAATAGCCTAATGGTTAGTTCTTGAAGCTTGGAGAAGAGTTTGTTCTTTTCTTCCTTTGTCTTCTCTTTCTTCTGACAAAAATTATCAACTAAAAATATGCATTAAATATAACTTTGGAACCTCAAGCAAAGTAACTAACAGGCTATTTGAGTATATGTGATTAAATCTATCGGGGAACTAAGACTTAGATTACCCTGATGGGTGAGTAGAAAATGAGGTGGGTAGAGAAACTCACTCACTGAGCTCAGCTACACGGGTAGCAATGTGTGAGGCATGGGAAGAGAATACGTAGAGATGAAATAATGTATAGACTGGGCTCAATGAGCTTACGACCTATCAGGATTCAGAGATGAAGACAAACTCCACTGGGGAGCAAGCTGGGGTGCATCAAAGGTGCTTGGTGCACTGTGCTGAGGAGAGTTCTCCTCTCAGACACTGGGATCACGAATGCCTTCCTCTTTACTTCTGAAATGTCTACCCCAACACACCCTGCTGCTCCCCCCCCCCCCGCCCCCGCCATCCCCATCATCCTCCCCTTAAACACACTCATTTAAAAAGCAAGGGAACTGCTAATACTGTGAAGGACATGGTAACAGAACTGAGGCCACTCCCAGACTTCATATTTCCTAAGATGAAATGGCAAAAAAGTGCTTAGCACAGGGAAAATTCAAATCTATGAAGCTGGGGGGGGGCGGGGGAATGAGGAATTTCAATGTCACTTGGCAGGTTCCTCACATTAAGACAGATGAGGACAGGTTTACCAAGGAACACTGAATAACTCGGACTATTTTTCTGTGTGATTAGCCCAAATCCTGTGGCTACTCTGCCAACACCCAAACCACAGCACTGTGAGGCTGTATGAGAAAAGGACTGGCTGCTTTGGTCGAAAGAGGATAAAGCTGGTGCAGAAGTCTCACAGAGCGAGCTCTCCATCATCACTCACTGTAGTGATTTTTAATCAGCAGGAGATTATACTGCAGGACTCCATCAGACCCAGAAACACATCGCTATTTGCCTTTGGGGCAAAAAAGGTGCCATATTATTGAGTTCCTCCCCTCAAGCCAAATGATCTGGCCCAGAGTTGATAAAACAGGACTGGCTGAAGAAGAGCTCTCCTAAGCTCTAAAAGTTGGGCGTACTGTTCTTGAGTGAGGCAAGAATGTTTACCCGTATCATTAAACACCAGGTTCAGGAGCAGAGGTTTTAAGAGGAGAAGGTGATCTATTTCCAGACTTATCTGGGTCCCTCTAGCTGGTTAAGCTCTAAGATCAGTACCCATTTGATATCACAAGTCAAGGACTTCCCCCAGATGCCCTGCACCTGCACCTGCTATCCGCTAGCCATGTAGGAAACCCAGCAACAAGATTCCTATTGTTCACGATGGAGTAAGGGCGAGGGCTAGAGCATGCACACAGTCTTTTTAGAGAAAGGTGAGGGAAGGAAAAAAAAAAAAACACAAATAGACTGATACAAAGAGGCTGCTCCTCAGCATCTGTATTGAAGGCATCATTTGAGAGCACACTCAAAGGAGGAAATAATCATCACTGGACTTTAGGTAATCACAAAGAACAAATAACTCCAGAATAACCTCATTTCTTTCTTTGCTATTATAATGAACTTTTCAATTTCAAAGGAAAGCCTTAGGCCTGCTTTGTTAAGACTAAGCACATGCAGGGACATGGTGTGAATTCTTTTAGAATAGCAATAGAAATATCCATTTCTTCCCATATAGGGATAAGTCCTTTTATGAGGCTTGGAGACCCACTAACAATTAAAGGGTCTTTTCGAGCCCTTTCTGGCTTTGTCCATCTGGGGGTTTTGCGACTTGGCTCAGTGGAATGCAAACTATAAAATCCAATCACTACTTTTTAATCTGCCAAATAAAATGAGCAAAGGTTACAAAATGATAATATGAAACATGGAACATGGGCAAGGATGCAATCCTTCAGACCTTCCTTCATTGCTTCTGGGAGTATAAATTAATACTACCTTTTGAGAGGGTTGTTTGGAAACACGTTTCTAGAATTTTAGAAGAATTATTATATACCCCTTGATCGATCAATTCTACAGCTCTAAAAATGACATATAAAAGAAGTTAGAAATCTGAGTTTTCTGTTTCATACCAGTCTTTAGAGAACTTCTTTTATAGCAAAAATCTGGAAACAAATTAAGTATCCAATGATAGGCAGATAGCTAAATAAATTGCAGTGGAATAACCACAGGATGCAATATTATGTAGCTATTAAGTTGTTGTGTATAAAGGATTTGTAATGACATGAGGAAAGAGTTATATCGTAATACCAAGTGTAAAAAAACAGGCCACAAAACTGCATGTGTAGTGTAATTGAGACAATAAAAAATAGATGCAGAGTAAAAAAAAATAAAATAAAATAAAATAAAGATGGAAATACACCAAAATGTTAATTGTGCTTATCCCTGAGTGATGGTTCGATGGGTAATCATTTTCTTTAGAACTTTCTGTGTTTTTCATATTTCCTCTAATGAACATGTATTACTTTTATAATGCAGGGAGAAAGCTCTTTAAAAAGATCCACTAGGATTTGAAAACTTATTTGTGCTATAATGACTCATCATCATTTGGGGTTGGGGGAGAACCCTTAAAAGGAAAGGCAGAGAACTGAGCTAAAACTTAAAACCTAAAACCAACACCAGGTAATTGCTTTTGGTTACCACTGAGGTGGGAAACATAGGGGAAAACAGGGGATCCTTGGGCAAGGTTTTGATGATAATCTGAAACAGAGAACTTACCTGAAGTTAGTTAAGTTAGGTTATAAAGCCCTATCTATGGCATAATTACACATACACCCCCAACACACACACACACGCACACACACGCACACACACATGAACATGGAGAACGTTTCCATGGAGTGAGTCACCAAAATGTTAACAGGTATATTGCTCAAGTGGGAGACCATCTCTGAACTTATTTTTCTGAACTCTCCAACCCCAGGCCCCCCCCAAAACAACTCCACATTATTTTATCATGACAAACTTATCACAAATGTTCAGCTCATTGAACAAATGAGGCTGAAACAACGGAGTATCTTATAAGGGAAAAAAAAAAAAGAACATTGACCGTGACTTTGCGGCTTACACAAAAATTAACTTAAAATATGCACAGACATAAATGTAAAGGCTAAAATGATAAAAATCTATAGAAGAAAAGACAGGGAAAAAATAGGAGAAAAATCTTTGCAACCTAGAGGTAGGTAAATATTTCTCAAATAGCATGCAAAAAGTACAACAACATGAGGTTAATAAACTCTAAATCAAGATTTAAAATTTGTTTCTCAAAGGATGCCACTAAGAAACCACAATGCAAACCATGGTATGGTATATATATGCATTACATGTACATCTGACAGAGGACTTATATTCAGAATATTTGAAGAATTATTACAACTCAGTGATAAAAATAACTCAATAAAATATCAACACAAGATTTAAAAAGAAGATATACAAATGGTTGTTAAACACATCACAAAATGCTCAATGTGACTCATCAGAGAATGAAAATCAAAACCACAAGGGGATACCACTACACACCTATTAGAATGGCTAAACCAGAAAAGATGGACCACACCAAGTACAGGCAGGAATGGGATGGAGCTAGAACTTTCATGCCTTGTTGATGGGAGTATAAAATGGAAAATGCAGTTTCGAAAACTGCTTGGCAATTTCTTAAGAAGTTTAGCACATACCTATCGTCTGACTCAGCTGTTCCACAACTAGGTATTCTCCCAAGAGAAATAAAAACATAGTCCACATAAAAACTTGCACATGAATGATCGAAGTATCATTCATAGTAGCTAAAAAAATGGGTGGGGGAGCAAATGTCCGTCAACAGGTAAATAAACAAAAAGTGATAAATCCCTATAATGAAATACTACTCAGCATTAAAAAGGGATGAATTGTTCATACATGCAACAATACGGATGAATTTCAAAATAATTAAGCTGAATGAAAAGAGTTCTCTCAGTTCATGAAAACTCAACTTTGCACAGGGCCCATGCACACTTGCCCTTCTAAATGTGATGCGTTACAGGAACAGAAGGCTATTCATTGCCTAATATATCCTAATATACCAGTTGCTCTTTCAAAGGGTTTTCCCCCAATTTCTCTTTCACTGGTACATCTAAATAATGTCTTGGCATTATGTCTATTTAACATAACATATACGAAGATAAGAATAGGCTTCATTTTTCTTTTTTTAGAAATGTTTAGTAGGTTCTTCTGGGGCAGGAACTGTGGAAGGCACAGAAGATACAGAGGTGAATAAAACACACTATAGCCATGTTAGCTATAGTTAACAATACTGCATTATATATTTGGAAGATGTTAAGAGAGTAAATCTTAAAAGTCCTCATCACGAGAAAAAAAAAATTTGTACCTCTATTGGTGATGTTTATTAAGTGGACTTGTGATCATTTCACAATATATACAAATAAAAAATCAGTGTTGCACACCTGTAACTAATATATCACATGTCACTTATATCTCAATAAAAAGAAATTAAATAAATGTTCATCATATACACAGGAGAATAAAGAAAAAGTTAAACATTTGATTTAGTAAACCTCCCCCTTCAAAAACCAGACCTGGTCCTTGCCTACCAGGAGCTTACCACCCAATGGGAAGAAGGTAAAACTCTTGCTAGACTTCTCCGGAGCTGCTAATCTTTGTGACTTTGCTTTTAACAATATTAGCGTGCTAAAGCCATCATTATTGTTTGTGATAAATGTTTGTTAGCACTGAAATGAAAAAATATGCAATTCTTCCAGCTCTTAAGGCAAAACTTTTGGAGATGTGGTTAAAAATGCAGCATTTAACATAATCAAAGTTCTAAAGAATATACCTTAGGCTTAGGGAAGAGAAAGCCATTGATCACATCTACTTGAAAAGTGATTTGCTCAAGCTAAACGCAATTCTCCTGCATTGTGTGGTTCAAAATTATAAGGTGTAAATGGAATAGCTGGGTAAGAGTATTAGAGGCTCCTTACAAAAATTACAGCATCTATCCCCACAGTTCCCTCTCTGCATTTGCAAATAAGGGCTCCATCTGGGTGACACAAAAATCCGTGTTTGAATATTCCTATGAGTAGGGCAACACTGCTACTTGTTCATCTAATATCCACACCTAAGAATTTCCTTTGATCAACACAATGCAAAGGGCCACTTTGGCTGTCATTATTACTATTATTATTATTTTTTTTTTAATTTGAGAGAGAGAGAGAGCAAGCATGCACAGAATACGGAGAGGAAGTAGGAGAGAGAGTCTTCACCAGGCTCCGTGCCGAGCGCAGAGCCTGACTTGGGACTCGATCCCACGCCCCTGAGATCACCACCTGAACCAAAACCAAGAGGCCATCGCTCAACTGACTTCACCACCCAGGCGCCCCTGGCTGTCAGATTCTTAACTCAGACTAAGGGCTAGCCTCTCCAGGTCAGAAGTGCTTCCTTCGTTTCTCTAAATTCAGGGCTCTTCTTTCAGCGTTGATCACAAGAAAACAGATCTGAACCTGGTTTAGCCCCTGAAGAAATAACTTCATGCTGTACTTCAATAAGGACAAGCCCCTGACTTCTAAGGACAGTCAACCTAAGAAAACAATTCAAGAACATTTTTGTAAAACTTTTTGCAAAAATGTTGTAGGTCAAGTGTTTTTTGGCTATGTTATCTAAGGTTCATTGTAGGAAGAACCACAAGATAAATTTCTCTTGAATTTAGTTCCAAGCAAAATCTTACCTCCCTGTATCTTTTAATCATATAGGTTTACTTTTATCATGAAAAGAGAACTCCATAGACAACTGTAATTTCCTGGTTGCTAAGAAGCTGAGAGCTACATTTACTTCTCAGTGACTGTAATCATACCGCTTTGGGTTCCTGATTCAATCCTCTTTCCACTCTCAATATAGTTTTAAAACCACACTTTAGCTTCCTTTTTATTTGTTCTGCTTTATGTTTTCATATGCAGATTACCTCAAATCTTCTCTGGAAAAGGGCAAGGTAGAAATAAATAACATTGTTCACGTACAACACATGTTTAAATCAATGCTTACTTAACTTCTGGCAGATCTAAATTGTCCTATGGCATGTCACGTCAACCCCCTTTTCCCGAGTCAGTATTCAATATGCTGTTTCCCTTGCACATCACAAAGCTCCTCTAGTTAAGGAACTCTTGCTTAGTGTGAAACAACATAATTTTTAAAAAAATGTTTTCTCACAATGTTTACACTCCCATTTTCAACAGGTGGCATATGCCCAAAACATACTGTGAGGAGCATATGGACCCAGACACAATTTTACACGAGTTATGTGTCCAAGTCCACCTGCACCCCTTCACAGAGAGCCTGGGGACTAGTCCACGGGGGAGGTTTCTGGTCTCTGACAAAGGAGCCCACAGACCCAAATCCAGAGAGGTAAGTAGAGCTGAGAATTATGTAGGAACCCAAAAAAACTCAGGAAGGAAATCCAAGGGGGTCGCCAAACCAGATCAGTCAAAAATACAATAAGATGTTAGATTATGAACTATGATGCTGGTGATGGGGTTAGGGAAGGACGAAGGAGGGGAAGATCCAATGGGTCTGGATGGTCTCCAGATCCAATGGTCTCCAATGGAGACCACTGATCAAAGCTCATGGGGCTTCAGTGGGGGCCTGGATTCTTGTGTTTAAATTCATGGGTTTTCTTGGAGGTTTTTTTCTCTCTTGGTGTCTCTTGGCTTGAATCAGTACTTACTTCCTACCCCTCCATTTTTCACAAATATCTAATTGTTTTAATAAGAAATAAGAAGCTAAGGACACCTGGTTGGTTCCGCTGGTTAAGCAACTGCCTTCAGCTCAGGTCATGATCCTGGAGTCCCAGGATCGAGTCCCACATGGGGCTCCGTTCTTAGGGGGGAGTATGCTTCTCCCTCTGACCTCTCCCTCTCATGCTCTCTCTCTCTTTCCCTCTCAAATAAATAAATAAAATCTTTAATAAGAAATATGAAGAGGTTAAAACTGCCAAGGGGTGGAATACGTAGAAATTATTTTCTAAACATTTATGACAGTTTCCATTCTTCTCATTGGCCAGCACACGAATTCCCCCTCCCCTCTACCCATCCACCTGTCTGAGAAAGAGTACTTTAGAAATTATCTCTGCATGCAGCCTACACTCCACTCGTAGAAGCTTGCAATCTCCCTTTTACAAATAAGTCAGGATGCTATTCATACTTAGAGGCAGACTAGCACAATTCAAAAACAGAGGTGATGGTGGTGTCTGGGCATTCAGGGGAAAACAGCAACGGGTGATAAGAATTTTAGGTCTAGCTCCCTTCCCTCTAACCTAGGAGCTCTGTGGCATCTGTGGATGGTTTCTGAAGGTCAGTGGGTCCACTGAAACTGCACACAAAATGCTATGTAAATGCGACACACTTGCTTTGGGGGGACTTGGGGAAAGGGATGGGCAGGCCATAGCTTTAATCTGAGTTTTTAAAGTCTATAAGCACCCACAACAATGGTTAAGAACAATTACTTTTTCCACCCATCTGTTCCCAGTGCCTGACTCCACACAGCCTCCAACTACCAAAATCTTGACCACAAATATAAAACACGGTCGCGAGGTCACCTTTCACCCAGAAACCAGAATCCATTTCCCTTTATCTTTTAACTTGTCATACTCATTGTCGTGCCCCAAGCACAATGCTTGACATATGGTAGGCACTAAAAAAAAAGTTGTTGAATAAACAAAATTAATTAATCTGAGGAGTTCTATTTATCAGCCACTGATAGCAAAAAAACCACTCACCAATAACTAATGGTGACAAGTCTAATCTGGAGGCTGATGATTCCTAAATTTTTAATTGAAAATAAATATAAATAGCAGTAGTAGGAGCAATTAAGTGTGTATGTACAGAGAACAGGCAAACAAACAACCCCCCAAATATAGCTGAACAATATTTCCCTGCTTGATTAAATCACACAGCTGCTTCTAAACCTTAAAACACGGAAGCAATGCAAATGTGAATTTTCTCTGCAAATTCTTCTTGCAGTTGTGATACAGCAAGAAGTGTCCATTAGCGGACGACAGGCACAAGTTCTGACCCATGACCCCCTCCGTGGCCGCCACCGAGTTCGTCAAGATTTTTATCTTCCCATAATTTCTGACTTTGTACTTTCAACGGCATTATTATATATACTTGAAAGCTAGAGAATTCTGACTGCCACTTTGTATTTGAGCAGAGGAGGCTGCAGATAATCCAGCACAGAAATCCTCTAGATAAGGATCCCTTTGTAGAAAATGATGTCCACACTCCCAATTCTTTATCAAAACAGTAACGGACTCAGGCATTATTTACTGAGGATTTCGTTAGTGGAAGGCAGGCTCCCAAATTAGGGAGAGGACAGCATTTTATTAAAATAAGTATTCTTTTCTTTGTAGAGGTTTTTTTAAAGCCCTTGTTCATAGCTGTGGCATGTTAAAAAGTATCATTTTTTTCCTTTGCCGCAGTTTTTACATTTTTTACTAAATCTACATAAACAGAAGACAGAAACAGTTCACCCATTTCTCCCACCTCACACCCCGCCAGCTCTTGCAACCACCAATCTGTTCTCTGTATCTACGAACTTGTCTTTGTCGTCTTGTTGTTGTTGTCCTTTTAGAGTCCACATACTAGAGAGATCATCAGGTATTTGTTATTCTCTGTCTGATTTATTTCATTCAGTGTCATGTCCTCAGGTCCATCCATGTCCTTGCAAATGGCAAGTCTTCATTCTTTTACATGGTTGAATGATATTCCGCTGGATGAATATCCATTCATCCATCCCTGGACACTTTGGTTATTCCATATCTTGGCTATTATAAATGATGCTTCAGTGAACATACAGGTGCAGATATCTTTCCAAATTAGTGTTTCTGTTTTCTCCAGATGGATACCTAAAAAGTGGAATTGCTGGATCATACAGTTTTGTTTTTAATTTTTTTGCAGAACTTCCATACTCTTTTCAGTCGTGGCTGCTCTAATTTACGTTTCCACCAACAGTGCACATAGCTTCCCTGTTCTCTACATCCTTACCAACACTACTTATTTCTTATCTTTTTGACAATAGCCATTTTAACTAATGTGAGGTGATACCTTATCGTGGTTTTGATTTGCATATCCTGAATGAATAATAATGTTTTCATGTACCTGTAGACCATCAGTAGGTCTTCTTCAGGAAAATGTCTACTCAGATCTCCTGCCCATTTTTTAATCAGATTGGTTTTTAAGCTACTGAGTTGCAAGAGTTCTTTGTAGATTTTGGATATATATGACTTGCAAATATTTTTTTCCCACTGCATAGGCTGAGCCTTTTCATCTTGTTGATCATTTCCTTCTCTTGCAGATGCTTTGTAGTTTCATGTATTGCCACTTGTTTATTTTTGCTTTTGTTACTTTAGCTTTTGGTGTCAGATTTTTAAAAATCACTGCCACGACTTATGTCAAGAGCTTAATCACCTATGTTGCCTTTTAAGAGTTTAATGGTTTCAGGTCTTACATCTAGGTCTTTAATCCATTTTCAGTTAATTTTTGTGTATGGTGCAAGACAGTGGTCTGCTTTCATTCTTCTGCACATGGTTGTCCAATTTTTAAAGTACCATTTATTAAAGACACTGTCCAATGTTTTTATTGACTCTTTTGTTGTAAACCGAGCATATACTGTTCTGATTCTGTCCTGTTTTATATTTTTATGCCAATATCAGGCTGTTTTAACTACTACAGTTTTGTGATATAGTTTGAAATCAGGAAGGAGGATACCACAGGCTCTGTTCTTCTTTGTCAAGATTGGTTTGGCCATTTGGGGTCTTTCAAAATTCAAACAAATGTTACAACTGTTTATAGTATTTCTGTGAAAAATACCACTGAAATTTTTATAAAGACTACATTGAACCTATACTTTGGGAAGTATGGATATTTTAACAATATTAGTTTTTCTAGTTCCGGAGCTTGGAATTGTTTTCCATTTATTTCTGTTTTCAATTCCTTTCTTTAATGTCTTACAGTTTTCAATATCCAGGTCTTTAACCTCCTTGGTTAAATTTTTTCCTAAGTGTTTTGTTCTTTTTCATTCAATTATGAATGAGATTGTTTTCTTAATTTCTCCTTGATAGCTCATTAGTGTGAAATAATACAACAGATCTTTGGGTACTGATTTTGTATCCCACTTTACTGAATTTGTTTATTCTAACAGTTTTTTTTTTGGTTTTTTTTTTTTTTTAAAGATTTTATTTATTATTTATTGGACAGACAGAGATCACAAGTAGGCAGAGAGGCAAGCAGAGAGAGAGGAGGAAGCAGGCTCCCTGCTGAGCAGAGAGCCCGATGTGGGACTCGATCCCAGGACCCTGGGATCATGACCCGAGCCGAAGGCAGAGGCTTTAACCCACTGAGCCACCCAGGCGCCCCAGAGTCTTGTAGTTTTTACTCCATAATCAAATTGTGCATGCAAAGGATGGGAGGCCTAAGCTCAACAGAAGTTTATGTAAAAATGATATATCTAGAAAATTAAAATGACTATTGAGATAGACATTTTGGTTGACAAACCCAACATCCATTATTTTTTTTCCTTAAGATTTTACTTATTTGACAGAGAAAACATAAGCATGGGAAATGGGAAAGGGAGAAGCAGGCTCCCCACCAAGCAGGGAGCCTGACATGGGGTTCGATCCCAAAATCCTGGGATCATGCTCCAAGTTGAAGGCAGACGCTTGCCCTACTAAGCCATGCAGGCACTCTTCCAACACCCATTCTTAATATTTTATCTTTGGTTGTGTTTTGTCAGCCACCCTTCTTCCTCTAAGTAGACATGTGACAGACTTCTGGCTCACAAAATGTGAGTAGATGGCTATTAGGAGGGATGTTCCTCAGAAAACTTTTGTTTTCTTTATCAATAGAACAGCTGTTGATGGCAGCATTTATTTCATTTTTAGGCCTCAGTGGTTTTGATTCCTAGAATTGTGGCACAAAACTTTTTTTTTTTAATTAATTTTTTATTTTTTATAAACATATATTTTTATGCCCAGGAGTACAGGTCTGTGAATCACCAGGTTTACACACTTCACAGCACTCACCAAAGCACATACCCTCCCCAATGTCCATAATCCCACCCCCTTCTCCCAAACCCCCTCCCCCCAGCAACCCTCAGTTTGTTTTGTGAGATTAAGAGTCACTTATGGTTTGTCTCCCTCCCAATCCCATCTTGTTTCATTTATTCTTCTCCTACCCACTTAAGCCCCCATGTTGCATCACCACTTCCTCATATCAGGGAGATCATATGATAGTTGTCTTTCTCTGCTTGACTTATTTCGCTAAGCATGATACGCTCTAGTTCCATCCATGTTGTCGCAAATGGCAAGATTTCATTTCTTTTGATGGCTGCATAGTATTCCATTGTGTATATATACCACATCTTCTTGATCCATTCATCTGTTGATGGACATCTAGGTTCTTTCCATAGTTTGGCTATTGTGGACATTGCTGCAATAAACATTCGGGTGCATGTGCCCCTTTGGATCACTACGTTTGTATCCTTAGGGTAAATACCCAATAGTGCAATTGCTGGGTCATAGGGCAGTTCTATTTTCAACATTTTGAGGAACCTCCATGCTGTTTTCCAGAGTGGCTGCACCAGCTTGCATTCCCACCAACAGTGTAGGAGGGTTCCCCTTTCTCCGCATCCTCGCCAGCATCTGTCATTTCCTGACTTGATGATTTTAGCCATTCTGACTGCTTTGAGGTGATATCTCATTGTGGTTTTGATTTGTATTTCCCTGATGCCGAGTGATGTGGAGCACTTTTTCATGTGTCTGTTGGCCATCTGGATGTCTTCTTTGCAGAAATGTCTGTTCATGTCCTCTGCCCATTTCTTGATTGGATTATTTGTTCTTTGGGTGTTGAGTTTGCTAAGTTCTTTACAGATTCTGGACACTAGTCCTTTATCTGATATGTCGTTTGCAAATATCATCTCCCATTCTGTCAGTTGTCTTTTGGTTTTGTTAACTGTTTCCTTTGCTGTGCAAAAGCTTTTGATCTTGATGAAATCCCAATAGTTCATTTTTGCCCTTGCTTCCCTTGCCTTTGGCATTGTTCCTAGGAAGATGTTGCTGCGGCAGAGGTCAAAGAGGTTGCTGCCTGTGTTCTCCTCAAGGATTTTGATGGATTCCTTTTGCACATTGAGGTCCTTCATCCATTTTGAGTCTATTTTTGTGTGTGGTGTAAGGAAATGGTCCAATTTCATTTTTCTGCATGTGGCTGTCCAATTTTCCCAGCACCATTTATTGAAGAGGCTGTCTTTTTGCCATTGGACATTCTTTCCTGCTTTGTCGAAGATTAGTTGACCATAGAGTTGAGGGTCTATTTCTGGGCTCTCTATTCTGTTCCATTGATCTATGTGTCTGTTTTTGTGCCAGTACCATGCTGTCTTGATGATGACAGCTTTGCAATAGAGCTTGAAGTCCGGAATTGTGATGCCACCAACGTTGGCTTTCTTTTTCAATATCCTTTTGGCTATTCGAGGTCTTTTCTGGTTCCATATAACTTTTAGCATTATTTGTTCCATTTCATTGAAAAAGATGGATGGGACTTTGATAGGAATTGCATTAAATGTGTAGATTGCTTTAGGTAGCATAGACATTTTCACAATATTTATTCTTCCAATCCAGGAGCATGGAACATTTTTCCATTTCTTTGTGTCTTCCTCAATTTCTTTCATGAGTACTTTATAGTTTTCTGAGTATAGATTCTGTGTCTCTTTGGTTAGGTTTATTCCTAGGTATCTTATGGTTTTGGGTGCAATTGTAAATGGGATGGACTCCTTAATTTCTCTTTCTTCTGTCTTGCTGTTGGTGTAGAGAAATGCAACTGATTTCTGTGCATTGATTTTATATCCTGACACTTTGCTGAATTCCTGTATAAGTTCTAGCAGTTTTGGAGTGGAGTCTTTTGGGTTTTCCACATATAGTATCATATCATCTGCGAAGAGTGATAATTTGACTTCTTCTTTGCCAATTTGGATGCCTTTAATTTCCTTTTGTTGTCTGATTGCTGAGGCTAGGACCTCTAGTACTATGTTGAATAGCAGTGGTGATAATGGACATCCCTGCCGTGTTCCTGACCTTAGCGGAAAAGCTTTCAGTTTTTCTCCATTGAGAATGATATTTGCAGTGGGTTTTTCATAGATGGCTTTGATGATATTGAGGTATGTGCCCTCTATCCCTACACTTTGAAGAGTTTTGATCAGGAAGGGATGCTGTACTTTGTCAAATGCTTTTTCAGCATCTATTGAGAGTATCATATGGTTCTTGTTCTTTCTTTTATTGATGTGTTGTATCACATTGACTGATTTGCGGATGTTGAACCAACCTTGCAGCCCTGGAATAAATCCCACTTGGTCGTGGTGAATAATCTTTTTAATGTACTGTTGAATCCTATTGGCTAGTATTTTGTTGAGTATTTTCGCATCTGTGTTCATCAAGGATATCGGTCTATAGCTCTCTTTTTTGGTGGGATCCTTGTCTGGTTTTGGGATCAAGGTGATGCTGGCCTCATAAAATGAGTTTGGAAGTTTTCCTTCCATTTCTATTTTTTGGAACAGTTTCAGGAGAATAGGAATTAGTTTTTCTTTAAATGTTTGGTAGAATTCCCCCGGGAAGCCGTCTGGCCCTGGGCTTTTGTTTGTTTGGAGATTTTTAATGACTGTTTCAATCTCCTTAGTGGTTATGGGTCTGTTCAGGCTTTCTATTTCTTCCTGGTTCAGTTGTGGTAGTTTATATGTTTCTAAGAATGCATCCATTTCTTCCAGATTGTCAAATTTATTGGCGTAGAGTTGCTCATAGTATGTTCTTATAATAGTTTGTATTTCTTTGGTGTTAGTTGTGATCTCTCCTCTTTCATTCATGCTTTTATTTATTGGGGTCCTTTCTCTTTTCTTTTTGATAAGTCGGGCCAGGGGTTTATCAATTTTATTAATTCTTTCAAAGAACCAGCTCCTAGTTTCATTGATTTGTTCTATTGTTTTTTTGGTTTCTATTTCATTGATTTCTGCTCTGATCTTTATGATTTCTCTTCTCCTGCTGGGCTAAGGGTTTCTTTCTTGTTCTTTCTCCAGCTCCTTTAGGTGTAGGGTTAGGTTGTGTACCTGAGACCTTTCTTGTTTCTTGAGAAAGGCTTGTACCGCTATATATTTTCCTCTCAGGACTGCCTTTGTTGTGTCCCATAGATTTTGAACCGTTGTATTTTCATTATCATTTGTTTCCATGATTTTTTTCAATTCTTCTTTAATTTCCCGGTTGAACCATTCATTCTTTAGAAGGATGCTGTTTAGTCTCCATGTATTTGGGTTCTTTCCAAACTTCCTTTTGTGGTTGAGTTCTAGCTTTAGAGCATTGTGGTCTGAAAATATGCAGGGAATGATCCCAATCTTTTGATACCGGTTGAGTCCTGATTTAGGACCAAGGATGTGATCTATTCTGGAGAATGTTCCATGTGCACTAGAGAAGAATGTATATTCTGTTGCTTTGGGATGAAATATTCTGAATATATCTGTGATGTCCATCTGGTCCAGTGTGTCGTTTAAGGCCTTTATTTCCTTGCTGATCTTTTGCTTGGATGATCTGTCCATTTCAGTGAGGGGAGTGTTAAAGTCCCCTACTATTATTGTATTATTGTCGATGTGTTTCTTTGATTTTGTTATTAATTGGTTTATATAGTTGGCTGCTCCCACGTTGGGGGCATAGATATTTAAAATTGTTAGATCTTCTTGTTGGACAGACCCTTTGAGTATGATATAGTGTCCTTCCTCATCTCTTATTATAGTCTTTGGCTTAAAATCTAATTGATCTGATATAAGGATTGCCACTCCTGCTTTCTTCTGATGTCCATTAGCATGGTAAATTCTTTTCCACCCCCTCACTTTAAATCTGGAGGTGTCTTTGGGCTTAAAATGAGTTTCTTGGAGGCAACATATAGATGGGTTTTGTTTTTTTATCCATTCTGATACCCTGTGTCTTTTGACAGGGGCATTTAGCCCATTAACATTCAGGGTAACTATTGAGAGATATGAATTTAGTGCCATTGTATTGCCTGTAAGGTGACTGTTACTGTATATGGTCTCTGTTCCTTTCTGATCTACCACTTGTAGGCTCTCTCTTTGCTTAGAGGACCCCTTTCAATATTTCCTGTAGAGCTGGTTTGGTATTTGCAAATTCTTTCAGTTTTTCTTTGTCCTGGAAGCTTTTAATCTCTCCTTCTATTTTCAATGATAGCCTAGCTGGATATAGTATTCTTGGCTGCATGTTTTTCTCGTTTAGTGCTCTGAAAATATCATGCCAGCTCTTTCTGGCCTGCCAGGTCTCTGTGGATAAGTCAGCTGCCAATCTAATATTTTTACCATTGTATGTTACAGACTTCTTTTCCCGGGCTGCTTTCAGGATTTTCTCTTTGTCACTGAAACTTGTAAATTTTACTATTAGGTGACGGGGTGTGGGCCTATTCTTATTGATTTTGAGGGGCGTTCTCTGAACCTCCTGAATTTTGATGCTCGTTCCCTTTGCCATATTGGGGAAATTCTCCCCAATAATTCTCTCCAGTATACCTTCTGCTCCCCTCTCTCTTTCTTCTTCTTCTGGAATCCCAATTATTCTAATGTTATTTCGTCTTATGGTGTCACTTATCTCTCGAATTCTCCCCTCGTGGTCCAGTAGCTGTTTGTCCCTCTTTTGCTCAGCTTCTTTATTCTCTGTCATTTGGTCTTCTATATCACTAATTCTTTCTTCTGCCTCATTTATCCTAGCAGTGAGAGCCTCCATTTTTGATTGCACCTCATTAATAGCTTTTTTGATTTCAACTTGGTTAGATTTTATTTCTTTTATTTCTCCAGAAAGGGCTTTTATATCTCTCGAGAGGGTTTCTCTAATATCTTCCATGCCTTTTTCGAGCCCAGCTAGAACCTTGAGAATTGTCATTCTGAACTCTAGATCTGACATATTACCAATGTCTGTATTGATTAGGTCCCTAGCCTTCGGTACTGCCTCTTGTTCTTTTTTTTGTGTTGAATTTTTCCGTCTTGTCATTTTGTCCAGATAAGAGTATATGAAGGGGCAAGTAAAATACTAAAAGGGTGGCAACAACCCCAGGAAAAAATGCTTTAACCAAATTAGAAGAGATCCAAAATCGTGAGGGGGGAGAAAGGGGATAAAAAGAGGTTCAAAAAGGAAGAAAGAAAAAAAAAGAAAAAAGAAAAAAAAAAGAAAAGAAAAGAATTAAAAAAAAAAAGAAAACATTCAGAAAGTGGCTGTTTTTCTGTTTCCAGAATTGCTGTTCTTCTTCTCTTCGATCTGCCGATGGATTTTCAGGTGTTTGCAATCTTTAGATAAGCTATCTAGCTGATCTCCGGCTAGCTGAAGCAGTCTCAGCCTGCTACTTCTCCGCCATCTTGACTCCTCCCCGTTTATTCTAACAGTTTTTGATGGCCTCTAGGATTTTCTACATATCATATCATCTCATTTGCAGATAGTGATAGTTTTAATTCTTCTCTTCCAAATTGGATATATTTTATTTCTTTTTCTCATCCAACTGCTCTAGCTAGGACTTCCACTATTATGTTGACTAAAAGTGGCAAGAGTGGACATTTCTATCTTATATCTGACTTTGAAGAAAAGCTTTCAGGTTTTTGTTGTTGAATATATTGTATGTGGGCTTTCATAAATAGCCTTTATCATGTACGTTCTCTTTATTAGGTATATTCTCTCTACTTTATTGAGACTTTCTATCATAAATGGGTGCTGAATTTTGTCAGTGCACTTTCTCCATCTACTGATATATTCATGATTTTTTTATACTTTGTGAATGTGGCATATCACATTAACCGATTTGCAGAGATAGATGTATATATGACAAATATATTATGTCACATATATATATATACTTATGAATATATGACACTTATACCTGTGGCATCCTATTTTAAGATATAAGTTTTCTCATAATATAAAGCTCAACATTTTTACTCTCCCCCTCCCCCCATGTTTTGTTTTGGAGGTCACCTTTTATATCTTTTTATCTTGGGTATCCTTTAACTATTTATTATAATCATAGTTCCTTTTACTACTTTTATCTTTAAGCCTTCATACTACCATTCCTATAAATTTTCTTTGCCTTTGAGATTGATTCTTTCATATGTGTCTTGTTACTGTTTTATATTATTTCTTTTCAGCTTGTAGAAATCCCTTTAACATTTTTTGTAAAGTCAGTTTTGTAAAACTGATAAAAACATTTTATATCCCCTTCAGTTCTAAATGATAACTTTGCCGGGTAGAGTATTCTTAGTTAGAAGGTTTTTCCTTACCAGGATCCTAGAATCATGACCTGAGCCAAAGGCAGACACTTGACTGACTGAGCCACCCAGTTGCCTCTTATTCATTTTTTCTTACTCCTCCTCTGATTGGGTGAGTTGCATGGCTTTCTCTTAAAGTTGACCAATTTTTTCTTGTCCTTCATCTAGTCTACTGTTCAACACACCCAGCATATTTTTCAGTTACTGTATTCTTCAGCTCTGTGACTTCTATTTGCTATTTTCTTTTACTTCCCATCTCTTTGCTGAAGTTCTATGTTCATCTATTTTTTACCTCAGTTCAGAGAACATCTTTACGACCATTACTTTGAACTCTTTCTAAGGTAAATTATTTATTTCCATTTCATTAAGGCTTTTTTCCTCCCTGAGATTCTATTTTCTATTTGGAACACATCACTCTTTTCTTCATATTGCTGGACTCCATTGATTTCTACATGGTAGATGAAACACCCACACTCTTGCAGGAGTGACGTTGGGTAGGAGATGAAACTTTTTGGTTCAGCCCTGCCCCAGCTGTTGATCATCTCTCAAATTTCTGTGCTTGTCCAAGCAAACTATTATATTTTTAATAGTTCCCAATAGTTGAAGATGTGCGAAGACCTGCCAGGGTCCCAGACCTGAAGCTCTTAGCATGTAGATTCAGGCTGACTAGAAACCAGACACTCCAAGAGCAGCGTTTATTTATTTACTAATATTTTATTTATTTGACAGAAAGAGAGAGAAACAGCGAGAAAGGGAACACAAGCAGGGGGAAAGGGAAAGGAACACAAGCAGGGAGAGAGGGAAAACAGGTTTCCTGCTGAGCAAGGACCCCGATAAGGGGCATAATCCCAGGATCCTGGGATCATGACCTGAGCCAAAGGCTGACGCTTAATGACTGAGCCACCCAGGTGTCCCAACAGCAGCATTTAAAAGCATGCAAATACATACAGTCCTACGGGGCTGCAAATTTAAATCCTGCTGGCCAGCAGAGCCAGGCAATCTAGAAGTTTCCCTGGTTGGCAACCACAAAAGTCAGGGCTCCTTTCTGGGAGACATTGGTCAGCTAGAGCAAGGCAGAAGGAAAGCACCAAGATGGTGTCCATGAGAGCAGATCTGTGGGTCATGAAATGTATCTGCAGGCCATTTAAAATGTTTCATTCTATGTGGCTCCTTTTTGCTGAGTGATACAAGGGCATAAGTAATTAATAACAACTGACTTTTGAGGGACAAAGGAAAGGTCCCGAAAATACTGTTGTGTATATCAAAGGTCCTGTCAGTTTAATGGCAGAGATAGCCTCCCATTAAGGTAACCTTAGACTTAATGGACCTTTTCTCTCTCAACACTAATAATAAAATAGACAACAAAATAGAAAAAAATATGTCTTTTCCTCACCATTCAATATGCAACTTGAAGTCCAAGGCCACTATGATAAATCTGGAGTTCTTAAACATGATGATTTAATGAATATCATAAAGTGAATTCTAGCCTTAGAGAGATTACTGAACATCAGCTGGTTTGTCTTTAAAGGCATCTTGACAAAATGCTGGAAAAGGACCCAAAGGCTGTTTATACAGAACATGAAAACACTCAATAGTGTAGCCTCTGTAATTCTCGAAGAAACAAAGTATAGAAAGACCAGAAGTTTACAAAAAAAAGAAGAAAGCAGAAGATTCCAAGGTACACATCACCAGATCTACCAACACCCAAGTCCACACACTGTCTCTGCAGTACCGTGGAGGGACAGACCCAGGGAAACAGGTGACGGCTTCTGGGGAAAGTAAGTGAACCCAGTTCCAAGTGAAAGGGGAGGTGATAAGCCATGGGTCGTAGAAGATAAAGATGACAGAGAATGCAGCACATCTCAGACCAGCCGAAAACCCACCAACCAACTGTAAGTAAAAACCAAACAGAGGAACAATTCTACCAGCACCACTGCCAAAGAGGGTGGTTATTTTAAATTCTCCTTTCAAGGGAACAGAGGAAAAAGTGAGTCCACTGAAGAGGAATCAACCTCATAACAGAGACAAGAAAAGCATTTAGTAAACAGCAAGCTCTTAATAACTTGTATTTTACACTTAAAAAGTAAAGGCACAATTCTCAAATATACGTTGCTCACTTATACCTTAGAAACTATGATAGCCTGCACCCTCCCCCCAAAAAGGGTATAAAGCAAGAATATCATGATATTTCAAAATTCAGTGCGGTGTTAAAAAAAAAAAAAAATCAAGTTAGTCCTAAAACTGCACTGGTACCTTTTGACATTTCTTCCTCCATTTCCCCAATTCCTTATCAGTCGAGTCCAGCTGGGAGCTGCATGGCACAGCTGGAAGAAACCGAGCTCAATGGCCTCCTGACCCACCCACTCCCAAAGCCTTCAGAACACCTGCCTCAGAGAGGCAGACTTGGTGGGCTACTCTGGGAACACTTACCTGTGAAAAATGACACCACTTCTTCTCAATTATATTTGAGCAATTCATCACATGCAGCCTGACAGTGATTTAAGATTTCCCACATTTATATCTTTAGTTCCTTAAACTAAAATGTAATATGATCCTTCAGGCAAAGGTTAGGTGTCATGACATTCCCCACAGTAATGAATGACTATCTGGAACTACTGAGGGAATCTTTTCCTGTTGCTCCAGAATTGGTTCCGAGGATGCTCAGCTAAGAATAAACAGGCACGGGGTACCCCATATTCTAGATCAGCCATTCTAACACTTAATAATAACTGGCCCACATGGCTATGTTAGCCTCAACCATGACCTTTGACCCCTCAACCTGAATCTATGTAAATAAAATCTGGGGGTTGGGTGGGCAGAACGACAAAGGATCATCAGTCATGAGTTATCCGTCCAGGGAGTGTGCTGGGACTCCCACTACCAAGTCTACTCCAGGAGTCTCCTAGAGAGTCCCATGATACATCATGGGACAGGCACTGTGAGGAGGGAAGATTGGCAACTCACTCCCCAAGTTGGTATCTGCTTAGGGAACAAATTTTTCAATTAGCCCTACTCCTGCCTACCTGAGTGAAAAGAGAACTGGAAAAAAGCAGAATGGAGAGAAGGAGCAGCTGTAGAGTCTGCACACAAACTTGTGGCTTGGCGTGTCAAAGTAGCCAAATAGAAGGTGGCCCAAATCAAGCCATCTTTCATTAACCCACCCTGGAAGACTGCCCGCCACTTCCCTGGGTGAAGTAGCTCAGAACTCTTCAGAGGATCCCACCAGGGGACCTACCTTTGCACGCTTGCCTAAGAGGCCACTGGCAGCCAGCTGGTATGTGAGGAGAGAGTAGTACAGAACGGGAGGATGGGAAAGGATGAAAGTGCTGATTGGGCCCCCTCCTCAGCCAGAGGGGACAAGTCGGGGGGGAGAAGGGGATAAAGGCTAAATTGAACTGAAGATTGAAGTTTAGACTAGACTCGACTTTTTAATATCCTAACCGACTGGAAAATTATGGCCTAATGCCCTGGATACCATTAAAAGATGAGAAAGAAAGACTCAACAAAGCTCTTTAAATATGGTGACCAAAGAAAAATAAAACTTTCATTTTTTTAGCCTAGAAAGTATAGATTATTCAATAAACTGATTACAAAAGAATGAATGAAGGATTATTAAATATCTTCTGGCCCTGACTTTTTCAGTTTCTCATTTTCTTTTAGATCTTCTGGGAGAGAGGAGCTAAAGGAGATGGAATATTTTGAGAAACAAAAAAGATTCATCTTAGCTACTTGGATTTTGCTAAAAATACTCTAAGCAAACACTACACTTCCTGCAACAGAACAGTTAGTCTAATGCAGTCCAAAGGCCGACCTGACAAGGATCCTTGGTGTGATTTACAATGTGAGAGTTTAAAATGGTATAGCCCATGCTGTGGTAATAAACATTCTTTTTAAGCCAGTTAAAGGACTAATTCTTCATCTGAACATTCTCAGAGAAAGCTCTCTCTTTCAGGGGAGCATAATGGTGCCATCAAGCCATAAAAAGAGAATGGATCAAAGTACAAAAACTGCAACAACTTTTTCACTGACCTGACCTCCACTGCAAGAAAATCTAGAACCAACTCCAGACAAATGTGTGGGGTTTGATTTTGTTAAATCCCCAGGGCTTCTCCAGGAAGACAACAAAAGCAAATGGCTGGCACACTGGCAAATTTTCCACCTACGGAATTGAGAATCATCCTAAGATACCTACCCACAACGTGCTCTAGGTGTGAGAGAACAACACCCAGGGCCTTCCTGTGTCAGAGAAAGTCGTTTGCTTTTTAACTCAGGGCAGAAGCAAATAAAACTGAGCCAAAAGATTTGGAAGGAGACTTAACATAACTATTTCGGGCCAGATATGCTTTATAGCTTCTCCACTATCTGAGTTCATTAAAAACTCCACCAAAACTCGTATTTCTCTTGGAGATTATGGTTACATAACCACTTACCTCACTGGGGAGACTCACTGAGACAAGCAGATTACCAGAGGAGAATGTAGGGTTTTATTTTCTGAAAAATTTCAAAAAAGAGTAGTTTTCCTATTTGTGTGATAGTCTGATTTCCACATGGACCAGAGGCTGGGAGCTCAGAAGATAATCTCTAGTTAATTGCATTCAACCAATTTATCATTCCTTATCAAATGATGGGTTTTATTTTGCCATGGTTCCCTAAAATAGAGTGGGTATATTCTATTTCTTGCTCAGCCTCTGCTTTTTAAGTTCGGGTAAGGTAATGTTTTTCTCATCAACTTTCATAAGCATTGGGCCAGGCTCAGCCCCTTGTAAGAGGTCATCTCCAGGCCCCAGGCACAGAGCTCCCTTTACCCATGCAACACCCTCAACAGCAGCCCCCAGACTGACTGCTGTCAACTCTAGCAAATGACCTAATGCATCAAACAATGGAGAAACTGGTTTTCATCCCCATTTGCAAAATGAAAGACAAGTGGCAGTCCTGGTAACAGGTGGTCACTGAGTGTCTAACAAACCATCAGGTCCTTGCCAGACACTCTCTGAACTGTCAGCTGATGCACATAGAGGAATGGTGCGAAACCAGCACTACAGAAGACTCAGAAGTGATGACAGTGACCTGGAGAAGGTGAGGATTCCCTCCAGGCACCACTTAACATGTAGAAAACACAGCTACTGTTGGATCGTGATGTGAATGAAGGCAGAAAGAAAAACAAAGTCTGAGTGAGCAAGAGTCCTGATAATTTTCTTCCTGTGTTTCCTCCTGTCACCCCAATGTTTTTGTTACTTTCCACTTCCTACAGAATACAATATAATTATGTACCATGAAATCCATAACCTCGTCTCTCCCAGTGTATGTTTGCAGACTTTTCTTTCATTGCAAGCTACACAGAGCAGTGTTTCAGTGAGTGCCCACACTCCCGCTCAGTACCTAAGGAAGAATTCCAACTTCTGCCAGATCTAATAACAGAAGTTGGAATTCTTCCCTAGGTACTGAGCTGGAGTGTGACTGTAGGCCAGTAAATGACCTTCTGAGCCTTGGATTTTTTTAACCTGTGAATGAGAATAATATTTGTATCTATTTCACAGTGTTGTTAGAAGCAAAGGAAATAAGGCAGTGGACATTTTACACATTGCTTTGCATATGGTTAACAGGCAGTAAATGCTATCTATAATGTAATTATCTCATCAGCCACAGATGGAAAACTTGCAATTCCATGACTATGTCCTCTACTATTCTGAGTTATGTCTGTGCTCATACTCTTCCATGAGAAATAATCAGGTATGTATAGGGTGATACTGTTTACGATAGTGAAGAGTTAGAAAAACTCTACACATATACCCTAGAGAACAGGGAGTTAGATCCTAAAGGAAGGACCTATTTGGGAACTGTGGATTCAGACCTTAACCTCAAGGATACTGTAGGAAGATTTACCTTCACAAATTACCTTGTATGATCAAACAATCCCTCCTGACAGCTAAAGGGATGAGACAGGTAACTGCATATTTCCATATAACTGTCTCTGATATTTAAGAAGATAAAAAAAGTAAGTTTTGTATACATGTACATCCTCTTTGTAATATGTGTTATATACTAGGGACCAAATAAGTGTCCCATAATAATCATCCAAGGTCATGAGAATTTCACTGCCCAACTTCTGGGGATCCTAAATGTTAGTAATATGGCAGGCACTGCATCAAGCCCTATGATACTAAGAAGCATGGGACCAGAAAGAAAGCATAACAGAAGAAAAGAAATTATACACCACGAGCTCAAGGAAGGCACTTAAAATCTTCCTCTACTATCACCACCATTCAAGAATGCAATAGAAAAAATAATCACCACCCAACGATGCCCACGCCCTCGTCTCAGGAAGCCATGTATATGTTAGTTTACATGACCAATGTAAGAGTATTCTGGATTATTCAAATGGGCCCATTCTCAATCACATGGGTACTTAAAAGTAGAGAACCTTCCTCATTGTGGTCAGAGAAAGACATGAAATGACAGAGACAAGGTCAGAGGGTTATAAAGTTGCTAGTTCTACACACAGGCTATGGGGGCCAAAAGCGAAGCAATGTGGCCAGGCTCTAGAAGCTGGAAAAGGCAAGGGAGCATTTTCAGTTTCTAGTTCCACAATGCAATGAGCTTAGAAGTCACCACTTCATCATAACAAGTAAAAAGCCAAACAGGCTGAAAACTCAGCACTTCTTGGATCTGTAGGATAGCACAAGACCCAGGGCAAACACTGCCCCCAACACTAAAGAAGGCAACTACAGAGAATCATGGCTTACTGGAACAGAGACTCATGAGTAGAAACCCTGGGTGAGAACCAGTGCTGGGGCAGGAAAAATCTTAACTGAAATGGACAAATCACAAGAGGCTCCATGTAGACAAGTATGAGAATTAAAAACACTAAGGAAGGGGTGCCTGGGTGGCTCAGTCAGTGAAGTGACTGCCTTCCGCTTGGGCCATGATCCCAGGGTCCTGGGATCAAGTCCCGCATTAGGCTCCCTGTTCAGCAGGGAGTCTGCCTCTCCCCTTCCCTCTGTTCATGCTCTCTCTCTTGCTCACTCTCTCTTTCAAATAAACAAATAAAAATCTTAAAAACAAAAACAAACACATACACGGGGAACACAATCTAAAGAGGGCCCACAATATTGTAAGATTAGGGAGCTCCAGGAGCTTTAATCAGTTTCCTACAATAAATAACAGAGAAAACCCCTCAGCCTTCAGCAGGGAGAGGTGGAGGGAGTCATTTTGAAATGCACCTGAGCATTCTGCTCTTTTCAACAAAGCCAGCACTTAGGGGAAACTAGTTAACCAGAGCTTAACCTGCTGGGGTTATCAGAGCCTCACTAACCTGGGAAAAGGGGAATAGCCAAGGCCATGCTCTAGCCATCTTGTCTCACCTAAGAAGAAAAAAATCCCAAACTCTTGTTAAATTCACAGTCCAGAGGCAGACTCACTAAAAGACTGAGACCTAATCACAGAATAGGAGACATTCCCCTCCCCCCAACCTCAAACCACATTACTAAATGTGTATTTAGAGCAGTTCCTTTTACCCAGTACATCATGTCTGCATTCAAGAACAAAATTTTAAGGCATACCAAAATGCAAAAACAAAACAAAACAAAACAAAAACCATAATTCGAAGAGAAAGAGAGCAGATGTCAGAACCAGACATGAAATTTAAAACGGGAAATCAATAGAGAAAATCAACAAAACCAAACCCAGGTTGTTTGAAAAGATCAAAATTAATAATCTTCTGGTCAGGCTAACTGAGGGAAAAAAAAAAAAACAACAACGAGGACATAAATTACTGATATCAGAAATGAAAGAAGGGATATCACTATAGAGCCCACAGACATTAAAAGGATAACCTAAGAATAACATGGAAACTCTATGCCTATGAATTTAATAACCTAGATGAGATGGACCAATTCCCTGAAAGATGCAATCTGGCAAAACTTACACAAGAAAAAACAGCAATCTGAATAGGCTTATATATTTTAAAGAAGTTGAATAAGTAATTAATTACCTTCCTTAACAGAAAGTACCAGTCCTGGAGATCACTGATAAATTCTACCAAACATTCAAGGAAGAAATTACATCAATTCTCTACAACCTCTTTTAGTGGATAGAAGCTAATGGATCACCTACTAACTCATTTTATAAGACCAGCATTATCGTTAAGACCAAAATCAAAGACATTACCAGGAAATCACCTACCAATATCTCTTATTTACAACAAAGAAGCAAAAATTCTCAACAAAATATTAGCAAAGTAAACCCAACAATTTACAAAAATAATTATGAGATATGACCAAGTGGGATTTATCTTGGGTATGCAAGGTTAATTCAAATATTTGAAAATCAATTAATATAATTAATCAAATCAAGAAGCTAAAAAGAAAAATCACATGATCCAATCAATAGATGTAGAAAAATCACTTGACAAAATCCAGCACCCATTCATGATAAAAACTCTCAATAAACTGGGAATAGAGAGGAACTTTCTGAACTTGATCAAGAATACTATGAAGAATCTAAAGCTAAATCATACCTAATGGTGAGAACCTCAAAGCTTTCTCACTAAGATCAGGTATAAGGCAAGGGTGTCCCTTCTCACCACTTCTTTTCAACAGTATACTGGGAGTGCTAGTAAATTTAATGAGAAAAGGAAATAAAAGATACACAGGTTGAAGAGGAATGAAACTTTGTCTTAAAAAAAAACCTTTTTCTTCACAGATGACATGATCACCTATATAGAAAATCCAAAAGAATACACAATGAATAAATAATTATAGCAAAGTTATGAGATACAAGGTCAATATACAAAAGTCAATTGCTTTTCCATATACCAGCAATGAGATAGAACTGGACATTAAAAACAATACCATTTACATTAGCACCTCCAGAATACTCAGGTATAAATCTAACAAAATATGTGCAAGATCCATGTGAGGAAAACTACAAAACTTTGATAGCAAAAATCAAAAAGGAACTAAGTAAATGAAAGATATCCAATGTTCATGGATATGACGACTCAGTATTTTCAATATGTCAGTTCTGCCCATCTTGATCTGTAATCCTAATCGAATCCCCAACAAGTTATTTTGTAGATATCTGCAAACAGATTCTAAAATTTATATGGAGGCAAAAGACCCAGAATAGCCAACACAAAATTGAGGGACACACAGTGAGCCAACACAAAAAAAATGTTGAGGGCCTGACACTACCCAGCTTCAAGATTTCCTATAAAACCACAGTAATCAAGGGATGCCTGGTTGGCACAGTTGGTTAAGCATGGTTTGGGCTCAGGTCATGATCTCAGGGTTGTGAGACTGAGCCCAGCATTGGGCTCCCTGATCAGCATGGAGTCTGCTTAACACTCTCTTTCCTTCTGCCCTCACCCCAACTCTCTCAAATTAAAAACAAACAAACCAACCAACCAACCATAGTAATCGAGACATTGTGGTAGTCATGCAAGAATAGAAAAACAGACTAATGGAACAGAATAGAGATTCCAGAAATATACTCTATAAATATGGTCAATTAACATTTGACAAAGGAGCAAAGACAACAGAATAGAGCAAAGATCTTTTCAACAAATGGTGCTGGGACAAATAGATATCCATATGCAAAAAAACAAAAAACAAAAACAACAAAAAAACAGTGAATCTAGACCTAGACCTTAAATCCATCCCAAAAATTAATTCAAAATGGGTCACAAATCTAAATGCAAAATGCAAAACTATAAAATTCCTAAAAGAAAAAACAGATATCTTGGGTACAATGATGCCTTTTTAGATATAACAGCAAAAGCACAATTCATGAAACAAACAATTGATAAGCTAGACTTTATTCAAAAACTTCTGCTCTGTGAAGACAGAGTCAAGAGAATGAAACATTTGCACAAGACATAACTGATAAAGGATCATTGTCCAAAATATACAAAGAATTCTTGAAACTCAACAGTAAAAAAAAAAAAAGAAAAAGAAAAATGGGCCAAAGACTGTAACAGAAACCTCACCAAAGAAGATATACTGATAGCAAATAGCATATGAAAAGATGACCCACACAAATGCCATGAGGGCAATGAAAACTAAAACAAGATACCACCATACACCTATTAGGATGGCCAAAATGCTGGTGAGGATGTAGGGCAAGAGGTACTCTCATTCATTGTTGGTGGGAATGCATGATGATACAGCCACTTTGGAAAGCAGTTTGGCGTTTTTTTTTTTCAGTGTTCTAAGATTCATTGTTCATGCACCACACTCATGTATTGCTCCATGCAATACATGCCCTCCTTAAAAAAAATTAAAAATAGGGCATTTAAAAAAAATAAAACTAAACCTACTTTTACCATGTATTCCAGTAATTACACTTCTTGGTATCATCCAAAAGAACTGAAAACTTAGGTCTATACAAAGCCCCACACATGGACATTTACAACAGCATTATTCACAATTGCAAACTTGAAAGCGACCAAGTAATCCTTCAGTAGGTGAATGGGGAAACAAACAATGTGTGTGGAACACAGAGCAATAAGCAATGTGTATTATCCATAGCTAAAATAAATCCAATCTGAAAAGGCTAGGTCTTGCATGATTCCAAACACAGGACATTCCGGGAAGAGCAAAACTAGGGAGACAGTAAAGAGATCAGGTGCTGACAGAGGTGTAGGAGGGAGACAGGCAGAGCCCAGAAGATTTTAGGGTAGGGAAAATACTCTGTGCTGAGTGCAAAGCCAGACCTGGGGGTTTGATCTCACAACACTGAGATCACAACCAGAGCCAAAACCAAGAGTCATAATGGTTTCCTGTCATTATAAATCTGTTCATCCCCATGGAATGTAGAGCCCCCAAAGTGAAGCACGATATAAACTATGGATTTGGGGTGATAAGGATGTGTCGACGCAAGCTAGCAGATGGTCACAAATGTGACGCTCTGTTGGAGGATGTTGAAAATGGAGGAGGTGATGTGTACATGGGGTCAGGAGGTAAAGGGAACTTCTGTATCTTCCTCCTAATCTTCCTGTGAACCTAAAATTGCCCTTAAAGAAAATAAATTCTTAAAAAAGCCAAAAAAATACTCTCCTCTCGAGCCACCAGAAAGACACACGGCCCTGAAGATACCTTGATTTTAAGCTGAGACCTGTGTTAGACCACTCACTTCCCGTACTATAAAATCATAAATGGGTGCTCATTTCGACCACGAAGTTTGTGGTACTTTGTTACAGCAGCAGTAGATAACGGACACAAAGACCAGCCAATGACATCCACTGGGCAGCACAGATTTCTCACTAGACCACCAGTTAGCAACTGTATAAATTTAACCAAGGAGAACAAAGTTTTCCTCCACTCTGGGAACTGCAAAATAAAGTTGACAGTATATTCTAGGAGTCTAGTTTCGATGGGGAAAGAAAAGTTAATATGAAGAAAGCTCCCAAACCGAAATATGCTTGTTACTTTTCCAAGACCCAACATTTCCAGGAAGAAATCTTACCACTCATTATATCTCCAGGGATATGGGAACCGGGACCTGAAATAACTTTGCAAACAGCCCGCAGAATTATTCAGCTCTGATCAAGAGGACACGTCCTCAGAGACAACCTTCCCTGAGAACACGGGAGAGGAGAATTTTTAGAATGCGAAGAGCAGCAGGTTACCTCATCAGCGGCTAGGAAAGGTGGAATATAAAAAAGGATAAGGGAGACAGCCTCTGCATAGTGACAGAAAGGATAACTTAAAATACTAAGGCATTTGTTAAAATTTCAGCCAGGGTATCAGGTAATTAACGTTGACTTAAATGCCACCAAAGCTTTTTAAGGTACCCGATACATTTGAGACATTTTCTCTCCTTGCCTATCTGTTCAATGACATTAAAAAGCTCAGGAGAAAGAAGCAAGAGTTCAGGGAAGATGTGAAAGTTCCCGAAATGTGACCAAGGAATTGGCCCAGCAAGGGGGGTGGACTGCTGGTCAGAGCACTGAGGAACTTATGAGGAGAGAGAGGAGAGGAAGGAAGCACCCCCCCCATCCACAACCACCCCCCCCGCCCCGGCCCCGCCCTGCAGGTTGCAAGTGGGGTCCTACTCCTGGCGCAGACAGCAATGGGACATGGCACAATTTACTGCAGTTCTCTGAGGTTAGAGGAGAGCTTCCCTGAAAACACCCCGCCCCAGAGGTATAGTTGTGGGTAAGTTCCACAGATTCACGCAGCTTCTACCTTTAGGCTGTCTGGAGGGGCCAGGAAGACTTTTGTGTTTTGTTTTTTTGTTTGTTTGTTTTTTAACCACGGGAATGTTCTACTAGAGACGGGTCTGGAAGAAGCAGCGTTTCACATAGATACTTCAAAACTCACACAGTGAGCCTTGGCAGGGACAGCCCACTGATGCCGGGGGCAATGCCTGAAGTAATCCAAATTGGGGGTACAGGAAGGGCAGTGCTCACTCCTATCAGGGTCCTCGCCCAGCAGGGCTTCTTCTGCCACAGACACTGCCCCGCAGTTCTGACAGCATGGAGCCCACATATATTTTTGAAAATAAAATATGGAGATCATATTCAAAGTATCACCTTGCTTGGGAACTTTTATAGAGAAAACCTAGTAAAGAAGTATTTTTTTGTACCCATTTCCACTATACCATCAAAAATACAGAGTTGAAAAATAAAGACTTAATGAAGCATCTTGATATTAAAAGTTTGTGAGATCCATCTTTATTTTGTTTTTTTATTTTTTTTAAGATTTTGTCTCAGAGAGACAGATAGAGCAAGAGTGGGAAGAGAGAGAAGTAGACTCCCCTCTGTGTAGGGTGCCATATGTGGGGCTTGATCCCAGGACCCTGGGATCATAACCTGAGCCAAAGGCAGATGCTTACCCTGCTGAATTACCCAGGCTCACCTGAGACCCTGCGACCCACTTTAGTTAAGAATTACTCAGCTGGCACTTGTGTGACACACATTCATTAAGGGCCTATCACTTGCTGGACATTGTGTAAGGCTCTGAAAGCATAAGGGCAATCTTTCATCTCCTCCAGCTGTTATGTCCCACAGATGTCACTCTCTCTAACCCTAGGGTGCTCATAGCCAACAGTCAAGAGAGCATTTCTTAAAGAATATCCACTAGGAGAAAGAACCCAAAAGAACAACTGCAAAATGGGAGCCAATAGCTGTGTTTGGTGAGCACGTTATACTCAGGAATCATTCATCTGTGTGGCTTTCTCGGTACAATAACTTAGTTAAAAACCTACCCTAAGAACTCAGCCCTTACAGAGTGAGAGAGCAGTGTTGGCAGTTACATAGACAGAGACATCCTCTGCTGAACCCAGAGCCACAACCAGCCCCTCCAATCCCCATGGGCTTGGATACCAGGCTTACTCGGTTATGTATCTCCAGGTTTCTCCATGTCTGAGGGTATACAACGCCAAAGTCAAAATTCAATGCTGGAAGAGACCTTTTCTACTGGGCAGTTTTCAAACATCATTTTTGCACATAGAAGTTTTTATATGCTGCCATACCGAAAAACTGGGAACTCTATAAATACATTTTAAGTAATAGGTTTTGGCACAATCATTCAAAATATAAGGCAGTCACTTAAAATGATTCTGTAGATCTATCTTCATTGACACAAAAAAGATAACAAAGACATTACCAAATAAAGCAGATTATAAAACACTGTGTTACGAGAAATTAAATTTTGAAGATGTTATTGTAGAACTATTTTAAATCTACATTAATGTAAGTGGAGGAAAAAAGACCAGAATATTCATAGAGAAGTTAATAATGATGTATCCCTGAGTAGTAAGACTGTGAATATCTCACCATGATTGGTTTTTAATTCTTCTATTTTGATGTCATTACCAAATTTTTCTTCATGTAAATCTTCCTTCCTTGAGTATGGTTACCAGTAGAAGGATGTTGTATGTACAAAAGGCTTATATCCTACACCACGCCACATCCCCTTACACCAACTCCCTATCAGTACCACTGGAGGAACACCAGAAGACCCAGTCTCCAGCCTGTCCTGGCTCTGGGACCACAGAAAAGTTACTTAATATCTCCCATCTCTCTTCTTCATCTGTGGGCAGCAAACACCGGACAAAAGGAAAAATGAAATCAGGCATATAATGTGACAGTCCTTTTAAAATTACAAAATTGAGGGGAGCCCGGGTAGCTCAGCGGGTTAAGCCTTTGCCTTTGGCTCATGATCTCAGGGTCCTGGGATCGAGCCCCACATCAGGCTTTCTGCTCAGCAGGGAGCCTGCTTCCCCCACTCTCTCTGCCTCCCTCTCAGCCTACTTGTGATCTCTCTCTGTCAAACAAATAAATAAGATCTTTACAAAAAAAACAAAATAAAATAAAATTACAAAATTGCTATTTGCATCATCTCTAAAATATCTTCAGGTATGCCTGTCACAATATTAATTGATGAGCTTATTAGGAAACATTGTTAAAAAAAAATATTTCCATGAGGGGCCCTTGGGTGGTGCAGTCAATTAAGTATCTGACTCTTGGTTTCAATTCAGGTCATGATCTCAGGGTTAGGAGATCAAGTTCTGCCTTGGGCTCTGAGCTCGGCAAGGAGTTTGCTTAAGCTTCTTTCTCACTTTACCCCTCTCCACGCTGGCTTACTTGCTATCTCTGAAACAAATCTTTAAAGAAAAATATTTACATGACGTCTTAGTAAGAAGACAGGTGAATGCAACCATCCTAAGTGCACTCAAAATGGAACTGAATAGAGCCTGGCCATGGCGTCAAGTGGGGAAGAGCACAGACTGTGTTGAAAAGTCCTAAGTTCAAGGTCCAGTCTACTGCTTCTGCACTGTGTAGTATTAGACAAATCACCCCCATGACTCTGCACCTTAATCTTTTCGTCTGTGAAAGGTCAGTCACAACAGGATTGATGTCGTGGAGGTTTTATGACGATAAAGAAGACAAAGCACAAACAGCGCTTATCCCAGTGCCCGGCACATAGTAGGATCTTCATCTTTCTGAACGATCTCACTGACGATAAAGCCAAGATGTGTGACAATGACTCCAATTTTCAGAGGAAAGGAATTTACCAAAAGAGAACATTCCAAAAAAGTAAGTAATGTCAAAATATTTTTACTATTAAACAGCAAATAACTTGGTGCCCACGAATTAATTCATACCACTCCGCTAAACCACCAACGTGGTCTTGGCAGAAATAACTTAAGTCTGATAAGGCCCTTTCGGAAGACCACAGCCTGACATTACCCCTGGATTCAACCTAACTATTACTCTTCTCAAAATATGGATGCTAAAAAACAAACACTGGTAACCACGGGAACAAGTAAACCAAAGATAACATTCAGACAAAAGTCGTCTCGCCTTCCTTTAACTGCCCATAGCTCATCTTTTCATCTGTCTTATTGCCTTTATCACTTTCTACCTTGTGTTAGAGTCATTTGAGTGGGGTCTGATCTCTCTGTCCACATGGTAAGCTCTGTGAGTGCAGAAACCCTGTCTTATTCAGCTTTGGATTTTCAACAAAGCCTTGAGCAAAGAAGGCCATAAATAGGCAGTTTGTTGGGGGTAAGAGGGAGTGTACCTGAAAGCACTGCCACACTGAATACCATACCCACATTGTCTAACCTTCTGGGGAAAAATTAATCAAGCCTCCCAACCACTTGACTAGTAAAACCTATGCAATTAACCTGATTTTACAGGCTAAAGAACCATTTAAGAATTCTAATTCCTCTAGAATGATGATAACATGGAATTAGAATTCAGACATATAGGTGCTGAAACGGTGATCAACACTGTTTTTATCAGCTTCAGCTTTCTTTATGAAATTATGGTTTACTAAGTCTATAGCAGTAGCTCAAGTTCATCTTTTAATAGAGAAACGAAAATAGTAAGTCACATTAGGCAATACTGTCATGCTAAAGGATTTTTACTGAAATAAAAATCATTTTCTAGAGATCACCTTTTCCTACAAGCAGGAAAGTAGTTTTGTTGGGGTCTTAATTAGCCCATCAAGGTGTAATGACATTTCTACCTAATAACAAGGTAAATTCATTATGGGTGCATTGGTGGACTATCCCATTCCACAGTGTCTATGTACGGCAAGTGTCACAGCTGCCTTCAGCAAAACTTTAACTGTAATCCATAGGGCTGAGCTGTCAAAGTATGAACAGCATCTACACCAAGGAATTAACAATTTAACTGATAAGTTTATCATTTTTCCAAATTGCTGAGCCTGGTTCTTGGAAACATATGTTTTATGTCAAACACATGACTATTCCGTTTTATGAAAAATCTACAAAAGGCAAAATATTTGTACAATGTTCAACTGAAATTAGAAATGATAGTACCATCTATTGACAGTATATGAATTATGAGATGGCCCACTTAACATCTTTCTCTGAGATGTCTTTAAGAGGATTTCCTTATGCTGTACCTTGATACTCAAGTTTTTTTTGTAACACAGATGACATTACCATATATACAATTGGCAAGAAAACCTTTGCATAAAAGTACTCAAAAGGAAAAAGAAAAATCTGTTTTTTTAACTATCTCCAGCATTTAACATTGAGAACTAAGGTTTCACCCTTTTTCTCCAGCCCTTGTATTTAGTAGGTCAGTTTTAAGAACAAGGTCAACAGTGTATTTTTTCAAGGAACAAATAAGCTTTTGCCTCTTCAGTCTTTTGTCCACAGCCACCAGAAATGAACGGAGAAACAAATACATGATTGTAACCACCTGTATTTGTCTTTTCTTATAGAATGTGACATCTTGAGAAGTAAAATATCTCCCAGTTTCCTACTTACAGGATGAAGGGGAGGCTTAGCTGGCCTTTTGGGGCTGGAGGTGGGAAGAGGGAGAAGGAAGCCAGAGTCTTAGCAGGTAGGTCTATAAAATGCTATGTCAAAAAGAAAGTCAGGATGACCTTTTCCAAGAGGTAAGCGGGCGGCTACCCGTACAGCATTAGTAAAGGACTGAGGAAACACCTGCTTAAACTCAAGTCTCTCCCCACTAGCCAGTGGGGCACAAGACACGTAAACCTCATGCCCACATGGCCACAGTGAGTAAGGATAAGCACACTATTTGCTAACACAGTAGCCACGCACTGGCTAGATCAGTGGCTCCCGAAGACAGAGCGAGGGTCTGTTTGTGTGCTTGTGTGTTCATTTACATATGCATATATCAGAGTCTTGGTGTGGAAGGAATGAGACGGGTACAAGAGAGGAAGGCAAGGATTCTCTCACCTGATAAACACTGGCCAAAACAACCTTCCAGCTTCCTCTCACACAGGCTGGTTTAAGAGGTAGTTTATCTGGGCCCAGAGAGGGAACAAATGATCTCGAGTCAATTTCAAACAGGGAATGGGGAATGAAGAAATCGTATGGCGGGGACCAGCCCTGGATGTCCAGGCTGATTCCTGAGCAACGTGGAACTTTGGAGGTTTCTAAGAGGAGGAAGCTGGACCTGCGAGGCAGGGCTGTGGTGAAAGAGGAGGGTAGGTGACGGCCACCTTGTACACAGGAGATCATAGAGGACAAGTCCATGGGCCACATTTGTTTATGATTTAAACAGTAATTCACAGACTCCTCTTATAGGTGTGTTCATAGACTCCTCTAAGAATGTTTTTAAGCATTGTGTTTCTGTGTCAATTACAATCACACACATGCACGCACACTTATATGGGACATCAAGGGACATCAAGATAAGTCCATTTCAGGGATCAAGCTACCAGCTCCACTTTATAACCACAATCACTAGCCTCAGGGGATCACTGGGACAACCTGCTCATCTCACCACATTTCCCTGGTAAATTTACTCTCCAGCTTCCCTACACAATTTCCTCCACCTCTCAAACCTCAAATATCTTTCCCTTCCTCACATTCAACAGATCACAGTCCTTATTTTATGAGGAAATATAAACACCAAAAGAGGACTTCTGCCTTCCCATATCCAAACCCATCAATGTCCTTGCACGTCAGCCTGCCCGCCCTTCCATCATGGTGGCTGCCCTGTCCAATGGGGGACCCTCTGCATCCTTCTGAGCAAGGCTGGCACCTGCGTGTATGCCTGGGTGTCATCCCGTCCGACCCACCTGAGGACAGCAGTCTTACCATATCCCCTCCCTCATTCCAGGTTTCCTTCCCATTAACTTACACACAACACCTTTTTAGAAAGGATTCCCTTGTGCTCGCTTCGGCAGCACATATACTAGAAAGGATTCCCTTCACCCTATATTTTCACTGGGCTATCTCCCCATCCCTCCGCCACCCTGGAGAGTACTTTCTGTTACGTTATCTGTACTAACAAGTAATCTGTTCTTGCTATCTCGTGTTCGCTCTTGCCACTCTGTCCCGAACCCAGTTCAGTCAGGATTCTGTCCCCAGCACTCCACCAAAACAACTCTTGCCATGGTCAAGAATGTGCTGAATTTTGCTAAATACAGTGTGAGTTCTAAGTTCCCACTGTCTTGATTAACAGCAATGGCTGCAGCTTTTTACTCCTCCTTTCCTGAGACACTTCCTCTGTTTGGTTTACCGGACCGCCATTCTCTCCTCTACCTCACCAGCCTCTCCTCACCGGCCTCTCCTCACCGATCCATTGATCACTCTGCATCCATGTACCACCTGAGAGTGCGCCAGATGACTTGTCTTCACTCACTCCTAGGTGATTTCATTTAATTTCACAGCTTTAAATACCATATGCGCCAACAGTTCTCAAATTAATACCTCTAGCCCAGAACTGGATCTCCTGTGAAATCTACACGGGTGCACCCGAAAGCCTGCTTGACGTTACACACACGTCCACGAGATAACCCAAGCTCACCACTTCTGGCACTGAATTCTCGATTCCACCCAAACCTGGACCTCTCAATTCATCCACATTTTCAGGCCCAGATCTTAAGTAATCTTTGAGTTCTCTTCTCTGTCCAGAATTCAATAATGATTTATTTCTTTTAAAAGATTTTATTTATTTATTTATTTATTTATTTATTTGTCAGATTGAGAGAGAAAGAGAGTGCACAAGCAGGCAGAGGTAGAGAGAGAAGCAGGCTCCCTGCCAAGCAAGGAGCCTGATGCGGGACCCTATCCCAGGACACTGGGATCGCGACCTGAGCGGAAGGCAGTGCCTTAACCGACTGAGCCACCCAGGCATCCCCAGAATTCAGTAATTACATGTCACCTCCATTATTCCCTGGCCTGGTCCATCACATCATAGCTCTCTGCCTGGCTGTAACTGCCTGGCAAAGGGCTCTGAGCTTCCACCTTAAATGGTTCCTGGATGGTGTATGCTCCCTAAGTCAATCACAGTGTTTTGAAAATGTAACTCAGCTATGCTCACAAATTTCCAATGGTTTCCCACCTACTAACAGTGAAGCCCAAAGTCCTCACCACAGGCTACACAGCCCTAAAGGATTCAGCCCCTGCTAACTCTCTGACCTGGTCTGCTACCCCTTTGGTCACACTGTTTCCCTGGCTGTTTTTATAATTGCTTCAAACATGCTTCCAGCTCAGAATCTTTGCAATCATTGTTTGCTCTGCCTGGAACTCTCTTGCTGCAAACAATCTCATGGCTTGATTCTTCACATCTGTCAGGTGTCTGCTCAAAGACTACTTTATTTAGAGATCCCCTTTGTGGCAGGCAGAATTCTAGGATGCCTCCAATACCGCTGTTCTCTGGTATACAAGCTCTGCATGATCCTCTTCCCCGGGTGTGAGCGAGACCTTTAAAGATGATGGGTTGTCACTCCCGAGATTAGGTTACTTGATACAGCAAAGGTAAAGGGATTTTGTGGGTATAATTAAAGTTCCAAAGCAGTTGACTTTGACTTAATAAAAAGAGAGATTAATGTAGATGGAACTGGCTTACTCCAGTGAGAAACCTTTCCCTACCCTTGAAAAAAAGGCAAAGCCCTATTGTGAACTGCGTGTGTGGACAGTGGCCTGTAGGCACCAAAGACCTCAGTCCACATCTGCCAGGCACTGACTTCTGCCAACACTCAAATTAGCTGGAAGAAGACCACAAGCTCCAGATGAGCAGGCCTTAATTGCACTGGTGTGAGACACAGCAGAGAGCCAATCTAAGCCGGGCCCAGACTTCTGACCTACAGAAACAGAGCGAATAAATGGCTTTTGTTATGAGCCCTGAAATCTGCACTAACTTATTACACAACAGTAGAAATCTACAATGCCTTCTTTAATACAGAATAGCACCCCTGTACTTCCTATGCTCCTGATACAGATTTTCCTTTAGAGAACATGATTTTTCATGTAAGTCATATGAATATCTGAGTATTTCCTCTCCCGGCCTCTAGAAAGCCTTCCTAGAAGGTAAGAAATTTAAATTCGTCCTTTGTTTTTTTCCATTGTTGCCTCACAGCAGCCAGAACGGCACCATGCATGTAGCAAGTGCTCAATAAATATTTCCAGAGAGAATGAATACATATGCTGCTTACATTTATGTCAGCACAGGTTATGTCAGGCCCCAAAAATGTAACAGCATTTAACGTTTAGTTTTAAATTTTAAAAGGATAATTCTCAAAGTACAAGTATTGCCATTAGAGGAAACCAACTATGTATTTGGAGAGATTCCTGAGTTCTCAAATATGAAAAAAACTGGTTTAAATGAGTACCTTGAAAACATTTAAGGAAAAAAGATATTTTCACAATTAGGCATGAACATATATTCACCAAAAGTAATATTAAAATTAATTTCTATTTTTTGGAAGTGTTTCTAGGCGGTTAGAGTCAGGGAAAAAAAAATGATTGATTTGTCCATTTCAGTAACATTTTTAATGGATCCTTTTATGATACCCCTCTGAGTAGTTAGCTAAATGTCCATCAAAAAGCAGTAAAGTCAATAGGATTTGTTTCTGGTTGAGCCACCATACCAAAAAATACTGATTATTAAAATCCATGCAGAAAGTGATTGGTTTTGAACAGAGGCCAGAAGTCTCTGTTCTATTTGAACTGCTGAACACGTTAAATCAGTGTTGTAGATAAAGACGTAAAAGACAGGCTCATCAGATGGACAACTGACATATGTCCAAACATGATAACTAATATGCCGCACTGACAATCACGAGTGAAATATGGACTGGTGCGGGGGAGGAGGCAAGCAATGGGTCAAAACCAACAGGTTCACTCTTACAGTGACAAATGTTAAGACATACGGAATGAGTTTTAAAACACAAGCTGCAGTTCAAATTAGGCTTGATAGCCCTTCAGGTGGAAATAATGAAGTCAGAGGCCTTGTTTGCCTGTTAGGTCATGCTAGATCGGTCACCAAGGTGCATGGCTATTTCAAAAGGCAGTGGACATTTAGGCTGATTTAGGAGAAATACAGAGTGTAAACAGAAAAGGAAAAAGAAAAATCACAGAATCTCACTATTGTATTCCAGCCTGCCAAGGCCACATCTGGAGGCCTGCATTTAAATATGGGGGCTACAACATAAAACTGGAAAACGATTCCATGAAGAGAGTTCTGAGGCCAAGTGGGTTTTTAGAGTAAACCAACGTACATTTCTTCCTTGCAGAACATCTTAAACTCTTTAATATATTAATATTCCTTGTGATTTTCAAAATACAGAGCATGTTCGTGTATGCATGTGTGTACAGATAGATGGGACACTACACATGGTTTCTGAGCTTTTCTGAAGGTAGGAGATATGTAGGACCAAAGATCTGTGCCGCAAACCCAGGGAACCACCCAGGCCCATGAGGAACAAGGTAACAAAGGTAAGTGCCTACTAGCTGTCAATAAAGGTGAACAGCTAAGATCATTAGGATACAGAACCAGAGGATGAGAAGCAAGGCTACTTGTGCTGTTTTTCCTAGGAAGAAGGAACCCATAAAAATACAAATGGCTCTCAGAAAGACAAGAGGATGTACTTCTGTATCGTTCTAAGACCTACAGCAAAACAGTCTCTGGAGGTAAGGCTCAGGAATATGTACATGTTTTAAAACACTCTCCGAAGAGTGTAATCCAGACAACCTGGTATCTGCTCTAAGGGTCAGAACTGGAACCCAGAACAGGAAGATCAGTTGGATCTCAAGGAAGAAGGCAAACCAAAAAAACAGCATTTTGTTATCACAGGAGTGATTCACTCCAGTACGCACAGAGGCGAGGTAGATATCCAGCACACCACAAAAGAAAAAAATTACTGGATACATCAAGTAGGAGACTGGATGGTGGGACACTCAAGGTCATGCCCAACACTGCGCACTCAAGTGGGCTGGACACTATCCACCACGGTCTCACTCATGACTGTATCTCAGAAGCAAACTCAGAGACCGGCCCAGTGGTTTTATCACAAATATTGGTGGAAAGAATATATGAACAAATGAAAAATAAACAAAAGTAGTATCTGGTTCCAAAGTCAAACGAGAAAGGAAGGGGCTATTTCATTCTTCAGAGATTACTAAATATGCATAATTATGAACCATAATCAAGGTTACTTTCAAATATAAGGAAAATGGTCTCTGTAATCATTTCACTTCTTGACCAGGAACCTTCTCTGAATTAAATCACACCAAAGCTTGCCGCGCCATTCCCCTAGTGAGCACGTGAAAACACACCGCAGATTGCAAATGACTGTCCGAAGTGAGGGGTGATTATGCCAACGACTATCTACCCTGACAGACTACACTAACTCAGATGGCTGGAAACTAACCTTGAAAATGAGTCCGCTTTTTATAGCTACGGCTCAGAAAAAGGTCCATCAGCCATGTGTTTTATCTGTTTAATTGTCAAAGGAGAACATATGTGTAACTTATTTTAAAAGCACCTTCAGAAACGTGGCAGTATCCTGATTGACCTGGTGACTGAAGCTGTTTATAATTACGTGGAAGCGAGTATGTCTTCAGACACCATCTTCTTAACAAAGAATACTCAGGAAGATGGGCCTTACGGTTTAGAAATCCATGAAACAGAAAGAACCTTCACTCACTAGACACAAAGTTGACACTGTCGGGCCCCACATTTGTATCCATTTCCTAGACGACTGAGGCTTCTTTCAAAATACATCTGTCATTTCTCCACAGTAGCTGATCAAACCTGCCACTGAAAAATGTTCTGAACAGGCAACTTGTAGAACAAGCATGGTTTATTTCTGTCAGACTGACTGCCGAAGTGTGAAAGAAACTCATTAAAAATCTCTTACTGTGATCTTACATTGTAAAGTTTTTTTTTGTTTTATTTTTTTTTTCAAAAAGGGAAAAAAGCCCAGGAAAGGAAAGGCAAAGGGGAAAAAAAAAAAAAAAACTTAATGAAGGGTATACTGAGCCTGCAGACACACTCATCTGGTGCTTTCTTTCTTATTCTTCTGTAGTAAGCAATTAGAAAAAGAGCAATTAGTCCGGGCATACAGCGTACACACTAGCTGTTTGGTGAAATAAAATAACTTAACAATCTTATTTTATGCTAATATGAAAACTTAATGAAGGAGGGAAGAATACTGTACTATAGGAAAAGCAATATAAACTAAATGGTAGTATTTACCTTAATCTTAAAACGAGGTTCACAGCGCAAGAAGCTTCTCTATAGTCTTCGCTGGCATTGGGTAGGCCCTTGGAAAACAAAACCGCAAAAAACAAATAAATAAAATCATAATATCCCTTGACTCACATCACCCTTTCTTTCTGGAAATTTGCAGACTAGGTCTTTACACACAGCAGGTCCTGTTTGGCCACATAACGAGCTCTATGTGAAGGTTGGAATGATGCCTAATTCCCATCCCTGCCAAATTGTTTTCAATAGAAAACCCTGGCTGTAGGGTGGGTCCTATGAACAAGGATGGTATGAGTAAGTCCAAAGAAGAAGGGTCAGCCATCTTAAAGCAGCATCCCACAAGCTCAGCCATTGTCTGGACCCACTGGGATTTGGTGATGCACAAAGGCTGGCACCTTAAACATCAGGAGGCAGAGGAAAGTGGGATCCGGCAGGGATCTTCCCTGCCTTTCTCACCTATAACCTAGTTCTTTAAATACGCAGCATCAACCACAAATCCCTCTCCTCCACCTCCCCTCCCTACCCCTACAGAACCCTGGACATGAGTAGACCTTCCTGCTGTAGTCGAAAAAGAGATTTCGGGTCAAGACTTGGCTTTGCCACTGACCAGATGTGCAACCTGAGCAAGTCATTCTCCAAACCTATTTCCCACTTACAAAATGGGGATAATACCAGTGTCCAAAGTTTGCTGGAAGAACAAATAATATATATGAAGATGACTTAGACAACTACAATGTGTTATATAACACTCGTTATCCTAATCCCCTTTCCTGGTTCCCTTATTCTATTCGCCTTTGGACAAATTATTACTCCTGACTTGCCTTTTGTCATTGAACCAGTCCTCACGATTTATCTCAAGTTGTTTTACTAAGTTGCCTGATGCAGAGAAAAGGACCTAAACTGAATCTCAGCTCTGCCTCTAACCAGTTCTATAATCTTGCGTGAGCCACTTAACCTCTGCAAGTCTGTGCTTCCTCAGCTATAAAATAAGGGCCAAGGACTAGAAGTCTGACCTCAAACAGGCTTCCTGCAACCATAAAATCCTATCACTCTCTCCTCGGTTTACAGCCTCTTTCAGAAAACATATATCAGGTAGAATGAAAATGAATTTATCGATGGATATGGAGATCTGGGGGGGAAAAGTTGTGATACCAAGGCTGGTGGTGCTTGATAGTATGAGGATTTTGAGAGCAAAAGGGCTTGCCTATTAATTATATAGCAAAACCAGAATGGGGGCCTGAACCCTTTTCCTATGACCATGTACCTCCCCTGTGTTGCTCAGCACCCAACCTGACTCATGGCTCATATTTTCCATCATGTAACTTTTAATATAGATGCATTCCACAGTCCCTGGACTTTTATTTTTACAAGGCAACTTGTAGAGATAAATTGGCCCATAAACTTCCATGATAAAAGAATTATGAAAACAGGTTGTAGAAATCCAACTGAGAACCAAAAAGGAAAAACTATCAATTAACTCTACAGTTTTGTGGCGAGCATCTAACAGAATGGGGAGTCATTCTCTTTCCTTTTCTTATTTCACACAGTACCCACAATTTCAGAAGCAGTGTGGTAATCAATCCTTGCTCTTGAACCTATCATTTAAAGGTTGGAAGTCCTGAAAATCATGGTCAAGAGTAACAGTACTCTTTTCTCCATACCTATTTAAAAAAAGAGAGTTTACAAGCTCCCGATTTTGATGGACTGCCCTAAAAACTGTCTATCTCCCGAAAATGTTGTGTTTTTGTGTGTGTGTGTTTTTTTTTTTCTAAAACTAGGTCTACAAATCATCTCAAACATAAATCACTGGTGGAGAAACATACCTGAGAGTCCTGCACTGAGAGGGACTGTATCTGCTCGGGTATACTGCTGGCATTCACCGCCATCTGTTAAGAGAGGCACCATTACAGCACTTAAGGAAACCAAAATGAGACAGTAAGGTCAGCATGCTTACACCAAGTCCTGATTATCAGAGACAATTTTGCCTAAGTAATTTTAAGCTGGTTTTTTGCATCAAAATGTGATCTTTGACAACCTTCATTGGAATCACCTAGGACACATGGTAAAGATCTCTGGGCCCCGCCTAGCCTAGGATTCAGAATTTCACAGAGACGAGAGAGAATGTGTATCTTCAACAAGCACCCTGGTGATCGTTATGCTTTCAGAGAATCACCGAGCTAAAGTGAAAAGGCAGGGACTATTTGATAGTTTAAATCTGATAGCAGAGAGATGCTCTAGGACCATCTCTTCTTGTCACAGAATTTCGCCTCAAGTTAAAAGTCCCCACTGAAAGGATGTTAGGATAAGTAACATTTAACCATGACTTGAACTTTAATCATTACTTGAAACAATTTTTTTTTTCACTGGATTTAAAAAACACATAAAGATAGTTGGACTTTTAAGACACGTTTCCCCAAAAGAAAAGCCAAAGCAATAGGTTATTATTTTCCCTCGAAATGGAAATCCAATCCTAATGTGATACCAAAAGAGTTTTTCCCTCAAGCCTTACTTCTGTGAACTCTGCCCTCAAACAAAACTGGAAAGACCAAAAACAAAACAAAACAAAACAAAAAAAAAACTAGAAGAGGAACAGCAATGAAATGATGAATATATATTATTTTTTAAAACTACTATCAATTCTAAAATAATCAGAAGTCATCAGAAATTTTTTGCAGCAAGTTTTCTAAAGTTTAAGAAATAAAATTCTTATTCTCTGGGCTTCCTCAAAATAACTAGGTTAGTAATGAAGTAATAGGAGGAAGTCTACTACTGTCTGTAATTTACTTTGAAATGCATCAAAAGTGAAGATGGACTGATGGACTGACAAAGTATAGTAATGGTAGGATCTATGTGTATGCGAATGTTCACTGTAAAGTACTTTTAGTGTTGCTATATATTTGAAAATCTTCATAGTAAAATGTTGGGGGGAAATGTGTAAGAAGAACAAACAACCTGTATTCTTTAACCAGCCAGAGAACCTGGGCTTACACCAAATGATCTCTTGTAAAGAATCCTTCAGGCTGACTGAACCCAGATCTGAAGTAAGGTTTGAGATGCAACCAAAACCCACGTTAGCACTTAGAGAATATTCTACCTCTAGTCAAAAGACTACTTTAAACTGAAAAACCTTAATGGCAGTTACTAGAGATGAAAACTTCTCTTTCTCCTAGGGAGGTCCCCTCTCCTGCCCTACTTCCTTATTCCTGGGCTATCATCAGAATGGAGAGCTAGTTAATGGGGGGCTGGATCCCCAAGGACCCTGTGCAACCTCACTCCACAGGTACATTACCCTGCAGGTAGTGAAGGGACCAGCCTCTAGCTCTCACCAGTACACAAGTTATACAGGGAATTGCTCAGGAAAACATGCAGAGATGCACAGGAGTGGTGGGGAGCGAAGTTTCCCGTCAAAACATCTTCCTTGGCAGCCAATTCCAGTCACCCAAATTTCACCATTATGGGCATACATTTTTAAATACAAAAACTTACAAGAAAACTAACATATTAGGCAAGTGTGATCATGGTGTAATATAAATTTGCTTATTGGAATTTTTTTGTTTGTTTGTTTGGTTTTTAAATAGTTTGTTTTAAGAAGCACATTTGAGAAAATGGGGGTTTTCATAGGCGGGGAAGAGAAGAACAGATACTGGGTGAAAGAGAGGGAAAGATCCCAGAATAGAGAAAAGAAAGGGACAGTGTCTGCTAATTTCCCACAGAGCTCTAATCTTCTTTTCTATTTTTAAAATTACTGTGGCTAACTAAAAGCAGCGTGTTATCCTGGATTGGAGCCTGGGAACGAAATAAAGGTTATTAGTGGACAGACTAGTGAAATATGAACACAGTCTGAGGTTTAGCTGACGGTAAGGTAGCACTTCCGCTTCTGTTGTGACAGCTGTACCAGGCTCACACAGAAGGGCACAGCGGGTGAAGGGTGGATGGAACTTCACATTATCTTTGCCACTTTCTTCGAAATATGAAATTATTGCAAAATAGGTTTATTTTCAGAAATACAGAAGATTTCTGATGACAAATCTAACATTTACGACAAAAAGTCAGAAAGCCAGTCACTGGAAATACGAACATCTTTTAGAAAATGGTGGTAGGGAAGTATGGAGTCAAAGCCGTCTGTGGTGACAAAACCAAGCATAATAAATTTGGAGAAATCGTATCTTTGCCTCCATCTACAAATGGATATAAGACAAATATGTATAAGAGCGGACAGGCATTTGGAAACCACGAGGTCCTCAGAAGTACACTAAAAAAGCTAACGGCAGTTCTAACAATCAGGCAATCGCAATGAGTAAACGTAAGCAATAAATTTAGCTTTTGCATTGTGACTAATCTCCAGTAAAATTAACTCAGCCGAAATCCACACCCAATTTATTTTCTCCTCAGAACAAAATACCGGAGTCGGGAAACAGAACGTTTTCACAATTAACCTCCTCTAGATTCTGTAATGAAATCCCTCAGTCTAGCTCTCATGACCTTGGTCAACAAGCCTTCCCCTGGCTCCAGGACCTTGATTAAATCAGGACAATTTCTCTAAGAAGTTTCTGAAACGTCTTTCATGGTTTTTCTTCTTCTCTCCCTCTCTTTTTTCTTTCTTGAGATTTCTGACATTTAAAACAAATTTTCAGAAATTTTGAGCACACAACTTTCTTGGATTTCAGTGTGGACTTCTGGATTCAGAGCAAGTGGTGTGGTTTTCCCAGCCAGTGGTTCCTGATCCTAGCCACGTATCAGAACCACATGGGCAGTTTCCTACAAATCCGGGTTGCCTGGACATCATCCCCAACTCCCAAATCATGATGTGAGGGCTAGTTCCAGGCATCTGCATTTTTAAAGCTTTCGGTTTTTCTGATGTGGAGCCAAGGCTGCAAACCATTTGTTTTCATGCCCAACAGAGGGGCTTCTGTAAAAAGAAGCTTCTTTAGTAGAAGCCTTAGCAAATATCTCCCTCGTTTAAAGGAAACCCAAAGAAGGTAGGAATGTAAAGATAAAGGCAATTTTACTTTTATACAGAAAATTAGGATATAAAGCAAAATGGATTTAAAAATTATAAGACATGTATTGATTATTTTCAGAATCTGACAAAAACAGATTCCCAAATCACTGGTCAAAAAGATCAATAATGAGGTAATAGTTGAAAGGTTGTTTTTTTTTTTCAGTATTTTTTTTTAATTTATTTTCAGCATAACAGTATTCATTGTTTTTGTACCACACCCAGTGCTCCATGCAATCCGTTCCCTCTCTAATACCCACCCCCTGGTTCCCCCAACCTCCCACCCCCCCACCACTTCAAACCCCTCAGATTGTTTTTCAGAGTCCATAGTCTCTCATGGTTCACCTCCCCTTCCAATTTCCCCCAACTCCCTTCTCCTAACTTCCCATGTCCTCCATGCTATTTGTTATGCTCCAAAAATAAGTGAAACCATGATAATTGACTCTCTCTGCTTGACTTATTTCACTCAGCATAATCTCTTCCAGTCCCGTCCATGTTGCTACAAAAGTTGGGTATTCATCCTTTCTGATGGAGGCATAATACTCCATAGTGTATATGGACCACATCTTCCTTATCCATTCATCCGTTGAAGGGCTTCTTGGTTCTTTCCACAGTTTGGCGACCGTAGACATTGCTGCTATAAACATTGGGGTACAGATGGCCCTTCTTTTCACTACATCTGTATCTTTGGGGTAAATACCCAGGAGTGCAATTGCAGGGCTATAACACAGGATGGCATACATGCTAGGAAACCCCACCTAAGGAAGCCAGTCTTGCAAATATCTCTCCTGACCCCAATCTCCAAAGAGCTAAGCTTCCAGAAAGCAGGCTCTCTGCTTTGCTTTTGTATAATTCTCACAATGCCACAGTACCTAATACTCCTTCATGTAAAAAATCAGGCACAGATTAAATATTTGCTCAATTAACTTCATTATTAATACCACAGTTACACTAACAATATAGTCAGCTTTAAGTTACCACCGACTTCTACCATCCAAGTGGAATATTATAATAAATCAATGAAATGAGCAAGAATTACCTATTTACTACAAACTATGAATTACTAGTAGGTTGTAGTTAATACTTTTCAAGGCTATTTCTAAAAACATCAGGTTAGGAACATAGGAGGACCAATTTTACTATGGGTTTGGCTATGAAATCTCAAGACAAGTGGTATAACTCGGGCACTTTACAGGTTTCACTGGAAATTCTCTTGGATTTAAGAGGATTTCCAAACATGGCTGAGTACCAGGCACATCTTACCACGGCCGCTCTACCAAACATCCCACCCTGACCTCCTTCTCCAGCGAATGCTGTAATACCTGGACATTCTGCCTTATATGTCCCAGGGAAGCCAAACAGCCCTTTACAAATAAGCATCTAAAACGCTCCCCCCTTTATTGGAGCCTCTTACTCTGTCTGAAGGTGGAACTACCAAGTAGGACTGCTGTCTCTGAACTTCAGCTCAATTACATAACATCTTCTGATTACTTTCCCCTCACCTCTGACCCACCCACAAATACAATACACCTTTTTAGGCACTTGTTTAATGTCCATTTCAGTGTATGGGTATTCATGTCACCAAGGAACGTAAATATGAATAAAATACCAGCCCCATCTTCTAGTGGCTTCTAGTCAAGTAAATAAACTGCAATTTAAATGACAAGCATTCTTGAAAAGCTTATTAAAATGTAAACACAGGCATTTAAATGTACCATTTGGCACAGATAAGCATTTTCATCCTAAAAGATGTTTAACAGTATAAGGTACACTGTCAGAGGCTCTGTAAATTGCCACTGCTTTTTTATTCTCAGCTTTACTCAGATACAACTGACAAACAGAAATATGAGATATTTAAGGGGTTTAGCTTCAGGTAGCAGCTATTAAAAATTCAAAATCAGATTCTGTCAAATGAAGTAATCACAGTTCTTTTAATTCCTTACTTCAGTTGCACATGTGCCCCTTGACATGTGCAACTGTCAAGTTGCACAAAATGTGAGTGGAATGCAGTTTATCATCCTAACCTCAATGCTCACCAAGAAGTTAATGGTTAAATAAACCATTTCAATCCACCCAGAGGAATACAACCGGGCAGTTAAAAACCAGAGGCAGATCTACACAATAACTAACATGGGAAGATTTCCAAGATAGAATACAAGTTGCAAAAACCAAAAAAAACATTTTGGTGGGGTCACTATGTTGTCCACCTGAAACGAATGTAACATCATGTCAACTATACTTCAATAAAAAATAAGTTTATGGTGTTTGTAATCCCATTCACATTGTCAATAGGATATAGATTTCTTTATTTACATATTTGAATATAAATGAGCAGAAAAAAAATTCTGGAAGAAAATTCTGCAGACTTCTGTCAGACACAGGATGAGAGGGGTAACAAAATAAAAGCGGTTCTTTGAGTTTTCTACTTAAGTCTTCCGTATGAAGAATTTTATTAAGTCTTTGTGTCCCTTTCAATAACACCTATTCTGACCAGCCAGGTTTTATAATTTAATAAATAACCAGGTTTTATAATTTAAAATTATAAAACCCCCTACCACATCCCTGTACTTCCCACCCACTATTTTTTTTTCCCATTGCTCCTATTCCATTGTAACAAACCACAAATTGATTTATGAAGGCTGTTGCTTATTGTCTATTGGCTCCCGTCAAAATATAAGCACCGCAGGAACAGGGATTTCATGGTTTTTTTCCTCACTGACGTATCCCTAAAACCTACTAAAACAGTGTGCATCGTGTGTGTGTGTGTGTGTGTGTGTGTGTGTGTGTGTGTGTGTTGCCTACTTACACATTCAACAATTCTAATTCCTCTTGTAATAGATAAATACTTTTTGCATCACTTGCAAAAAGTGAATTCAGGCAAGTGGCAAGTCAGGGAGCTACTTTAATTAAAAGTTCAAAGGCTAGGGGCGCCTGCGTGGCTCAGTGGGTTAAGCCTCTGCCTTCGGCTCAGGTCATGATCACAGGGTCCTGGGATGGAGTCCCACACTGGGCTCTCTGCTCAGCAGGGAGCCTGCTTCCTCCTCTCTGCCTGCCTCTCTGCCTACTTGTGAGCTCTGTCTGTCAAATAAATAAAATCTTAAAAAAAAAAAAAAAGTTCAAAGGCTAGAGGAACCATCATTGTAGCTGCACTTAACACAGCTCAAGATACTGCGATGCCAACCTTGAAAAACAAAACAAAACAACTGGCCTGAAAAGCTATGCAAAATAGTAGGTGGGGCTGATTATTCCTAAGATGTGGCACAAGTGTTTACATTCAAAGACATGAACCCTCAAAAATAAGGCTATCTATGTGTTCCTTAATTATAAACCAGCATGGGAACAGACATATGCCTCTGGGAAATCAAAGGAGTGGAAACACAGAGAAATGCCAAAGACTTTCAAATCCCACCCAAGAAGGTCGATAGCGACGATGATTAACAGACAGCATGCTATCTGTTACTCTCCCCTATCTCTGCAGAATAATATTCTTGCCAAAAAGATACTGTTAATAGCCAAATATCAGCACAGTTACCAGAGCAAGCTCCTCTAGCACAGAGAAGGACAGTGTCCCAATAAACTTAAATCCTCAAGAGGAAAGACCCACACCCATTTGTCTGCACTAGGAAAGGCAGGGTTCGGTGGATACGTTGCAATAAAGACATCCCATAGTGAACCAATACAAATGCTTTCTGCATCATGCTGCTACTTGAATCACATTATTTTGTTCTATTTCTAAGCAGGATGGACATAGTTAGAGACACTCTAGGAAACAGATGAAAAACCTTGACTCTGCACTTCACTGTGGATAAAACAGGAAAGTAGGCAGGGAGAGAGCAGAGTGCACGACACCCAGTTACGATCATTCTAAAAACCAGCACACATGTGAAGCCAGTGGGTAGCCAGGGGGTGATGGGAGCTCATCACTGTGGCTTGTAACAGAGAGGGATAAATAACTTCTTTGATGAAGTTTATTATTTTATGTACAAAATGAAAAGATTAATCCCTACGATAAACATAGGAAGAAACAGGAACTGAAGGACAGGTAACAATGGGAGGCAGGCAGTCTGAAAAATCCCTAGGGAAGGTGTACTGGAGTGGCAGAAAGAAAGAAGAAACCAGAGGGAGGGGAGAATGCTGGGAAGCCATAGCTTGCCCCTCCAATGGGCTCTTCTCAGAAGGGTCTGCTGGCTACTGCCCCTTGTGGTGGAATGGAAGATTTACCTCCTTACATCAAAATGAAATGTCTGTCTGCTAATTAAAAAAAAAAAAAAAAAGTTGGGGTGGATATCATTTGTAACCTAAAGTCTTCTGTTTTCTTAATGAGAATTTATCAAGGCACATATTAATTACTAGGTCTGTAAAATATTTGGAGCTATTTTAATATGCTCAAATTTTCTCTAGGAGAAGTAGCCAAGTCTTTTGAACTCTAGTCATCATTAGGCATTAGGATAATTAACCAGATGGAGGAAGTAAAGTTAATCAAAAGATGACCAGTTCTCAAAGGGAAGCTGAGGAGTGTTCCTTGCCTACTAAGCGACCCAGGAGATTGCAAAGCCAAGACCAACAGATTCAATGTCAAGTTTCCAACTATTTTATATCTGCTTTATTGTAAACTAAAAAAATCTAAGAAGAGAGTCTGCCTGTGTGCCTATTGTGTTTTCTAAAGGACAGTAATATGAAGAGTTGAGATCAACAGAATCCTAAGTTGAGCACCCAGTTAGCATTTATGTGCATGATTTCCTCAAACCTCAGAGCAATTTAAAAGTAGTATGATCATGACCATCTGACAGAGAAGGAAACTGAGGCTCAAAGAGTAAAATCACCTGCCCCAATTTATAACGCCCAGAAGTAACCCAGTCAGAATCGGGACGTGCCTTTTCTTTTCTGCTACTCCACAAGAACAAAATTTTGAAGTCTCTTCCCCCAAATGGGTCACACTTTGACCCGCAAGGGGCAGTGGAGGCGGGAAGGGGGGAGAGCAAGGGTGAGTGGGCAAAAAAAGTTTTAAATAAATAACCACCACTCACCTCTGGGTTTTCTTCTTTTACTCTTCGTGACTGTAAAGCAATTGCAGATCCATTAATACACGCACGCACAAAATGCCACAAAAAGAAAACGTGCACAGGTTAGCTCGCCACCATCCATGTCCCTTACCTTTTCTTGAGAAAAAGCTGCCTTCCCCTCTTCACTTTTCTCGTCCATCTCGTCGTCACTCCACTCCCAGTCACCGTCCTCGGTTTTATGAAGGTGACCGCTTGACCCAGGAACTCTTCTCACCTGAGGCAAAACACACCGGCGCGATTCTCACTGGTGGAACACGAACAGAGCTCACTGGGACTGCAGCTTGGGTCACGCAGCGCACCCCTACCCCGAGCACACCCTAATTGGCTATGAATTCAGGGATGGCGATCAGTACTCAGAAAGACCCCACAGTCTGCAAACTCCCATACTTGTCCTCTTTCTGAAGCTATTGTGTTGCTGAAATACATCACTACACACATGAAGAACAAAATATTTTGGACGAACACCACGCACATCAGCCATCAGGATCAAACCCATCGTTCACTTTTGCTTCGGTTAACACGTCATTAACTACTACACATTAAAGGCCATGTGGCCGGCTTCAAGACTGCCTAAGGAAATGCAAGCGAGCAACAGACTGCTGACAGAGGGGAAGCAGGGGAGTCAGGCAACTTAATGAAGCAAAGGAATCCAGGGGTGTATCAGCGATCTAAAACTTATACCCAAAAAAAAGCAAATACGCTTCTATTGCTATCTTGCTCTTTTTCAAAACCTGATATTACACTTGTTTTCCCAGGATTCTGCTCAGCCTACCTGAGCAAAACAAAACAGCATCAGACTATTCTTAACACACCTTGTAACAATTTTGAGACTTGGGGGATTGCTAGAAACAGAGCAAGATAATCAGCAACCATGCCAGATCATCTAAACAGTTTATACCAGTCTTCTGCAAGAATTTCAAAATTTTTTTGAACTAGGGTAGAGATGTGATTCAGGAGTATGCTTTCCCAATGCCTGGTGTGGGTGAAAAAGCAAAACTTTTTAAAAGGACAGGGTGACTGAGAATGATGAGTCTCTGACCAAAGTAATTTGTCTTAAAAAAAAAAAAAATGGACTCAGACATAATTAAACAAAGCAATGTAGCAAATGAACATGTGAACGTAAGAGCCAGGATCCACTGATTTGGAGAAACTTCAAGGGGAAAGGGACCCTGGAGACAGTCTAGTCTCACCCCCTCATTTTACAGATGAGGAAATGAAGGTCCAGAACATGACTGATGATCACAGGGTCATAAGGACAAAGTTAAAGGAAGAAAAAGAGCCTTCAGATTCCCATTCAAATGTGAGACTCAGGGGTGCCTGGGTGGCTCAATCATTGAGCATCTGCCTTTGGCTCAGGTCATGATCCTAGGGTCCCGGGATCGAGCTCGCATTGGAGAAGCCTGCTTCTCCCTCTCCCAGCTTGTGCTCCCTTTCTCGCTGAGTCTCTCCCTGTCAAGTAAATAAATAAAATCTTAAAAAAAAAAAAAGTGGGACTTACACCATCGAATGATGACTACGAAACTGAAGTCATCTAAAAACATCCTGTGAAGACTCTGTAAGAGTAAATGGGAAGAAAACACAATTTTCCATAATAGAAACTAGCTAGTTATATCGTGGGAGCTTCATTAATCCTAAGGGAAATACCACAGACCTTAAATGTAAAGTTAAGTATTTACATACACGTTCAGTTAATGTCAATTCAAAATTAACACAGGGTCGGGGTTGGGTATGACTTAAAGACATTATTGCATGGAACCTGTAAAAACAAGCCTAAGCATTTGGTCTAGAAGATCTGAACCCCAACATGGAAAGTTAAAAAATAAGAAACACTTATTCATCACTACAAACAATTATACTCAATTAAAAAAAACCAATCTTCTCTCCATTCCAAAAATAATGAATTCACCTTTGAAACAACCTCTTCTGTGCTTGACATAAGATTTTTTTTTTCCGTTTACATTTTTTGAATCATTGAAAAAGACCTAATGGTAGTGATTTTAATGTGCTAATAGATGCTGGCAAAGTAGTGTAGGGAAAAAATGCTGAAATGCCTTCGAGACATTCAGAACAGACTGCTCTTTAAAACTATAAAGAAATGGACAGAGGGGCACTTGGGTGGCTCAGTGGGTTAAGCCTCTGCCTTCGGCTCAGGTCATGATCTCAGGGTCCTTGGATGGAGCCCAGCATGGGGCTCTCTGCTCAGCGGGGACCCTGCTTCCGCCCTCTCTCTCTGCCTGCCTCTCTGCCTACTTGTGATCTCTCTTTCTCTCTGTCAAATAAATAAATAAATAAATCTTTAAAAAAAAGAAATGGATAGAGGAAGGGAAAATAATTCCTTTTCTTTTTCTTTATTTTCTTTTCTTTTTTTTTTTTTAAGATTTATTTTAGAGAGAGAGTGCACACAGACAAGGGGCAGAGGGAGGGGAGAGAGAATCCCAAGCAGACTCCACGCTGAGCACAAAGCCCTATGTGGGGCTCTATCCCAAGACCCCAAGATCATGTCTCTAGTGGAAACCCAGAGTCTGATCCTCAACCAACTGGGCCACCCAGGTGCCTGAAGAGAATTAATTTTCTGTTGACATATACAATAAAATTATTTTCTTAGCAATACTAATCCTGATGATAGCAAAGGAAAATCTGTGTTAATGACTATAATGACTATATCAAAAGAGAAAACACTGTTTAATGACTACATTAAAAGAATGTCTATTACAAAGCATACTATTAACTAGGAAGTGAGAAAACAAGGAGAACTGTATCAGAAACAGAACTCTACTTTTTTTTTTTTTTTTAAAGATTTTATTTATTTAGTTGACAGAGATTCAAGTAGGTGGACAGGCAGGAAGAGAGAGAGGGGGAAGCAGGCTCCTGTGGAGCAGAGAGCCTGATGCGGGGCTCGATCCCAGGACCCTGAGATCATGACCTGAGCCGAAGGCAGAGGCTTTAAACCACTGAGCCAGCCGGGCCCCCCAGAACAATACCTTTACCAAAACTGCAAAAAAACAAGCATGGCTGGTGAATTAGTATTCTTCAAGTACTAAAACTTTAAGAGAGTACACCAAGGAAATCTCTGACACTAGAGATAGTGCAGCTTCACATCCTAAAATTTCCTTTATGCCCCTTTTCCTCTGCTTACAAGATCGGCGGGTTTTGTCTCTACAGGCAGGATCCAACTACAGACAGTAAATGGCCACCTTCTATTTTATTTTAGAACCCTGGCTGTCTCCCTCCTAGTTTTACTTGCTGGGAGAGAGAAAGATAAAGCAACATGTCTAAGATTATAGCCTCAGGCACTGAAAGAAATGGTGGCGTGGGCCTTTAAGTAATAAATACTGAACAAATAAATGTAGAAATTAAGACAAAAACATTATAAAACCTAGGTGGCAGAAAATATTGGTAGAGGAGTCACGAGAATAAGAATACAGATCTGTTAAGGACACCCTTGTCGTTTACAGGAAGGAAAAGAACATGCAGTAGAATTTGAAAACTGGGTTTCACCGTGTATTTATGGGACACTGACCTCCACTGAAAAGACCACAAAGCAATTCCACAAAGTGACATCCCTGAAGGGAGTTTGCAGGGACTCTGGGAAACAACTTCCACCTTCCAAAGTCCAAGCAAGTAAGTTTCACATAGTTTAACAAACAGGGTTCTTATTTAAGAACTGGTGAATACACTACAAAATAAAAAAAATTTCAAAACAAACATGTGTAAAGGCTTCCGTCCTTCCCCATCACCTACCACGACAAAGATGGGGGTGATTGTTGCATCGCTCTCATTCAGCTAAACAAATTCACCACTTAGTAAAGCCAAGAAGTGGTAGCTGGGGATTTAGAAAAAGAATCGAATGCTTCTCAGAGAAAGGAGCTCAGTCATGAGTCCACAAATTCCTCAGGTCCAACAGAGAGGTTAGACAAAGTTCTGCATGCAGTAACATTTATTCCCAAGACTGGGCAAAAAATACGGTTGAGCAGTTCCATTGATTTGTTATTTTCCTTCCTTTCTCAAAACCCCATCTTTATGAAAATCCATTTTAAAAAATGAACCAAAGTTTGGATTCCCACCAGGAAACAAGTCAGGTACAGACAGACAGAGAAACAATGTGGCTCCTGAGCTACTGCTGATGTCAAGCCAGGATGAAGCAGGCAGGAACAGGGAATGGCAGAACACGGGGAAGTCCCCGGAGTGGTCTAGTGTTCTCAGTGGTGACCCTCTCAACACGAGCTTTCGAGAAATACCCATGACCCAGGGTCTCTGCACAACATGTCACGTTGACTCCCGGCCCCTGATACCAGAACAGGAAAAAAGGTATGAAGGATAGATAGAAGAAGACAGTCAGCAGAAGAGCCATCTAGACAGGGTGTTGAAGATGTTAGAAGTTCAAGTGTCTTTCTATAACAAAGAACGAATGTGACTCAAAGGAGTACTGGCCAAAATTAAGCAGCATTTGTCCAATCCTGCATGGCCCCTCTTTCTAAGGCACCTGCCAGCGGCTCCCACGACTACATTAACGTCTCCCTAGAGGCAGGATTTCAAAGTCTCCTCGGAATGATTTCTCCATCGATAGAAATCCTGTGTTCCACTTCTCCACCTGTTTATAGCCTGACCACAGCCTGAACCTGAGTGACCCGGACATGGTAGAAAGCAAAATACCCAGTAACGTTTCCCTTATCAGGCATTCTACTGACCAGAAGAATTAAAAATGTTTCTAATTAATTGCGGTTTATAACACCTTTGAGGTGCTGCCAAGGAAACAAAAAGCCTTCCAAATTACCAAAAATAAAAAAATTAGGGGCACCTGGGTGGCTCAGTCTGTTAAACACTGCCTTTGGCTTGGGTCATGATCCCAGGGTTCTGGGATTGAGCCCCCACATGGGCTCCCTGCTCAGCAGGGAGCCTCCTTCTCCTTCTCCCTCTACCACTCTGATTCCTTTCTCTCTCTCTCTGTCAAATAAATAAACACAGTCTTTAAAAATAAATAAATAAAATTAGACTACGTTTTCAGCAGGAAATATTTTACTGTCCTTCTGTCTTCTACTCTGACATTATATCCTACGACCTGACAGTTCCGTCCCAAGCCTACTTCCCGGCCTCACCGTGCTCTCTGGCCCTCGGCCCTGCCTCGCCTCTTCCCTTAGCCCTCCTGGCTTCACCCCCATCTTAGAAGGTCTGGAGCCCACAGCTGACTCTGCTTGTGCTGCACTTACCATACCCCTCGACCCTGCCCCCTCCCTGGACAAATCACACCTGGGTGGAAATCCGAGGGGCTCAGTCCAAATACCCAGCCTTCAGTCCTGAGCAAATGGGAGACTAGCCATGTGCCCAGTGCCAAGAGAGATGGTGGCTGGCCACTCCTAGGCGGGGTGTCAGGACGGCCACAGCCCTGCCCCTCAAGGTGTGGCTCCTATACCTGCAGCAGCAGCATCACCGGGAGCTTTATTAGAAAGGCTGAATCGGGCCCTACTCCAAACCACTAAATCAGAATTCCCTTTAGCAGGAGCTTCAGGGGATTCATAAGCTCATTCAGGTTGAAGCACGGTGCTGATCGATCACTCCTGGGCTATTCCCTCTCCCCAGCCCATAAATACCGGCTGTTGTTTCTGTAAGTTAGTTCTTAGTGCTTAGTGCTCTCAGAACTTTAAATACCTTAATGAGTTTAATCTTCAGGGTAGCCTCAGGCGCTGAGAATCACTGTGCTCCCCCATTTTTCTGAGGGAAGAATGAGGTGCAGGGAGGTGAAAGGCCTGGCCCAGCCCATAGGGTGGGCAGAACCGGGGCCAGGACGGAAGAGCAGGAGTCTGACCCCAGCCTTCCAGAGCTGGGCTCCGCTGCTGCCGCTCACATGGGAGCCCTATCCTGCCCAGCGCCTGTCATCTCCAACAGATCCACCTGCCACCCTGGGGCACCCAGTCCATCCGGCCTCCGCCCACCCCTCTGACAGGATTCTAATCAGCTCCTTCACACCCTCCACCCACCTTCGCCTCCTTCCCTCTTGTGTGAAGGAAAAACGGATCCCCTTTCCTCTGAAAGCCAACACCTCCTGCGTGCTCATTTATGTACACACTTACTCATTCCTTCAAGAAATTTCCAGCCAGGCCCTGCTCCTCTACCTCCACCAGAAACACATTCAGTCTCTCCTAGACTTTCACCCCAAAGCGGGGCAGGCCCCGATTTTGTTTCTTCCGCAAGCAGTCACTCCATCCCTCTCCCCTCTCGCGCTCAACATTCTTCTGACAGGATTTTTCTGAAGATCGTCTCTGCTCGCTGCCTTGGCTTGCTTGGCCCATCCGCACTCCTTAATCTCAGTACAAAAGATCACCTGTCCCGAGCAGGCCACCCAGACTGCCTCTCCCCCACAGGACTTCCTCACTTCATCCTTGTGTACTGGAACGCTCCCCTCTGTTGGCCTAATGCTAGCTCGTCGACACGGCTGAATCCCATTCTTTTCCTTCATGCTCTCTCCAAACCTGCACCCTTTTCCCTCTACTGTTCTCTGTCCTTCCGTGTCCTGCTGTTCTTTGTTCCGTCTTGACAGCACACATGGCTGCCAGACACGGTCTCCTCAAGAGAGCACACGCTCTCCGTGGCCTCCCCCCTCTCATCTAAGCTGATGACCTTGGAAACGTCGTCTCCCAGTCTTGTTTCCGAAATGCTCTGTGGGATACGCGTGTCCGATCAATTTCTAGCGAGCCGTCTCCAGCCCGTTCATTAACGCTCGACCCCCAGCCTCACTGGGACACTTCTCTAGGGCTGTCGACCTTCGTGAAGATCTCCACGCTGCAGCCGGCTCGCAGCGGCTGAGGAGAGTCCACTGTTAAAATCTCACAACGCTTGCAAGGCGGTTGACCTCACACTGGTCGCGTAAAATTGGCCCCAGTAGGAGTATTTATACACTGGAAATTGGAAAGTTGTACAAGTTAGGCTTTGCACTCCTCCCTCACTGCCAAACTCCCCCAGCGTTTACTAGCACAGCACGGGTGGGGAGACTCACCCTACGGGAATGTTATAAATTCTGACCAAGACATTTCACATGAGCTTTGTAGTTATTCCTGGGAATAGCTAGTTTACAATGGCAACTACCTCAATTCTATTGTACAAGCCTCTCAAATATCACCTTTAAAAATAACATACCTTTAAAATACGCGCAAACTGATTTTTACCAATCAAACATATATCAGTCCAGGTACAATTGAGGGAGGCAATTATCTTCATGTTATTTAAACCAACACGTACGGTTTGGGATAACATTTATTATGAAAAGCATCGGAGGAAACATGGTGTTCTATTCCTCTTTAATGCAAATGGAAGTGAGAAGAGTGACCCCTGAAAAACTGTGGTAGATGATGCAAAAATAGGATCTGTGATGACTGGTGCCAAGTCTGCAAGTCAAGAGACTAAATAATATCACTTAATACAAAGTCAGAAAGGAAAACAAATGATGTATTCTCAAATAAAATTGTTTTTTATAATGTGTTATTTAACATAGTTGCATAGAAGTTTTATCAGTAGGTATTTTACTTCTTCTAAGTCCCTAAATGTTCAATGTGTTCCAATTCAGCAGAACACTTTTTGCCCCCCTAATCTTTAGATTTGGAAAATAAAGATTCCCTTATTTCCAATTTACCTTTATAATTAGATAAATTCTGCAGACAAGATCAAGAATTTTACACCTTATAGGTATTCTGTAAAATGGAATATACATCTCTGCCAGTTAAGGCATGGAATTAATTTCTCAAACTTCTTATAAATATTAATATGACAGTAGATCAATAATAAACATAAATGTCACTGAAAACTTATGCATTTTGTTTATAACAATTTGGAATCTTGATTATTTGATAGAATATGAGAAAAGTAAAGTATGAAAGATAGAAAAGTACTAGTCTAGTTTACCTCTGTTTGCACATTCTCACCCAGAATACAGAAATACGTAGATATATTACTTCTACTAAGCATCTCACTATAAAAATTGTCTACAGAAACTGTCTGCATGCAGCTTTCACTGGGCAGTGGTTTAATAAGGACCATACTTCTTTTAAGTTGTTTCAAATACAAAGTATTTTAAAATAAAATTCCACTTCAGGTTAAAATGAAACAGCGCTTCTGAAATACCATTCCCCCTCCGCCACCCCTTGTCATCTTGGCCAGGGGGCACAGTCATCTAAAGTTCTTAATGTTCTTAACATGATGTCTGGCACATAACAAACACTCAAGATGTGACAGGTGCTGTTATCACTAATAGATTTCCTCTTTCTCACAACCCAAATCTATCAAATGTTATATCCTGCAAATTCTACTTCCTCCACTGCTGTTGTGTGAGATCAGGTCCAACTTCGACACTGCTTTTTTTCGCCTCTCCTGTTAAAATAAACTGCTTATCAACCTCCTGGCCACTCATCTCCTGCCTATTTTATCCTTCATAGTGCCCTACTCACACATGAGCACTCTTGCTAAAAAAAATGACAAGAGTTCACGAGTGCCTGTAGAAAGAGTCCCAATTCCTTAATATCCAAGTCCCTCCATACCCTAGCTCCAAAAGACCTTTTCAAGACATTGTTCCCACCATACCCCTTAAGACACCCCGCAATCCAGTTATGTACAAACGCCCATCTTCTCAGATATGTATTATGTACTTGCCCTGACCTGATCTGCCCTTTGACATTCTCTACTTCTCTCCTTTCTTCTACTCCAAGGAGCTTTGGCCAGTTCCCCCCAGTGGCATTTGTGCCTGCAACTTTATGCTGCCTTACTCTGTACTGCATTTAATGGATGACACACTGAACCAGCCTGAGCCTTTTTATAAAAAATATCACTCATGTATTCACTCAGTCAGCAAGGTTTTATTCAATAGCTATTCTGACGGCAAGTTCGAGACAAAAGATAAGTTGAAAAAATAGCCTACACCACGGAGTATACTGTTCACCATCCAGAGAAGTGGACAGACATATAAGCTAAGGATGTCACTAAAATGGGCATGCCCCAGCAAAGACGGGAGGCTGCGGGACTGCAGAGGAGAGGACAGCCATCTGCTGAGGGGCTGCCCCGGAGGCTGGTCAGTGAAGGACAGTAACAACTCCCCAAACACAAAGCAGAGACGCTCTTCTACCTGGAGAGAAGGTTAAGAACTTACTGATTTCCGCCCACTCGGGTGATGGGGCTGGGTCACAAAGTACTGGGGTCTAGGGGCTAGGCATAAGGAAACAGCTAAGATTAAAGCAGGAAAGGTTGTGTGAAGAGACTGTACGATAAGAATGGCACATACAAAGGCCTAGAGAAGCCAGAAGGGAAATGGGGAGCAGACCCCGTGACGACTGGGTGGTCTGGGAAGGGCTTGTCCCACCCGAAGGGAGCGCCAGGCATTAGCTGTCCGTGGCCACAGAAAGGCAGCCCCCGTGTGGCCAGATCCGCGGATTCTTCCACAGAAGTAGATAATTTGGATTTTTATGTGAAGGCTCTTGATTTTTTATATGTTAACAAGTATGTCAAGTAAAAACAACAAACCTCTGAGCAGCTAAAAACAATGTGTCTGTGGGATAAATGTGGCCTGTGTGTTTGCACCCTCTGTCATACAGCAAGTCAGAGTGCTTAGAATTCAGACGACGGAAAGACACAGAAGGCTTTCAAGTGGGCACGAGGAGGGAGAATGATCAAACTTGGATTCCTGAGAGCAGGGCAGGAGAGGAACCGGGGCTGGAGGGTGACAAAGGCCAGGGAAAAAAACGTATTATTAATTGTTCCAGCTCCTACTGACAGGCAACAAATCCCCCTAAAAGAGAGTGACTTCAAGCCCAGTGGCCGCCGCCTGGCCTCCTTGACCAAGCCCAGACACAAGTGCTTCGGCGCCACTCTGACAGCCACGGCGTGAGGACCCGGAGTCCCAACGAGCCCCTCCCCTGTTCCTGGCGCCCAAAAATGAATGGTCTGCTGTTTGAGGAAGGCTGTCAGTAAGGCCTTAAAAAAAAGTGAGGACAGTGTTACTGGAAGCTGGAAGACAAGAGGATCCCGCTCACCAGTGACAGGGTTTGGTAATGCTGCTGTCTACGGGAACGTGGGGAATGGAATTGTCCTTAATGAACTCAGCGATCCAGCTAAGGAGACTTTCAGGCAGCCTCCTTAAAGTGACACCTGGCTTCTGCTCACAGCCTGGGATAAATTGTGAGCAGAGAGAGATAAGCCAACGAACACACTGTTACATATAAAACCGTTCCTCATTCCCAGCCTCTCCTGTTGTCAAGCAATTCTCAAATTAAGAAAAGGCTTCCCAGCAAGGATCAAATCTAGGGTGTGACTGTGTGGCAGTCTCTTGAGATTTCAGAAAGATCTAAGGCAGTGCCTCCTAGACACTTACAAACAGACTTAAGGCCTTCTAAGCATCTTCTGAAAGCATACCGTATGGAAACTCTGCATTAAGTGACAAGGCTTCTGAGAAACTGACAGGGGTCATCCCTCAGCAGTTGCGGATGAGCCCAAGGCAGAAAACGTGTCCTGGGGTCTTCTTGGCTCCTGCTGTGAACGTAACAAGACTCACAGAAAACCCACAAAGTTTTTTGGATAATTGTACTATGGAATTATTGCCAAGTTAGACTAAAAAGAGAGTACACAATGAAAAGGGTCTTCGGATCCCGAAAATTTATGGGCAGGAAGCAGTCTGAGAAGGACTCAGCTGCAAATACTGGCTCTTCTTATGGAAAAAAAAGGTTGACTTGAGCAGAACCAAGAGCCCAGAGAGTGGAACCAATAGCCCCAAAGAACAGCAGAACAGGAAATGGTAGTGGACCTGGCCAAGAAATTCCAGTATCACTATGGGACCTGTATGTCTCTCATGCTTCCTCTTTGGGGCAGGCCTTTAAAATTCCCTTTCTCGGGCGCCTGGGTGGCTCAGAGGATTAAGCCTCTGCCTTCGGCTCAGGTCATGATCTCAGGGTCCTGGGATCGAGTCCCGCATCGGGCTCTCTGCTCAGCAGGGAGCCTGCTTCCTCCTCTCTCTCTCTCTGCCTGCCTCTCTGCCTGCTTGTGATCTCTGTCTGTCAAATAAATAAATAAAATCTTTAAAAAAAAAAAATAAATAAATAAATAAAAAAAAATAAAATTCCCTTTCTCCTGTTTTGTTTTGGGTGTGTGATGAGCAGATAACTGAGAACAGTACTCAAGCCCTATACCCAAGGAAACCGGTCCTGAGGAGCCTCCTTTGTTTACCCAGACCCAATTTAGACGGCCAGGTCCTTGACTTTGAGCCTGAGCCTGAGGCCATAATGGGAAGAGACTGACAGAGGGTCTTGGAAGTCCAAGAATGTTATTTTGCGTGTGGGAGAGATGTGCATTACTGCCGCCAGTGGGCAGACCACAGCACAATGCTTTTTCCCAAAGATGCCCATAACAATACCTCCCGTCCCACGTGTTCTTCCAGAATCTTCTCATTCCACTATCAAGAGATGGGAGTCCAGTGCTCTCTAATTAAATCTGAGTGGGTTTGTGCCTCCTCTGCAGCCAGCAGAACTAAGAGATGTGACTTCCAGGGCCAGGTCAGGAAAAGTGAGGTAACCTCCCTCTTGCTCACTGGGGTACTTGCTGTTGATGCCTTTGGCCATTGTGTAAGTAGCCCGAGTGCCATAGGCCTCCATGCTGTCAGGACGCCCAGCCCAGAGCCGTGAAGGGAACACCTGGCTACCTGATTGCAGCTATAGGAGACCAGAACCCAGCCTGCTAAGGCTCTCCCGAAGCCCTGGCCCACAGAAACTTGATAAAATGGCTGTTGTTTTAGGGTGATGTGTTACACAGCAGTAGAATATCAGAATAAGGATGGTAATAAGGTGATTTGTTCAATTTTCATTTTTGTAGACTTCATCATTTTGAAAATTAGCAGGACACATTTGAAACCCCTTACCAAGACAGATAACAGACTCTGCTGTATTTTGCTTCTTGATCCGTGTTTTCTGACTCTGGACATTCTGAGTTTCTGCACACTCAGATTTAAATTTATACTTAAAAATTTTTCCATCAGACCATGTTATTACTCGTTAAAACACCAAAAAGAAAAAAGTCCTTTTCCGTTAATCTTAGATAAGTGGCTTCAGCTAAATCTTGGACCTTTTTGCCAGTAACTCACATTAACATTTTTTTTGACCTCTTGGAATTCAATGCTTATCTAGTTCTGCTAAAATTTGGCATTCCCTTTTTCTAGAACATAAAAGGACAGAATAAAGGAATGAGGATATTAAAATGTTCTGTAGGCAATTAGAAGAAGTTCTAGAGAAACAAAGACTTTAATAATTCAATAATAACAAATTCAAAACACTGGGCTAGTTCAGGGAAGGACACACTTGTAGCAACTTTCTTACAATGCTTTAACATTTTCTAATGTGAAAGGAATCAAATTTGATAAATGTTGCTCTTCAGATAATGATAATGGAATTTAGTAACTTTGGACATCCAACATGAAAGGGCAATGTCTTGAAAGAGAATGTTCTGGAAGGTGGGAGGGAGCTATTCTGAGGAAGCAGCACAAAACACAGAGAAGCAATTAGATTTCTTATTCTGCTTTCATCCTATCAAACCTCCAATATGGCATTTCCCCAAGTGAGGGTGACAAAGAACAATGACAACAGCTAGGAGCCAGGAAAGTAGCATCCAATTTTGCAGCCATTGTCTTTGAGAATTAAAGCTCCTGCTGGAATGGGTGCCAAGCTGATCTGTAACTTTAGCTAATAAAGAAAACAATGGGAACGTTCGGTCCCGGTAAGACAAATAACACAGATGAGAAAATACACTTCATGTAAAACCACAGGGGGGTAAAAAGGAGAAAATAAACGTCTGGCACTGGAGGAGAGGCGAGGCTGCCCTGGAGACGGCAAGAGGTCACAAAACTAACTTCATTGCAGGACCGGTGGGAAAGAGAAAGGAGCCCTATAGCTCCAGGCAGTCCACGCTGAACTGACTACTAGGAGCAGAAGAATTCAAACAAGCAACAGAGAATCCTTGGCACGGCCGGCTGTAAGTGTCTGCTTGGCTAGACTACAGTCCACAGCTACTCAATCAAATGCTAACCTGGGCACTGCTGTGAAGGCATTTAGCACATATGATTAAAATCCATAATTGACTTTAAACAAGGGAAATTCTCTTTAATAATCGAGGTGGGCTGGATGTAATACAGAAAAAGACCTTTACAGCTGAGCTGAGGCGTCTCTGAGGAAGAAATTCCACCTGTCCAGAACAGTTTCTGCCAAGCCAGAGACCCGGGGGTTGCCCTTCCCGATGGCCTGCCCCACGGACATCTGGCGTGCCTCACCTGCCCCCAATCAGAAAAAGCAAGGTCCTCAAACAAAATCTTTTTATTTATCTCCTACTGGTTCTGTTTTTCTGATTGAAACCTAACTCCCACACCCACTAAATGCAGCAGCCTACTGGTACTGAGAAACAAAAGACTAGTTAGCTGCAGGACTGCCAAACCAGTAATAGCATCCAGTGGTTTTTGGTAAGGGGATATGTCAACGTCTCCAGATGAAATAGAAGGAGTTGAACAAAAAGGACAGTAAAATTGGAAATTACTAGGATGATACAAGCTACCAATAACTTAATACAGACTGGATTCGTACCTTGTAAAAAAAAAAACACCTAACATAAAGATTAGGGTATAGTTACTGGTTAAACAAGCTTCATGTTAACTCAGAGTAACAGAATCAACACCACCATCTTGGAAATGTCCTGGCAATGACTACATCTGCACAGGGCATAACCACCCACAGAAGATACCCCAAATGGATGCAGTTTTATAGACTCAGTAACTCTTACCTAGAATGTGATACAGAGAATGTCACATTATAAGTTCACTAAGATATCTGGTTTTTAAAATATGCACATTCATACAAACATTTTAGAAGAGCTCAGATGTCAGTATCAAAGAGTTCCTTCATAAAAATTATTACTAACTGCCTTAAAGATATGTTTAGCTATTACTCAGCTTATAATTCCCAGTTAAATGACAGCAACAGGTTCTGTGAAAAACCAGGTCTCTACACGGAAGATCTGCAGTATGCCCTCCATTACTGAAAACCAAGTCTCATCACCTTGAGATACATAATAAGGCTCTTCCGTATGAAAATGAAAGCATGACAAACAGCCGCCATCCTTGTTGGCCAGCAGTGGAGCCTTAGAGTTTCAGTTCATCATGGCATGAAGCTCAAACAGAACCATGTTTATTCTTCTTGGTTGTAAAATCAATACAACATCCATTTTATGGAATAGTATGCAGCTAATAATAAGTATCAAATAGATCATCAAAATATACGAAGTGGAAAAAGCTAGAAGGGAACCAAAACTGTTCATCATAAAAGGAAGGAAGGTACAGGGATGCCTTCAGTAGGTGAAGTGTCCAACTCTTGGTTTCGGCTCAGGTCACGATCTCAGAGTCATGGAATCAAGCCCCACACTGCACCCGTGCTCAGTAGGGAGTCTGCTTCTCCCTCTCTCCCTCTGTTCATGCTTTTTCTCTCTCATTCTCTCTAAAGTAAATAAATAAATAAAATCTTTTCAAAAAAGATTTAGAAAAAAAAAGTAAGGTAGGTACACATACACATTTTCAGGTACATTGTATACACATAAAGCATTTCTGAAAGAATTTATAGGGCTTAGCGACAGCTTCTAGGTTGAGAGGGTGAACTTCTTTCTCACTAAGTTGTTCACTGTAAGGAACCCCAAATCCCTCTCCCCCTCTCTGGTTCTGAACTAAATTAGAAATAAGACCAGAAAGTACACAGAGGTCAAAACACTGTCCTTATTCCTTATAAAGGGGATACTGAGAATGTGGCTTCAACTTTGAGCCAGTCCCCTTCCTTGCCACACTGACTCTGCATTCAGACAAGATTTACCTTACCCAGTCCTCAGCAAGGCTGACCGGCAGGCTCCCTCACACAGCAGGGCCGCAGTGACCTGACTAAGCACCTCCCTCTGTGAGCAGACCCGTGCCAGGAGAGAGGGAGGGGCAGGGGTGGGCCACACAACTGATTTCTCCGTCCAAATTCACCAATCAGGTAAGTCACTGGGCAGAGTGAGGCCAAGAACACTTTGCTAAAGGAATATCAGCAGTGAGGAAGACATAGTCCCTCCCTCCTTGTCACCCGGTATGCCCTTTTACACCATTCGAATTTTTTTCCTTATTATGTGAGATGCTGTCATTCAAAAAACAAGTATTTAGAAATGAAAGTTGTGTAAAGAACTTCAAACAACATTGAAGTATATAATACAGAAAGTAAAAGGAACTACTTTCCACTTTTAAACAATGTTCAAAGATAGCGACTTTTCCAGGATGGGAGGGAACGATAAAAAGACAAGCTGCTTAACAGATTTTTAAAAAAAGGAGAAGGAGAGAAAAAAACCTTCTGAAACTTGGACATGACAATGGGGTCAGAAGAACATCAACTTACATTCCCCTGCATTTATTACAATAAAAACGTAAGATTTCCAACATTTTTAATATTTGATTTCTATGTAACAAATTCTGGAATGAAGAGTCGCCATTACAAGAAACTATGGGTTTGGTTAGTGAACCGATTATCACATTTTTTTTAACACGTAGGAAATGTAATGATAGGAGCGTGTGCTTATTAATGCCCTGTCTTTGCATTTGTCTTCACCAGGCAGGTGAGTTTCTGTTCTTCCATAATATGTCTACAGAATAATGGATCCCATTGTTTCTTTTTTCTTCTGGTCTTTGCTACAAAATTCCAAAGATACTAAGAAAGTGTTCCAGCGCATAAGGAAATTTGGAGCTGGGAAAGCATGTGCCCTGGGGGGTAACATGCAGTTAAGTCTGTTGTGAGACTTTCTATTTCTAGAGTACCTTGTACATAGTAGGTAGCAAAAATATATATGCTGAATGGATAAATAACATTTCTCTTCTGAAAAGAAGAGCTTTGCCAAAGCAAACCTTGTAACCGGGAGAGAACTTGTGCCCATCTTTCTCCAACCATTCCCCGTGGAGAGGGAGGGCAGGGGTTGGAGACCTAGCATCATAGCGATGCAGAAGGGATATGAGGGGAAAGGCAAGTTAAGAACCTATGACCTCCTGAAGCCCTTTTCACACCTCCCGTCTAGGTAATCCCCAGATCCAGAACATAACTGGAGTTTGCAGCTTTGAACAAAAAACGTTGCTCTGTGAATCAGCACCCAGTGCAGACTACTAGTGCATCACAGACATTTAAGCAATGTTAGTTGGATCCCATAAATAATCCTAGGCTGGAACGTAAAGACACAGGGAAGTTCTGAGCCAAGACACTTCAACCAGCTATTCCAACATTTTCTTCATGTCCTCAGACAACTTCTACCCTTTGCCATCACGGCCCCTGTTGCTGCGGTGACGTGGTTAACAGCGCACAGGGAGGTGAACGGGCCTACTTTATGCTACCTCCTTAAGCAACGCAACAGCTGGTGTCAAGAAAATTCTGGGCCATCCTCTAAGCATCTGAAAATCTTGAGAGGGAAGGCATAGTTCCAAATGCCAAATAACACCAAAGCTGACGATCAAAATGGACAGGCCCATCTGCCTCTGAGACGACCCGTTACTATCCTACCATGCTGGGAGGAATTCAAAGAAGCAAACAAGACCATGCTGGTTCGCTGAAAGCACGTTTCCTTTGTAGCCAACTCATTTTGTAATCCCACTGTCTGCAAAGGGCAGAGACTTCAGATGGAGTTTAGCTGGGAAAACACACACACAAAACTTACGCTTGGGTTTGAAGGAGTAAAGTGTCTGGCTCCAGCACAAGTTTGAACTGATAAGAAGAGTCAATGACTGCATTATAAGGTCTCAACGCAGAAACATGCTTCATATTTAAATTTCTCTCTCCCGTTCCATCTCTTTTTATTTTTTCTTTATTTTTTAAAAGATTTTACTTATATTTATTTGAGATCAATTCAATTCAAATTCCATTCAATAATTCATTTAGTGCTAAAAAGGGATTGCCAGAGCAGTGAAAGGGAGGAGAAGGAGAAGCAGACCCCCTGCTGAGCAAGAAGCCCAACACGGGGTTTCATCCCAGGACTCTGAGATCGTGACCTGAGCCAAAAGCAGACGCTTAACCGACTAAGCCACCCGGGAAGCCCCCCATCTCTTTTTATAGATCACTCTACCCAAGCTGTCATCCCAAGTCTCACCTATTCAAAAGTTTCAACAATGTGTGGGCACAAGGACTCCCCTGCATGGTCATTTCCATGGGAGGCTCAAGCCCCTGAGGAGAATGAGACAGGACCTGCCCAGACCACTGCCCACATCCCGGGTGCCACAGCGTTACCGCCACAGAGACGCGATCTAGCTGTGGTGCTGTATTCCTTGATTTGTGGGCCTGAAAGGCAAGAAGATTATCATCCTACATGCAGAAAGAGTGGCATGCGTGCCGCAGAAGGATCAGAAACAGGTGAGAAACAGACCTTCGACCCCCTGCTGTTCTAGGCTACTACATTTTACTGTATTTCCATTTGCTAAGCTTCACTTTAATGGAACTCTTCATCCATGTACGTAAGGTGAGAATGGTAAAATGAACCTTATTTACCCACCTTCGACGATTATCAGCGTTCTGCCTTGTGATCTTACCTTCATTTCCCAGTCTTCTTGCTTCAGTGTTTTTCAGGCAACTCTGAGCCACCCTGTAATTTTACCTGTCACTGCTGCGGGTCACTATCTCATATGTAAGGGCATTTTAAAGCATGATCACGATATCATTTCCACAAACAAAATCATCAATAATTCCTTAGTAGAATTCAGTATCAGCCTACGTTCAATCTTGTCCCACTCTCACGCCAAAAACAAGACAAAACAAAACAAAAACAAAACAAAAAAAACTAAGCAACAACAACAACAAAAAAAAAACAGCCTTTTGCAGCTTGTTTGTCTAAAAGAGGATCTACATGAGATCCGCAAAGAGCCCACACTCTTCAGTCTTCGGTCTTGGACAGTTCTTATTAGGGTCTGGTGAAGCTGGCCACCCTACCCACTGCTCCAAGTTCTGCTCTAGATGTTGCTTTTTCAATGAAAAAGACAGCCTAAGAGCTCCATTATTTTCCCATTCCTCACAGGAAACAACATCTTCACAGGGATAACACTCATGTCCTTTACATCACTGGGAAAATTAATTCTCAGTAATAAATAAAAGCTATCATGGGCCCCAGTATAAAAATGCTCCAGACAGGAGTTTTATTTCTGGGGAAATGTCTCAACTGTGCTTCCATTCAATACTGAAAAGGGCCATAAATTCTATTTCAGTTAGTTCATTTAGTACTAAAAAGAGATTGCCAGAGCAGTGAAATAAGTAACACAGATTTTCCTGTAAAAGATTCTGAAAAATTATATATTCTAATCATGTAGTTTCCAAACAAGTATCAACCACTGATTTTAAAAAGAAACCAAGAAATAAACCAGTTGTATATTCTCATGGTGTTTTTTTGGTTTTTTGGTTTTTTTTTTTTTTTTTAATTCAAAGCTTCTGAGTCCTTGGTAAGGGCTGGGGGAGAGCAAGTGTAGACACATAAATGAGTTTCACATGGAATTCCAGTCTCCCTGTGGAATCTGATCCTCCTCTTCTGAGGTACTAATCCTCTCATCACATCTTTTAATCAGTAGAAAACTCAGTATTTTGGAGTACCATCATTTTCCCCCCCATTTTCTGCCTCATCCCAAAAAGAGCACAATGGCTCACCTGTAGATAGAACTAAATGGCAAAAGGCACCCAGAAATTTTGAAAATGAAACATTAGTTCTTGAGTCAAGAGGCTATGTATGTGTAGCCTACATGCTCCTAGATCTTGA